>NC_024326.1:12642338-12684985 GCF_000523025.1 Cynoglossus semilaevis
AATTTTAAAAAAAAACTGTACCTGGTTTAGACGTAAAAAAAAAAAAATTTAGACACGCTTTTTAAAATGCGGATGTGATGAAATCAAATAATCCCTCCGTGGATATATACATCCACGGAGGGAAGTCCCGTTCCCTCAGCTGGTCCACAGACTGAGCTGACCTGAGGTCAGTCTGCCTCCAGCAGGGGCAGCTTGAAGGAAACGTTACATCAGGTCTTTAAACGGAGGCGGTGTCACTGAAAAATGCTCTGGCTGCCGAGGTTTCCCAGTAGGGTTGTTACATTTCAACTGTAGCAGAGAGTACAACCTGGAATGGCAAAAACAGACAATAAAAACTACATTTGCTTGAACTGGCCGAGCAGCAAGTGAAGAGTTTTTGGTGCTGAAAAGTCAAGACAGCGTGGAAACCTGCGAGTGGGACCTCGGCCGACAGAGTCCACTGTGGTCCCACTGTGGTCCCACCGAGGTCCCACTGTGGTCTGCTGAAGGGTCCACACTGTGTGAGGACATCTTGGACTGACATTGAAGTCAGGATTAGAAATGGATTAAGGATTAGGATTAGGATTATATCTGTAAAATGGTTGATACAAAGGCCAGTTTATAGCTATACTTGTGAGGACATCCTTTGAGGAAGGTTCTGTGATTGGGGGGGGGATGGGGGCTCAGAAGTGGAGCTGGGTCTGTATTTGGATATTGGAGGATTTACAAAACACACCAAACACTGTGTTTGGTCTATAGTGTAGTAAACAGCTGTTTATGTCTATACAGTACGACAAAATATCACTGCATTAACCCCAGGGAAATGTGAGGAATATAAACCGACTCCTGGAGAGAAGCAGTGATCGGAATACTAAGGAAATTCACCGAGACGTAACTGAAGGATTTGAACGACGTGGAAATCACTCGACACTAAGCTGAACTAGCAGACTGGAGAGGACTGACTACCGCGGGCTGCCTGTTACTCTTTTGCTGATGTGGTGGTAAAATGAACCCATCAGCCCCTGCACCTCTGATGTCTTCTAACGACCCGTTGGACGGGGTAAAAAGCCTCGGTAACTTCAGCCACAGATGCAGCAGCCAGCTCTGTTGGCAGCTCCGTTGTCTTTTAATTAACTGCTACACATTCACTGCAACATATTTTTGAAACCAACTCAAGTGAACGAATACAAAACCAAACACAGCGAGGAAGAAAAACAGTATTTCCTTCAGTTCAAACTGTTCTGCTTTTTATTGTCTTGACCCTCTGCTGGGCTAACGCTAGAACTCCAGTCAACAAATCAAAGGATGGTTGTATTTCCAAAGATGGTCCAGCAGCTCCCGTTTGTCCAAGGCTTTTTATGTTGGAAAACCACTGGATCCCACATGAACCATCTCCCACCTGTCTGTCCGTCTCAGCCTAATCGATGTACTTCAGTAACTGATTTTTGAACTGATTTTACTCCCTGACACAATGTCAGGTGTCGCCTTTTGTGAGGTTTCATTTTTCATTTATAACCACACTCTGTATACTGCAGACATCACCTACAGCTCCCCCTACTGTCACCTGCAGACGTTCTCTGATGACTCTGCGATCGTTGGACTGAGGATGATGATGACAGTACAGAGGTCAGATACAGGTCAGATACAGGACTCGGACCCTCTTGCTGTAAGGCACTCTGACCACTGCTCCACTGACTGACAATCTTCTATCTTTAATTTACTTCTTATTATTTATCTTGCGTGTCATAAAAGTAGTTTTTGCTCTGTTGAAAACTGAAGTTGAAACGTGGAGTGGGAGAGAGCAGTAAACAGCCTCACCACCCACTCCTCTCCCCCCCCACTGCCGAGGCCCTCCGTGACAAACACACAGTGAACTTGTGTGTTTGTCAGTGGCCCAGTTAACCACAGACTGTCAGGACACCTCTCTGCTCTGACCTCCTCCTCCTCCTCCTCCTCCTCCTGCCCTGTGAAAAGGACCTGAGTGGCGCTCTGGCAGCTCGTCTGTAACATCAACAGCTGCTGAATCTCTTCATTTAGAACGGCCCTGCTCCTGAGTCATGGTGTGCTGCCGACGCCGGCTTCCGCCAACTCCGGACCACGGGGAATTAATCAGGCAACCTTTGGAGTGTGTGTTCGGAGATGGTGGCCGGCCAGGGGCCCAGTGTGTACAGTAAGAGGAGGCGCATGTCCTAGAGAGTCCCCTGAGAGACAGGTTCTATCACAGTGTTTTCACACTCGGTTCCTGTGGGGACTTGGTTCCGTTCCGTTGAGCGGGGAACGTTGAAAGGTTCTCGATGGACCGATATGTGGTGTTGTTCATGGTCTGTACAGGAGCTGTCGTTCCAGCCAACAAGTCACTTGTTGTCTTTAAAGTAGAGGGTCTACATGTGATGATCCATTCCAGCCAACAAGTCACATGTTGTCTTTAAAGTAGAGGGTCTACATGGTAGTCTGTATTTAAAATGAGGGGCGGGGACTGGCTGTGGTCCGTGTTTGTTTACTCAGCAGAAATCTGCGCAAAAATGATTTTCTTCATAAACAGAGAGACTATGGCAGTAGAACCAGACTGGGGTTCTGCCATGACTGCAGGTTGGGTAGCTGAAGCCAAGTGACACTTCACCACCTTTTTATAAAAAAAATAAAAATGTTAACTTACCGAGGGATTGAAAAAAGTCTAATGATAAAAGTCAATATTTCTGGGAACCAGTAAAAACAACAGCGAGGAGCTGAAGCTCTGGAACTACTGAGTGTGTACCTTTCTGGTGGAGAGTGTGGACGGGCAGCAGTCTCCCCCGTCGTACTGGCAGTACGCCCGGTTGTTGGTGGTGTCACACCAGCCGTCCCCTCCGAAGGGCTGAGCACAGGGTAACAGACAAGAATAACTGTTTATAAAATGAGTCATACTGCTGTAAACAAAAATAATCCAACCGCACAGAGCATGAAAAGCCAGGAAGCACAAACAAAAGAAAAAAACACCAGACATAATCTACGGTGATGGAGAGCAGCTGAATGTTCTGTACATGTTAGCTCAGCATCAGTAAACACTTTTTATTATCCACAATCAAGTCCGTATTCATGTGATTAGCTTCGTTATGGTTTTGCCCACACACTGAGGAAGTTCACTTCAAAAAGATTTGGAAAATATTGACAAATTGAGGGGAAAAAGAAATCTCAAATGACCAGAATAAAGTTGTATGTTTATGAGAATAGTCATAAATTCATTAAAGAAAAAAAAAAGGCCATAATATTACGGGAAAAAGGTCTTAGGTTTATGGGAATAAAGCAGTAATATGAAGAGAAAAGAGAAGTAATATTCAAGATAACAATAATAATGACAACCGTCCAATGACGCTGGAGACGCAGCGTTCCTCCAAGTCTGTGCTGGAGTTTGATGCTCGTTCAGTTCTGTTCATCATTTGTGAACGTTTAACTGAATGTGATCGTCTACAACAGTATCAGTTATGTTAGCATCAATGCTAAAGTGATGCTAAAGGCCTGTAGTTCCTGTCTAACACCTTCAAGCTGTTCAAGTCTTAATGATTCGACCGACAGAAGAAACTGTAAAAAACTACAACAATGGCCGTCCGTGGCTGTTCTTATACTTTCTACTTTTAATTGGATGTGAAACGATGACATCATCTCATTTTCAAAAATGACATTTTTCAGTTTTTATTGCATTTTTTGAACGCGCACCAACCGTCCGTCTGTGTGACGACGGTGACAGTTTTTCGAGGTTGTTCTGAGCGTTTGTGGAAGGTTTTACTGGAGTACACGGGGAGAGGCAGGAAAATATTCTGAATTCTAGTCAGAATCATCTCACTGTGAAAGCCCTGTTATTATTTCCCAATAAATCTTGAGGGCTCTCCCGTGAGTGCCAACAGAATGCAAACAAATGATGGACGCCAAAGATACTTTTGGCGTGCGACGCTGGGCCGATGGAGTCGTTTCAAAGACGTGAGGTTCGAACCCAAAGTGCACAATGGGAGACAACAGCTGCTCAGAAGATTTCTATTCAGTTCAAAGAAATCGGACTTGATGAATCTGCTGCCTCCTCCAACCAAACTGCCCCGGTGTAAATAAATCTATTTAATTGTTCTGTTTTCTAGCAAAGACTTTCACGGTTATTTTTTACCTCAGGCTTTGCCCAAAAGTATTAAACTAAAGTGAAACTAAAGTTAAATTTGTTTGAACTTCTTTGAAGATCTTGCAAAATTCAAAAACCACAGCCGTTTCCTTGAAGTACTTTGTCTAAAAGTGTTTTTGCGAAGCAGCCAGTACTGTAAGTATTTCCCTTTTTTCCAGCTTTCTAGCACGAACTTAAATCAACAAAATCATCGTCTTATGAAAAACTCATCTTGGTCATCTTCATGTGTCGGTCATCTTCATGTGTCGGTCATCTTCGTGTGTCGCTCTCCTGTCACTCCATCCACCCGTACAGCAGCAGTACTACATCTGAGCCCTGGCGGCCTCTGCTGTTATCTCACCAGCTGAGATAAAAATGTTGGCCGAGCTCCACAAACTTTCTTTGGTTTCACCAAAGATATAATTCACACGGCGGCGAAACACAACAAAAAAAAAAGGACGATCGTCGGGAACAACCAAGGTGCCTCAAGTAACATCGACAAGTGTCGAGAGAGAGAGAGAGTTCGTCCTGCAAACAGCAGAACGTGAACTTTTAAACTGGACGTTTCCATACATCATGGATGAAGGGAAGAAAAAAAAACACATGTTGAAAGAAGAAGTTCAGACAAAAGCTGTGAATTTGTCCCAGATGCTGCGTACTGAATATCTTGTCAGATTCGTTCCAGGGACTTCCAGTTGGAAATGGAAGATGTGAGGTCAGACCTGTGTGATGATATTTTCTAAACATGCAAAGACAACATTCAACAGGAAAATTGAAAAATGCGGTCGGGCTAATGTGAATTAGACTTCGTAGACTGTTGCCACCACAGAGTGGACCTGGATCCAGATGGTGGAACTGGTTGGAGCAGCTCAGAACAGAAAATAAACTTTATAAATCTAAAAAAAAAAAAGAAGTCCAGAAATATCTTTAGAAAGGTCACGGTGACCTTGACCTTTGAATGTGCTGCCCTCCTGTGTTTCGCTGGATAGTTTTTCTCCGCAGAAATGATTCCTTGGCATTTCAGGGATGTGTGTTTGGGTCAAGATTAAGATTAATACTGGGATTTATTAGGATCAGGTCATGGTGTCCTGGAGTCAGTGTGTGTGTGTGTGTGTGTGTGTCTGCTCCTTGTCTTCCCAACGAATTGAGTCGAATTTATTTTCACATTTAAGATTTAATTCAGATTAGAATCAGGATCAGAGAATTGACCTTTAATTAATGCAGATTAAAGGGTGAGGACGTCCGATGTGGCAACAAAACAGTACTGTGTGTGTGTGTCTGTGTGTGTGTGTGTGTGTGAGTACGGCGGAGACACAGAGAGCCTCGGCCCGACTGGTTTTCATCATCATATTTCTGATTTGCCTTCAACACAGAAGAACTGCATCTGTTTCGAAATCAAATGGAAGGGGGCGCTGTGAGCAGTCCAGATACTTCACCAATCCAATAACCAGAGGTGGTGACAGACAAAACAGAGAGTTTGACCCAAAGATTAACTTGTAAAATATGTGTGACTACTGGGCTCCTGTCAGACAGACTCTGTCTTCATTTTTTGATTTTTTCTCCTGGTTCTCAGTAGGAATCTGATTGTGAGGTCTCCCTTTGTCTCCCTCCGGTGTGTGGAGAGGACAGGCGTCGTCACTCTCACCTGTGTCTCTGTCGTCAGTGTCACCTGGTGCCCTGGGTATTTAACCTCTGTCTGTCTGTCGTCCCTGTGAATCCAGTAAGTGTCTGCATCTTACCTTATGTCGTTTTTTTTTAAGTAAAGGTGGTCAATGCTGCTTCCTCTGGTGAATAATTACAATTAATGTCTCATATCAATAACACATGAGTCAATGTATTTCTATGACCAGCCCCAACTCATTAAACTGTTGTTCATTTTGACCCGATCCCTAACCCTAATCCTAGAAACTGGTCTGTCAGGAAGAGACTTGTTTTGTGTTTTAATGCTTTAAAAAAAAGAAAAGAAAAAAACTCTTTTAGGATGAAAGGTACTCAAGGTGGGGTGAGGAAAGGAATGAGAAAACAGGAGAGAGAGAGAGAGAGAGAAGCAGCGACGCTCCCTGGATGAGATCTGGCACAGCTCACCTGAAGCACATGTGGTCTGCTGTAATTTACAGTGTTGTCATGCAGGAGTGGGTTATGAGCAATTCTTTTGCTTAGCAACATTCACGGGAACGTGGAAGGGGAAAGTGTAGTGCTGGCAGGGAGCAGGAATATTTTTATACGGTGAGGCATCAGCGGCTCATGAGTTCCTGCAGGAGTTTCAGTCTGAACCCAGTGGATGAAGGCCAATTAGACTGGAGCTGAGTGTGATGGGTGTGTGATGTTAGATAACCTGCTGATGATGTGACGAAGACGAGCTGATTTACAGACTACAGATTAAAGGACTGGTCATTAATGATTAAATCTGATGTTTATGATCCACCAGTCACCACCTCATCTCTGGTCGTCAATGTCCTGGCAAATCATTTAAATCTAAACTTTGTAATGATACCCTGAACCTGAACAGACCCCTTTTCCGTGTATTTCTTTTTTTTAAAGATGAAATTGAGGTCAGATCCAGTCGTGGCTGTATGTTGGCCATGTGTGCTTTAAAGGGAACTCGAAAAACAAGGTTGTATTTTTCAGGGAAGATAAATGGCTGGACGGCTGTCTTTACTTTTACAACCAATCCTATAATAAAGGTGTCACGCACATGATCTAGTCTGCAAATGTCATTCAGGACTCAGAGTCCCCCGCTCCCACCTTTAGCTTTTAGCTTATTGGATGTAAAACACTGAAAGGGTTTGTGCAAAATATGTGACAGATTTGAATCAAATTGACCTGACGGTTATGATTATGACGTGCCTGACCTGATCACCTGATCACTGACTAATGTTGCTGTACTGATTCCTACCTCACATGATGGGATGCAGTGGATGAGCTGAGGATCAGGAAACCACTTCATCCTCCCCGTACAGACGATGCTCTGAAAATCAAAACACGAAGGAAAAAATGGTTTCACACAAAGAACTCTGCTTGAAATTTAACATTGGATCCAGAACTCCACATTATATTGACTGTTTAATCTAACTTGAGTCCAAGCCCTAACCACCAAAACCCCCTCCTTTTTGAAATTCAGGACCAATAAGCCTTATTTATGTCACTGACAAAAAGTAAACGTTTCAAATGGAGTCAAGAATGACTTTAAGGAAAGCACAAAGGTTTCAATTAGAACTTAAAGAAATAAAATAAAGTCTGTGTTGTTCTATATTTCTGAAAAAAGTATTTAGAGAGATATAATGATGAAGTGAGTGAGACCTGATTCAGACTGATCTGAGATAAGATCCTCCTTCATTATGGCACACAGAACCAAAAACCCATTCAACTATTTGACTTTGGAAACAGTGGCTCGGTCAGCTGGGTGGCAAACGCCTCACTGGGCTGACGTGGCGTGGACGGAGGAACTGTTCCAGAAATGTGATGTTGAGTAACATGACCCACCTCTAAGGCAACAACTGAACACATCACCTGACGAGCCGACCGCTCAGATTTTAGAAGTACAAAAATAGAAGACGGTGTTGTTGCCAAAGGTTAAATCAAAAAGTGTGAAATATTTCAGCATGTTCAAAGAAAGCTCTTTTATCCCTTGAAGTTTACGCTGTTCTTCATCAGTCAAATATATGACATGAATATATCATATAAATATGTGAAATAATCACGCCTTATTACAGTCTCCTGTGAAACAGTGCAGAAACAGTTCCAGGAACTCATCTCTATGAAAACCTGTAAACTCTGTTCCTCAGTGAAAATAGAAAAATAAATCACGGGACAGGACGAGAAAATGACTCGACATGCGTTCCCACCTGAACTTTGACGGGCAGCATCCAGTGCCGTAACGTGTCTGATGTCGTACCGTTGGCAAGAGCCACGGGGTCGTGCAGGTCCATGTCCAGGGCCACAACACATGATGGGTAGCAGGCAGCACCTGGAAGAGGAACAACCTTCTGACTCAACCTGGTTCACCTCTCATCCCCCCCTCCACCCCAAAAAAGAACCCAAGGTTCTGTATTTTCTGGGCGTCCTCACCGACGTCCAGTCCCTGCTGACAGGTGTACTCCACAGAGTTCAGATTCTGAGGGGGGGGGCAGGAGCCCTGGAGGTTGCGGCACATGCTGAACTCCGCTGTCCAGCCCCCGTCCTTCGTGCAGCAAATTTTCTTCTGGAAAAAAATATGTAGATCATGAAGAACGGAATTTCTTAAAATGATGGAGAAAATGAACAGAGTGATTATAAAATGATTATATTTTACATTTATATGAGGACAAACTGAACGGTAACTTCAGAAAACCCCTGCTGACTTCTTACATTTTCTGTTTGGGATGATTATATTTTACATTTATACGAGGACAAACTGCTGACTTCTTACATTTTCTGTTTGGTCCAGACACTGCAGGGTGCAGCAGCTGTCGTAGTACAGACCGTCGGTGCAGGTGTACATGCCCTGGAAAACAACAGGCAGCGCCGGGCAGGATATGGGTTCACAGCCCGTCTCCTCCCACTGACCCTCCCGCAGGCACTCCAACTTGAAGTACTTCCTACAGACACAGGAGTCCATGAAAACTGGTGAGTCTCTCTGCTCGTTTTTTGACGAATTATTTTTTCCAATCCTCGGCCTCTTCGATGGCCGACGAGTTGAAGTTACAAATGTGAAAATCTGTGTCTTGGTAACAAACAGTGAAGGTTGTTCTGTTTGTCTGTTAGTTTTTAGACTTTATTGTATTGTGAGAAAACCTTAATTTCTGAACCCTGGTGCAGCGCTGACCACCCCACACTCACCTGGGGGTCTTCCTGGTTAAGCTCCCTGTGACGTAGAAACCTGGGTTACATTTGAAACGGCAGAAAGACCCGATGTCATGACCGGAGACGAGACACTGTGGTGTCAGCAGCCTGCTGTGGGGGGGCTGTGGGACCTCTGGACACTCGATCTTGCAGTAGGCTTCTGGGAAAGACCAGAGTCCGTCCTCCAGACACACTAACCTGTCACTGTCGCCTGTGGACGGGGGAGGATGGGGGAGGAGAAGGGAGACAAACGTTAGGATTTATGAACTGGATTTGGACAGATGCATGTTCTGAGAAATAACTCCGACTCAGCTGATGTTGTAGATAACACGGATGTTAGCTAGCCTTAGAGCCGCTCTGCTCACCTTGAAGTATGGCTGGTGATCCACAGGTGAATGAACACTGTTTACCAAACGTAGTTCCCCAAGGGCAGCTGAATATGGCGTGGTAGACGTGGGACTCATCCGGCACGCCGCAATCCACAGGCTGACAGCTAACGATACGATCCCAAGATCCGTGGAAACACTCCAGCTCTGTCTTCCTCTGAGGAGGAAGAGACAAAACAACAATATTGACACTATTTTTACCCTGAAGGGGTTAACACTGTCTATGTGGCAAATTTGTCCAACTTTCTTTTCAATGCATTTGCACATTGCAACATGTGATTATGCCATCTCGCTCACCTGATTGGCTGCCACTCTCTTGCCATTCAGGACGGTGACGGTGAAGCCACGATGGCACTGAACAGAGCAGCGAGAGGCTTCTCCTCCTCCACTACACCTGCAGAGACACACTGATATGTAAAGATAGTTGTTTTGTCCCGGTTGTCACGGGTCGTACCAGGTGACCTACCTGACCGAGGCGTGCTCTAAGTGAGGCAGACTGCAGCTGTCCATCTGGCACGGCTGCCGCAAACAGCTATTGGAGGGATGTGGCATGAGAGGGAGGAGAGAGGAGAGAGGAAGGTTGTTGAGATGAGGAAGGCAACAAGGAAGCTTTGAATGGTCACCTGGTTGTCACCTGGTGGTCACCTGGTTCTGATTTAGCTTCATATCAATTTTAAGAATATGTAAGCAGTACATTTTACACTGTGTTTGTGCAGTTCTACAGCCCTCTGTAATGGTGCAGTGCAGAAGTGTGTGTTAAGTAGGTAGCTGTGGGAAAGCCCACCCTCTGATGCGCACCCGGTCAGGGCGAAGGTGCTAAAATGACAGGAAGTCCTCAGAGCTACACCTCCCACGGCCACGAAGTGGGAAGAGAAGAGCAGGATGACTGAGGCCGTGAGGAAGAAAGGTCGGGAGAGGTCATGGGTCACATTGACCACTAAAGGGTTCCGATGGCATGACAGGTTATGTGCCCCTGGTGAGATGGAAGGAAACTGTTGTCATTTAGCAGCATACAACGCTAACGCCCAAGTTTGGCTAGTGAACTTTGACCTGATCTGTTCACATCAACTTGTTACTGTTGATTTACTACCAAAGAACAACTAGTACTGTACCTAAGGAATGGTTTTTGCCTGTAGTGTCAGACAGGAAGATGGTGGCGGTGCTTCGGCACTGATCTCCAGAAACTGAACCATCTGATGCCAGGAAGACCATGACGGAGGCTGCCACCCCAGGGTGAGCAAACCCCACCTACGTAGGACGATAAATGTAAAGGGAGAAAAAAA
The DNA here is from genome assembly GCF_000523025.1 of Cynoglossus semilaevis. Taxonomy (NCBI): domain Eukaryota; kingdom Metazoa; phylum Chordata; class Actinopteri; order Pleuronectiformes; family Cynoglossidae; genus Cynoglossus; species Cynoglossus semilaevis. The sequence goes on from NC_024326.1 coordinate 12,652,931, forward strand.
TCAGGTGGTACTAGAAATATCAAGTCACAAAAAATAGTAAAGTGCCGTTCTTGCTGCCGGCCGACATGTGCATCGTTGTCATGGAGATGTGTTTAGTTCGCCGTTTCTTCAGCGTTTTATTACTGTAAATGTTTATTATTACATTACAGCCGATCCTGTCACACCGTTGTTTTTGTTTTATTTTCTGTAGCCGTGACAAATGAAGACATGATTACAAATCTGAAGTTATTTCATCCCATGATAATGTTGTTTAAACTTCATGAACCATGACTTCATTTTCTAACACCTGTTTTCCCACTATGGTTAACCATCATAGAGCCGAGGGTTTTCTATTATTATTTGGAAGATTCTAGTGATTACTGTTTGTCATGGCAGTGGAATCATACACAAATCATTAGTACTCCTGGTTCTCCGTTGACCTGGAAAATGAGTCATTAGGATGTCTGAGGTATCATAGGAATAATGTAATTGTTAGACATTTAGGAATGTGTGTGCGTGCATTTGTGCGTTTGTGCTTGTGTGCATGCTGCGGTGAGAGCCAGCAGTCTGAATGAGCGGCCTTTGAACCCCATCTGAGAAGTATTGGCAAGAGTTTGGAAGCTGTTGAGGAGGAGCCACCCACAGTCCATGACTTTAGTGGGAAGAAAATGCTACACACACACACACACACACACACTTTTATCCAAATACTCCAAAAAACATTCCAGAAGAATCCAAGGGAAGAATATTTATATATAACTGTATTATTGTTACTCAGACTATCAGACAGATGTTCGTAAACGTCACTCTGTTGTAAAGGCATCGTTCACAGGTGTACACACACACACACACACACACACACACACACACACACACACACACACACTTTTATCCAAATACTCCAAAAAACATTCCAGAAGAATCCAAGGGAAGAATATTTATATATAACTGTATTATTGTTACTCAGACTATCAGACAGATGTTCGTAAACGTCACACTGTTGTAAAGGCATCGTTCACAGGTGTACACACACACACACATCCATTCACTCTCCACCTCAGTCTTCCTTATCAGAGCTGAAGATAACACTTCAGTGATGTCATAGAAACTGAGTGTAGCTTCAGTTTTTTCTTCTCTCATCCCACAGCAGACAAAGCCCTTTTCTTCTCTAACTTCTCTCATCCCACAGCAGACAAAGCCAAAGAAAAGGTTTTTATTTCAACCTTTTTTCACCTCCACAAAGTTTCAGTTAAAATTAATATATTTTTCAGACCTTCAGTAAAATATACCTGCAGCACCTGAAATAACAAAGGTACAAAATCCATTTCCAACCAACTGTCTGTGAAGTGCAGCCTGCAGGGCCGTGGTACTGCTCACAAATGAAGACGTTCAAACCACACCATAGCATTTGTCAGGCGACTCCTCCATCCTGGAGCTGACATCTAAACACAAACAGCCTCACACTCACATTCATCCCATCATGAATATATTGGTAAAGACCTTGAACAAACACACCTTCAGCCAAAACGGGTGTTCGATGTCGTTGTTTGTGTCCGTCTGGGCCGTACAGGGGAACCAGCCTTTCGGTGCCAACATGTCGGCCACATCTGGGTGCTGGTACCTGCACAGCTTCCCGCAGAAGAACAAAGGATCATTAAATTTGACATGGTCATCAGGATATAAAGACTTCATCTTACAGGTCAAAGGTCAAGGTCAACAGGCCATGACCCATAGACATAGTTCCCCATAATTACCTCCCTTGCAAAGTCATGATAAGAGGAAACCCTCCAGGATCAAGTCAAGGCCGCGGGGTCACTGGTACCCAAATCTTCCTTCGTACTTTCAAAGCCCTTTTCGTAGCATTTTCACATGTTAAACTTTAGTCATGAAGGTATTGATTTTTTTGATCTAATGTGTGACATTCATAAATCATCTGTGGTTTTTAATTTTTCCTCTTTTCCTGTTGCCTGACGACTCATCTCTCACTTGTCCTCATCAGGTCCAACACTTCCTGGTCCCAGTGAAAATCTCAGCGTCAGTAATGAACATTAATTACAGGTAAGACTCCTATCTATCTGCCAACCCTCACACTCAGAGAGTCGACCAATCACAGGCCTTGACAGTCTGGATCAGACTGTAACAACAGTATCAGTATCTATTGTTTCACATGTACAGATTAGAACATCTGTCCTGACACCTTCATGACGACTCTTTAAAATATATATTTTTTTTTTTTGTTATACCTTGTGAACTGATGGCTCCCCTGTAGCGGCATTAGCGGGGCAGTGGATGGGGTCCTGATGGGACGCAGTAGCAGTGGTTGCCCACTGGTCGGTGTAGCCCAGCGGTGTGAAGTAGCCACAGTCTTGCCTACTGGAGTTTCGCTCAAACTCCTCACACACACCATCGCCATGGAATACATAACACTGACTGGGTTCACCTGGGAAGACAGAAGATGATTTGTGAAAGGATATAAACCCTGCTTTCTTAATCTGGCAGCGTTGAAGCCTATCTCCAACCGTTAGAATCAAGTCCAAATGTATTTGTCAGTGAACCAGAACAAAGTGAATTTTCATTTTTAGTATCGGCCATGTAGACTCAGGCGTATTTGGCTCATCAGCAAACTGTAAATAACAGAGAGGAATGGTGCTGACTTGGATTAATTAATAGAGATTACAGCTCATTTGTAATGTTCATATGCAGACGGTGAGCCTCGTCGCTGCCTCATGAATCCATCCCACTCCAGTGAGGTCCCTGCTGGGCTGCTACACGTCACCAGGTGACAAAAGAAGCAGCATCATGTGTTATGAAGGACAGCCAAAGCAATAGTAAAAACTTATTGCCTGTCTGGTAGATGATATAACTATAGACAGTTTTATTGTGTCTGCTAATGCATTCAAATCTTTTTCCATGTCAGCTTTTATTAACTCTCAAAGATCCAAGAACATTAGTGGAGAGGAAACCAAAACAAAGGCATTCGGCAGAGTCCAGGAGAGTCGAGAATGACACTCAGAACTGAACTGAACCGCCTCACATGAATACTGCACCGGCAGACGTATAATGTCATCCATTATAGATTATATATTAGTACGTTTGGTAATAATCTTGCATTTTGTTTCACAGACTCATAGTCTGACTCCGATATTTTTTTAAGGAACCTGAAAAAAACTGTTTTAAGGATTTTTAGGAGAGAACGTGTTCCTGTTGAACTGTCACTCCCTATTACTGCTGCTTTGAACATTAGTATGAATGGTTTTTATATGTGGCCCTGCAACGACTAACAGTGTCTGACATGACGGCTCTACGTTCCCAAATTCCTTCATGCTCCTAAACTGTTTTTGTCCCACCTACTGGTTTTACGCAAAACATTATAGGACTAAATAATTAAATAGCACAAGTTAAACAAATAAAAAAATTAATTTAAAACTTTTTAGTAATGCTTTCTGGGCAGCCAAATGATTGACGGCCTGGTACTGGTCCCACTGACCAACAATTCTCCTGTCATATCTGAGAGATTATTCTCTCCTGTGAGAGTCGATGCCACTGCCCACGTGTGTTTACTGGGAGTAAAGGTATCGGCAGGACATACCACAGTCGTGCATCACAGGAAGACTGGAAACCATGACCTGACAACGGTTTGAAAGCAGAAGCTATTCATTAGAAAAAAGGTGGAAAAATACTTCACGACTTTGGCCTCATTAATATGTGGACAGCTGCAGAAGTTATGCAGACGCAGCTGCAACAAAGATTAAAAGCTGCACTATTGGCTTCAATTAGTCAATCCAAGCACATCTCAGTAAAAGGCAAATTAGGTCACACTCCGATATGAATTTGGCAAAGTAGGATGAAGCAATCATTCCAGATAGCCCACCCTGCTTTGACAACACCTGTGACAATGATTAACACGAGGATTTTTTTTCTCAGCTTCAAAGAGCCTGAAATCTTCAACCATAATGTCAACACCATCTGTTATATTTGCTCAGTATTTTGTGCTTACTTTGTGTGATTTATTTTGCATTCAATCAGCAGGTTAAAAATGTAACTTTTGTACCTTTTTTATGCCTTCAGCGGATGCCGCCTGTCAGTAATGAAGATGCTGTAAAAGTTTGTGGTTTTCTAACCTCAGAGAATAGTCAGCTCTATAAGTCTGACAGCAAGGAAACACTGTTTGGCAAATCCAAGGAAACGTGAAAAGAAAACACAGACAAAGTGCATGACTAAGAAGTGCAACTGTAGTTAAGAGTGGCAATTTGTAAAAATGTCTTTGGCCAAATTGTTTTCTCTACTAGTTGTTCGTTGTAAAAGGTGGGGATACAATTGTTTCTCTCCAAACTCCAGCGTGTCGTTGCTGAACAAACACGTTGGCCGATTGTTGGAAATCTCAGTGCTGTTAGTGTCTCTAACAACAGTACATGCTTAGACTGTGTGAAAAATGACTAGCAGTGACCTCGACATGACCTGATAAGGCATATATGGAGGAGTTTATACAAAAAATATATGAAATAATTTTAGAAAAATACAATCGTAAAGAGCTTAACTTTTGAACTTAAAGGGATAGTTTGCTGTTTCCTGTCGTATCGATATATATAATAATATTTCAGTACTGGTTTGAGAAGTCAGACTGTGAAATGGGTTCATGTTGAGCCAGAGCGCTACTACATTGTTACCATGAGAACGTATCTGTGTAATATTACTGTCTCACACCTGTCAATCTTTGCAGTTTATATATAAAAACATGATCCACACACCATGACATTTGAATCCCTGCTCCTTGTGACATTTCTTGGAGCAGCCGTCACCATCCAACAGATTTCTGTCGTCACATTCTTCTGTCCTGAAAAAGAAGGATCAGAGTCATGACCTTTCATTTCACTTATTCTTCAGTTCAAAGGTTATCGTTGTGTGAGCCGGAGGACCGAGTCAACAGACCCTTGTACGACGCCATCTCCACAGTAGGACTGTCCGTGGGTGTAGGAGAGCGGTGGCGACGGAGCGCTGACAAGACCGTCAGCTTCCGCCTGGACTGTGTAACTGTACTGGACTCCTCTGGTCACAGAGCTGCAGGAGAGGGAAAGACAACGACTCAGCTGGTTGTCACGGTAACAACTTTAAATGTTACTACTGAAATCTATATCTGATTTTAACATATTTATATCTGATTGGTGCAAACAAGGAGGTGTTCCCTAAAATAGAATTTGACCCTTCTAAACATATCAACATTTCACAAGTGGTTCCCAAAGTGGGAATCTCAGAATTCCATAACGTCACATTTGAAATCTGTCTTCTTCTTATCGGTGTTTGAGCAGAAGCTGAAAAACCAGGGGCGACAGTAGAGACGGGGGTATTTTCAGGCTACGCTGAGGGGGGAAATCCAAAGTGACTTGTGGCTTTACATTTCCATTCTAGTTGTTGTTCAGAATTTCAAATTCCTCCCAAAAACACCAGGGTCCTTTCCACTCAGCTCTTCATGCTTGCTCATATTGTTTTGGCTCCATGTTGACTTGGCGTCCCGGTGATGAAAGACTGTGATTTGAGCTTGTCAAACCAGATCAGCCCCACAGACTGGAGACAGATATTTTTACCCAAATATAAGGGAATAGCCCAGGTTTTTGAAGTATGCTGTTGTGAAGGATTGAAACATGATCAACAGACAGACAGAAACCATGGCTGCCAGCAGCGAACACATGGCAAGACATATTGTTACCACTTAACAAAAGGATCATCTAATAAAGTCCAGACCTGTTATCGCCTCCTATGAATTAAGATTATTATATGGTAACTGATGGATGTAGCAAACTGGAGTTTCTGGAGATAAATATATACATTATTTAACTCCAGAAAGATGATGTTGAAGAGCTGTGTTAGGTAGATAATACTCTAATTCTATCTCTATAGACGAGGGGTCTCAAACTACTGGCCCGCGGGCCACTTTCTGACCCACCTATGTCTGGTATCTGTGTATCTGCTATCGTTGTGGGGCAAATTTGTAAATCCTGACTCAGTCATAGAGTTTTTTGAGGTGGTTCAAGATTTTGTTTGGATTCTGGATGAGAGTTAGGGTCCAGTTACAGATCGGGTAAGAATGGAGAGTAGGGATTTGTTTGTAATAGTAAAGTTAGCATAACAGGCTATAGAATGGAGTATGTCAATGGGAAGTGCTAACAATGTGTATGTGTGTATGTGTAAATCATCATTTATATGTCCAGAACGTGTGTATGTGTAAATCATCATTTATATAACTATACATCTGATAAAAACGCTGCATCCTGGATATCAAATCTCTCCACTCCAAAATAATCCAAACACTGAGCATTCACCTGTCAGTGAAGCTCTGCTGAGTCTGAGGTGGGGGGCTCCTGCTGGTGAACGGAGGCTGTCGCTGTATCCTGTAGAGCAAAGGCACACAGTTGGAGCACAGAGAGCAGCCGGGGCCTGAGGACAGCATGGCTGCATCGATCTCCATCTTCTCATCGAAGGTGCAGAGTTTTATGGCAGCGATGGCAGCGTTGTTGGTGTTTAGACGTAAGGTGAGGGGCGTGTCACAGAAGACGTGCTGGGCACCCAGGCTGATGGTTTTCCCTGTGTCTGTCATCAGCTCTATGTTAGCCACGGCTGGGTTACCTGGAGGTTAAATTAGAGACCAGATAAACTCACCCAACACAACAGTCCCAAAACAGTTCCAGCCAAACCGAAAGCATCAAACTGGAGACTCACTTGATGAGATGTAGGTGACCCACAGAGTGAGTGTGCGTGGGACGACGGGGTGGAGGAACCTCAGTGTTAGGGTGCAGCCCTCCGTGTCAGGACATGGTGAGGTGACGTTAGTGTCGTACAGGCTCAGCTCAGGGCTCCAGGCCTGGAGACTGAGCTCACAGGGCTGCTCCACATCAGGTGGGCCTGCAGTGAGGTGACACAGACACAGACACAGACACATGTGAGTTAGCATGTACAGTGTAGAGATACACCAGCAGCATGAGGGAACACACGATGTTGTCAGTTCTTCAGCACTGTAATAAATACTGACCCATAATAATTTTACATATTTTCTGGATATATTTTTTTAAACTTTTGAACCCCTAATTGAAGGCAGCGTCAAACGCACATGTACATGGAGTCCACTGACTGCTGGCTTGGTCTTGGGAATGAAGGCAGGATAAACAGAGTGATGCCAAGTCAGGCAGTGAAACCAAACACAGAGAGATGAGGCTGTGAGTGTGTCTCAGCACGTCCATCATCAATCCCACTGTCACATTGGGGCAGGTGTCAGTACAACACCGTCCATACATTCATCACATATTTATCACACACACCACATGACCACAGCTGGCCTATCAGAGGCCTGACAGTTATTTGGGAGTTTAAGGTCTATCATAAATAATCGGATATGAACACACGATGTTCAGCCAAAATTAGGAGCTCAGTTCTTTTCCGTTTAAGCATTTCTCACTTTGAGAGTTTTGTCTGTGACTTTATTTCAAGTTTAAACTCAGCTCATCACCTGCAAAAGTGTTTCAATATTTTAATGTGATTAAGAGGAGTGCAGCTGGGTCAGTGCGACGCCGTGACTCAGGGATCGCTGAGCAGATCTCAGGGTCAACCAAAGGTTTATTATGTGCATGTGGATACCAACATTTTTTGGTAGAAAAGGGAATTTAAACCTCTTTTAATATCGGCTTTTACAAACTGTGTTCAATCATTCTAATGTTAATGTTAATGTTAATACAGTTTGTCTATTTGTTTCTACCTCACAGGGTTTTTTTCTCCCTGCTTCTTGTTTTACTGCAAAATATTTGTTTGTCTTGGCCCTAAATTTCTACTTTTGTTTTTGTTTTTATTTTTATTCAAATTAGGCGAGTGTTTAAAATAACTATTTAAATCCCTTTTATGTGCTTCCATACTTGGATTAAACCATTTTTTTTAAATTCTACATTCTCTATTAGTCACACAAAATTTGACAGATTACATTTTACTATTAATATCAGTAAATAGTATTTTGTTTTTTTTTAATATAGACAGACCAGTCAGACAGACCAGTCAGTCAGACCAGTCACTCAGACCAGTCAGTCAGTGGCGACACTAAATATAAACCAACAACAGCTTTTTGTCATCAACCTCAACATCCTGTACTTCCAGCTACAGTATGAATTATTCCAATTTCCCCTCTCCACTTTCAGCCGAAGGCAATATTTCCCATCTTTGTTGACAAAGTGACCCCTGTGCATCTTTGCCGTCAGAAGTGGGAAATAGTGAAAAGGGAGACAGGGAAGCCAGCAGACTGGCTGTCTCCTCAGCTATGTGCATACCACTGTTTGGAGTAAGTCTGTAATTGACTCTTTATCATCATTATGATCCCACAGAGAAAGCGAGGCAGCCGTAATCCCCCTGTTTCTCCTTACTGCTTATTTTCAAAGCATAAATTCCAGCAGAGGATTTCCACATACTTGGGTAGAGTTTCCATTGAAGAAAGAAATGCAGTTGTGTTTGTAAATTTGTTCCTCCACCTCCACCCGACCCCCCCATCCTTTATAATCTGTTTTTTTTCTCCCTTCTCTTAATGTTTTGGGTTGTTTTTTTCTTTTCTTGTTTCTTTCCCCTCATTCTACATGTCATGTGAGGGGAGACGTTGCTCCTCCAGAAAAATTGATTGAAATAACAAGGACCATGTGCGTATTGTTGAAGGAAACTATTTCTGGGGGGAGTTTTTGTTTATGACAGAGGTCCAGTGTTTGAACCACACACAAACATTACCCAGAGTCGACACTTTGCCTAATAATCTCTGTTCGCGCCTTTGCCTCAAACAGAGCAGAGACAGAAACAGCTGTGTGGCAAAGGGCAATCATCATGTAACCATTTTCTGCCTTTTTTCCCCTTCCAGAAGCCATTAGCCTTGCACGCACCTGAAATTTACAGAGGAAAGATGTCTGCGTGTGTTGGGGGGGAGAGTGGGAGGTCAGTTTTCATGAGTGTGTGTGTGTTTTCTTGGGTGGGGGGGGGGGGGATGTGGTTCATGGAAACAAAAGACAGAAGTAAAACCAAAAGACACGACACAAACCCAAAACCACTGCATTCCTGTCGGTCAATTATTTGTTGACTAGGAGGAATGTGGACGTATGAGGGGGACAATGAGTAGAATGAGGAAGCAAGGAAGGAAGGAAGGAAGGTATGAAAAAGAAAGAAGAGAGAAACAAAACAGAAATAATAAAACATGTACATGCAAATTCTCTCTCTATTTCTCTCTCTCTCTCTCTCTCTCTCACACACACACACACATACACAGTTTGTGACTGACCGACAGCCTCCTCCGGTGTCCAGTAGCCTGATGTATCACAGATGCGAGGAGACGCAGCCTCAGAGGCAAACTGGTGGAAAACACCGTCCGTGTCACAGTCTCCACAGTTGACTCCAGACGTGTGACCTGAAGAGCTGAGAAAAAAAACATTTGAAACTGATCACTTCTATATTTAAACAGGTTGTCTTTCCAACTGCTAATGATGAGGTCATACCTTTGGTAAAGACGTCCTCTGAGAGGAGACAACCAGTAGATGGAGACAGAATCTGGACTCTGGTCAGTTACTATCGGAGGCAGGGGGATGGAGGCAGGGTCACGGTCCAGTAGCCATCCCTGGTAGACCATGTCTAGATAACAGTGCATCCTGGCCACTTGGTTGGGAGTGAAATGGTTCGTACAGTTGTCATCTGAGGTGGTGGACATACAGGAAAAGATCATCATCAACAACAAAACACATACTGTATGTGGATCAGATTAAAGTAGATTTGACCGACGCAGAACAGACATTCAAAAATATATCCAATAATTAGCTGGTGAAGTGTTTGCTCAAGCTCTAAGACCAAGGCTGTGTGTGTGTGTGTGTGTGTAATCCCTGTACCTGTGTAGCTCATAAAGTTGCTGTATGGAGTGTTCTGGTACTTGGTGACTCCACAGGTGTCGTTGACAACTCCAGGATCATGGCAGGCTTTGGATTTAGGTGTTGGAGCAGTGTCAGCACACAGATCTCCTGTCTCCATGGAAGGATGAGTCTCCTGGAAGTACAGGTGGAGGAGACATGAAGTATTGACTAGAAAAGTTTCAATTTTGAGCTTGAAAACATGTTTCACTTTTCCTACCTGACATGGGTCATCACAGGAATCCCGTTCGCTCACCCCTTTGAACACATGGTACAGGCCAAAGATGTGTCCCATCTCATGGATCATGGTGTTGGTGTGACCAGGGGTGCCAAAGTAGGAGGGGTTGAGCACCATCCCACCTGAGTCAACAGCAGACAGATTAGTGTAGCACTGATGCCACTATAAAACTCCCCGTCAGCAGATCAAATCAAAATCAAAAAGTAAATTAAGCTTGAAAGTTTGTCGCAGCGAATGGTCACAAAAATAGACTTTGGTTTCCAAGTCCAGACTCTGGCTACAAGCGATGCATCCATTCAGCTACATTGTGTTGTTTTCCACCACAACATGTACAGCTGGGATTTCCAAAACAGAAACAGAAACAGACCACCAAATAAAAAGCTGAGCACTCTGATGTAAAATTCATTTAAGAGCAAAGTGAACCTTGTGTGGTTCAAACCAAAGACTGAAAACGTAGCCAAGGTTTTTTCTAGTGGTTATGGAAAACATTGCGGAGGAACTTTGTATGTATGCCTGCACAAACAATAAACTACATTAGGCCGAGAAGCCGCTAGGAAATGATTTCTGTCAGAACCTTTCAATCAATAACCATCGCCGTTCTGTCGTCGTCCAGACGTCTCGTTCTTTGAAAAAGTACAACTTATTCAATTGTGAAGACAAATTTAAAATCCAGCTCTCTTGTTTCAAGATAACAAACAAAATGTTCATAGCGATTTTCTTCAAAACCTCTTAGTGGTTCAAGGCTCCGATCACATGTTTTTCCACAATAGCCCAACATTTTCATTTGTTATTATTGTTGTTATTATAATAAATGTTTAAAAAAACACTGCTACATATTATAGGAAACTTATTCTTGTAGAAATTGTTGAATATTAATAATATTCTTCCTTCTTGGGGGCACAGGGTAAACAGGAGTCAATCTGAGCAGCGGCAAATGTAGGGTTCAGGGTTCCTTCACTGGGCCATGTTTAATTCCCACATTTTATGTTTTTGGACTTCTGTAGCCGCAGTACTTTTTCTGTTTTGTACTGAAAATAGCAGAAATTAATGTTTAAAAAAGGTTTAATGGAGTGTTGAAGCTAAAGATGTAAATGATGACCTGAGGCTCTAGGACTGAACATCTTTATTCCTCCAACTGTCGTTAAGAGCGATCTGAATGGACCTCGGTTCACCCCACAGTTCTGCCATCTAACCTTCAGCTATGCTGATTCGCTGAGTCTTTTGTCTTGTAAACATAGGTATTTTTTGAAAGAACACTCTGAGTGGGAAACAACAAATCACACATTTTGTTGCGGCACGTTTCCAAAAAGTCTTTTACTTTAATAGATAAATGCTTCCTCTGGAAGTACATCTACACCAAGTACTTTGCTCCCTGCTCCGTACTGGCAGGAGAAAAAAGGTGCTCAGCCTACATAAATAAAGAACAGCTGTCATGTGAGCGTGAATGGCAACAGAGGCACCGCGCCGAGACTGCTATTCATTTGTTTGTTTGGTTGTTGTTGAGTTGATTAGCCATATCCAGTGAAACGGGCCCAGATGATTTGAAATGGAAAGCGGCAGTGTGCTGGGAAAAACTCTCTTTTTTTTTTCTTTTTTCTTTTTTATCATTTTAGAGAAGCTGAAGGAAACTCCTATTTTCCTTGTTAGGGAACAGCCAACGAGGACAACAAAGGAATAAATGAGGGGGAAAAAAAGATGAATGAACATATAGAACTTAAAACAAAAAGCATGAAGAATATCCAAGTCTGCCACAGACAGGTACAAAGTACAAAACAATTTTGGCCAAACCACCATAGCATGTGCTAAATTTACGAAAAGAAATGAAAAAAATATTGTTAACTTTGGGTGAAATAAAAACAGAAAAAATATTCTGAACTGGTAAAATAACCTTAAGAAATTTGAACTGTTTTTCTCTATTAAACACTACCTGCTTACAACAGGAAATAAATAATTTTAAACAGAATTAAGTTCAAATTGTTCAGTCCAAATAACATGTTGCTTTTTACTGTGTTTGTATGAGACGGGGACAGGGAGGAAAGCCGAGAGAGTGCAGGTGACCAGCAGAGGGAGTTGGTGGAATGCAGCCGGGCAGCTAACAAAGACCAATCTACCTATGCAGGTAAAATTGTCTGCAATTTATTCTATATATTATAAAAACTAATGAAGTATTTTTACTGAAATATAATTAAATCATGTATGATAATGAGTCAGATTACAACTGTTTTCATTCAACTATGTTGATAACGAGTCAGATTACAACTGTTTTCATTCAAAATAATACAACTACTGTAGTCAGTTAATGAGTCTTTTCACTTTTAGAATATAATAAACCATCCAGTCATGTTCATCACAGATGAATTAGCCCACCTTGGTGGGTCAGTGCCTCCTTTGCCCACGGCCAGGTTGCAGCTCCTGCCAGCTCTTCTCGTACTGAGTTGTTGGCAAAGAAAACATTGAGTGTGTCAGCGCTGCTCAGGTTGAGCTCCTCTTTTAACTCTTTCACACTTATATAGGCCCTGTGGAAAATGAAAGAAGAGAACATTTGAAATACGGTTGTTCTCTTCATATGCTTTTCTTATTTTTTACTCTTTATTTATTTTATGTATGTGCGGTTAATAAGTAAAACGACAAGCTAACATGCTAAAATGTTATAAGTAAATACCATATAAAATATTATTTATTCCATTTATGTCTTTGTCTAAATGTTATTTTAAAAAAGGCCTGTTTTTATCTGCACATTTTAGCTGTTTACAGCATCTGAATGTGATTGAGGTGAGCCTGTGACTGAACCTTTAAGCCTCCTCTATGGGAAAATTCTGCATGAATGAAGTAAGCCACTAATTCCCAACCATCCGCCCAAACAGTTCTATCTGTCTGTCTAAGTGTTATTTATCAGCCAAGATCTTCGCATGACTCCATGTGTCACGTGTGACGCAATCACTGCCTGAGTAAAAGTGTAGTACAGTAAATAAGTCAGTGGTTTCTCAGGCACTGGCTCAATGAGGCTGAAGATTTAAGGTGCTTCAGGGACACCGTGTTCTAACATGACTGCAGTCAGAGAGGTTCAGCTGAGGGTGTGAGCAGAGTCCGTAAATATCAAAATGACATTTATTTGACTTGCTCTGATTGCCCTTGCAAGATCTTTGACCACCCAAGGGGGCGCTGGCCCCCAGTTTGGGAATCGCTGCTTTACAGCAAGAAGGTAAACAATTGGATAACAGGTGGTCACTCATTGTCTGGACGTTCACTGATTTTTCTGAGTGCTCCAGTTTTCTCCCATAGTCCAAAAACAGGTAGGTAGGTATAGTTTATTGTTCACTGAATGGTTGTTGGAAGGGTTCAGGTGGAAAATGATGGCTAAATATTCTACATGAGATTCACATGCATGTGAAGCATCAACGAAGGCTGGAGCAGAATCCTCCTGTCACGGGTGTTTCCCTGACCTCCGTCCACAAACATGTACTGTCCAGGATTTGCTAATCATAAATGTTTGCAGATTGTGGACATGTGTCTCTGTATAAGTGGACATGATGTCCCGTGCTACCACATCACATTCTCTCCACCCATGTCTCTCTTCCTCTTTCCCCACACTGCGTTTCTTTGTTGTGCTGCCAGGATCTCTGGTGTACCTGCCTATCACTTCAGAACAAGCTCTGGACAACAACTCTGTGCTTTGACAGCAGCTGGCTCCAGAAAGTTCTGGTCCTTGGCTGGCCAGCAGCAGCAGCTGCACACTTCTGAACTCCCACCATCAGAGGAGGCTGCCAAAATAGAGTACTAAGGGAATAAAGGAGGTGGGGCAAAAAAACATGCACACATGGAGACATACAGGAGAGCAGTCATTACCTACGTTATTATATATATTATATTTCAAGAGCAGAGGAGGTTGTTCATTCATCTCCTCCTGCACAGTCTTTGTCAGGGCTATAGTCCGTTTACATTGTCCAATGAACAATGTAAGGGGGGTTAACTGGAACATTAAATATTATAGTTTTTCTTTTTCTATATGGCCTCTATTTTTGTGGGTTTTCAGGGCCACCTATAGAAACAAACACCCATTCACACTAACCGTATGGTCAATTTAGAGTGAACAATTTCCTTAAATGGGCATGTTTTTGAACCGGAGGAGGAAACCAGAGTCCCTGGAGAAAACCTGCACACAGCCAGAACAGCAACTTCCAGTGAAGCAGCAGTGTTCTTTCTGTAAGCCAAAACCGCTCCTCCACCGTGCAGCCTGCTACCAGCGTTGTTTATCAAAAATATCTTTCTGCTTTGGCCTAGCAGACCAATGGGAAATGGGTTTGTCATTGACATGGCTAGATGTGGAGGAGAGGTTGAGTTACATCACCTGTCAGGAGACTCTGGATCAAAGCAGGTCTTGAGGACGTCCGTCACCTCAGGGTCACAACAGTCTCCGTCATCGTAGTCATACAGTATACTGTTGCACTCCATGTTACAAACACCGTCCTGCCTCTTCCAGTTGTAGCAGGGCCCAAGTCGCAAGCAATCGCCTCCATCATGGCCCGTCCTCGGATGGTCACACTCTGGGTCACATCTGCGATTACCTATTTTGCCAATCCGACAGTTGCTGAGGGTGAACCTCTGTCTGAGGCTGGAGTTTCCCACCATGTGCACGCTCAGATCTAGGGTGATGTTGTAGGGGCGGAAGGCCTCGGTCAGAGCCCAGTGCTGCAGCTGGATTTGGGCTTGTGTCACCGTAGGGTTCCCACCGTCATCGTTGGAAAGGTTGACGATCCTGTAGCGAACCTGTTTGGTGGAACGAAGCTGCCAGCTGTTGTTGTAGCTTGAGACGATGTCTGTGTTGTCACAGGGTGTCAGGCCACAAGGTGGCGGCAGAAAGGATGAGACAGGTTGATGTTCAGGGACTGGAGTGATGATGATGGCTGGATGGAGACCAGATTTATGTGAAGTCCAAAGGTCTTCCACCTAACACAATAAATAAAATATTTTTGGAACAGTAATTAAAAAAGGAAGTTTTTAATATCTTTGAAAATGTTGTTTTAAAAAAAACTGTTTCACTGTTTGAAAGATGAGAAGATGAGCAGAGAGTGACAGATTTAGAGAAGCTCGAAGTGCGTTCATGGTCTGAGCTACTTTAGGAATGTTTCTTCGCTTCCTGATTGAGATTCTCTCAGTTTCTCTTTATGTTTCTAAAATGACCAAAGACTGGGCCACTCTGAGGTTGTGTCTGGACCACTTGTGGCCCGCAGCCTGCAATTTGAACAGGCTGGGCTTACAATAAAACATTTGGAAATAAAGTTAGGGGGCAGCGTGAGATGTTTGGTGCATGTGTAAATGTAACACTGGATATGTGGTACAAATGGTGATAAAAACATGAGATGAAGAGGAAGATGAAGAAGAAGGAGAAAGCCATTAACAGAGTTATTACATTAGTGAAGTCAGCCCACATTGCCAGGATCGGTTCGCTCTGGTCATTTTGAGGTGGCTGCTTCAGCAGGTCTGCTTGAGAGCGAGCGTGGTCCCATAAAATCAAACCTCCTACGTGACCCCTATAACTGTAGCCCTGGTCTGACTGGTTACTGCCAAGAAAGAAAGTTCTGCAGGTACTCATGAAGGAGCTGTACAGGTTCCCAGACTGGAGACTGCTTTCTCCCACCTGAGAAAAAAACGTGAAGCTATAGCAAGAAGCCATGTTGATAAATATCAAAACTCCACTTCAACATTTAGTCATGGGCCAAAAGTACACACCTTGGCTCCATCAACATACAGGATCATGTTGTGACCATTGTAAGTGGCCATCAGATGAGTCCAGACGTTGGCGTGGTATCGTTTGTGGCTGTAGACAGTAGTAGAATTCACTGCTCGGTCAGTCCGCAGGGTGAAGTAGAACCTCGCGTCTTTAGTCCCAGCAGGTTCCACAGTGCGTATTCCTACTGACCAGCCCTTTTCACTCAAGGTGTGGGAACAGTTGTCAAATACACCTACAATGTACGCACAAGATGGATCAGGAGAAAAACATGAAATAAGTGCTTTGAGTTACTACAACAAATACTGAATGATACGTACAAATACTCTGATATCTGCAGAACACGGTGTTCAGACCTCGTGTCAACATCTATTGTTAGTGATGTGATTACATGTGGACTGAAACGTTTGGTCTGAACTGTGTGTGTGTGTGTGTGTGATCAATTCCAGCAGGTCAGTTGTCAATAGTCTGGACTGAAGGCGTCTGAGACAAACAGAGAGGCAGAACAGCAGGAGAGAACACAGAGGCAAAGACAGAATGGAGGGATTTCACTCAGCCAAAACAAAACCATCGTTCCATCTGTTCATGCAACAGACCAACACTGAAGCACATCTGCAGCACAGATGTCTCACTCTGGAGACGGCAAAAGGTCAGGGAACCCCTCCATCCGTCTCAGTGCTTTATGTTTTCACAGGTAAAATGTGCACTGCATGTAAATTCTGACGCAGAACAGAAAGAATATATTTTGAAGATTTTATTTTAAAAAACGGCACTTGGTGAGATGTTCTTGCACATTTTGTTTATATAGTAATTAAATTAATCGCTTTGGTTCTCAAACTTTGGCATGTGTACTTCTGGTGGTCCTTGGGCTCCCTCTTGTGGTACAAAGGGGAATGTCATTTCTCATTAAGATTAAGAGAGTCTTTGATGACAAATACAGCTGTCTTTATTCTTTCTTTCTCTGTGTGTGGGGGTTTCAGAATAAAAGACAAGTTCTAGTGCTACTTTATAGGATCCTAATGTTTTTGGAAAAAAAAAATTTAACAACAATTTCTGCAAAACTGGACATCAATGAACACAATAGAATTAAATTGAATGAAGCATGTGCACATTCTTTTGTGGGCCTTCAGTAAAAAAATGAAAAATCTTTGACTGTCAACCATTTACCGCACCCCACACTTTGGGAACCACTTGTTTTTTATGCAGACAGAATCATGCAGTTCTCACCCACCTGCTATGACTGCAGGGTTGCTCTGTCCTCCTTCAGGTTTCACCCAGAGTTCCAGGCTGAACTTATCCCTGGGCAGGTCCACTCTCACTGACGTCTTCAGCTTCAGCTGCTCCCGACGCCCGCTGAAGTACAGGGCTGTCATCCAGGTAGGGGGCACCGTGGGTACGGAGCCACCCCACGGAGAGGAGCTGCTGGTGGGCAGGCTCACCGTTGGGTCGGCTTCCTCCATCTCCCCAGAGTAGTCGTCCTCCACAGCTGTATCCAGCTGCAGCTGCGCTTTTTCGTAAGGCTCCGTGTCGAATAGACTGCGCGCGCGTCTGAAGCCAGAGCCGCGTGGCACCGCGCTCTGGCCGCCAGCTTTACGCACAGGTCCTTTGGTGGCAGCGTCCTTAACAAAATCCTGGTCTCTGCTGTCACGGTTGTCCACATGCTGCCGTTCAGGTGACGTGACAAATCCGTTGTCCACATCCTCATCGTCCCGCCAACTTTCCTTCTCCTCGACCTCGGCATCACCCTCGCATCCTCCCGCATTGACCGCAGGCGCGCTCCTTGCAGCGCGCAGCGCTCTGAGGCTGGTGTCTGTCCTTGCATAGACCGCTGGAGGGCGGTGTTGGGACGAAAAGATGGAGCGAGGCTGTCTCCAGGACCTGGAGACGCCGGAGACCGTGCAGGGTTCACCTGCCAGCCTGGAGAGCTCGCGGTCGGCCCGCTGCGCAATGGCACGTTTGTAACTGAGCGCGTCGGAATGAACCGGACTGGGCCACGTGTTTGCGTTCAGAGTCAGGAGGATAACCAGTAGTCTGATCAACAACATCTTTTGGAAACTCTACAATATATTTATAGTGATGTATTGTATGAATATGACAATTTAGGCGGAGATAATAATGGCGTTTCACATCAACACTAACTATTTTAACTGAATATAAGGCCGTTATCAGTGCAGGAGTTCGTGCATAAATTTGGTCTGAGTATATTTCGTATTATATTTGTAAAGAGTGTGGATGGATGTCAGGTTTAGGAAAAAACATTCTGAATGAGTTCAGCTCTTTTGTTGCTGCAGCTGCACTGACTCCCCTCTCTTCCTCTTTCTTGCACTTTGCGCGGAGCTTCAGACGCAAATCTGCGCCTTTCTCTTATCCATGCTGTCGACACATGTCAGCATCACCTGGCACACTGACAAAAGTGGAATAAATATAGATGTTACTATAACGTCAAACTGCTTGCCTTGTACTTTATACGCAGAAGAGTTAAAGGAAGACTAAAGGTTGTTTAATTCATCGCGGAATAAAAAAAAGACCGATTTAATCACCCTGAGAAAGGCTTAGGTTTACAATTTGCGGTAAATATCCTAATCTTGGAAAACAAAATGTCCTTTTGAAATGAACTTGTCCAAAGTTTCCTCTCTTTTTATTTTTACCTGTCCATTATTGCGTCCTTTCCCAAAATGTTGATGCAAGGTGTCAGAGTAATAAGAAAAAGTCCTGTCCAAAAACGTGTCCACCTAAATAGATGAGTTTTCCCCCAAAATAACAAGTCTATTAATAATGGTAATAATGCGGTGAAAATATCAGTCCATCAATGTCCCACCACCGTGCGTCGGATCCTCTTGGCAATGTTGCACGTCTGTGAGCGATGCTGCTTCTGTACACCGGTACATGCACACTGGGTGGAATGTCCTCCTCCATTCACTGCTCCCTCTCTCTCCCTCTCCCTCTCCCTCTCTTTCTCTCTCCTGTGGAGCCCAAAAGTTTTTTTTTTCTAAGAGCCCCTGCCCGCCTTGACATCACCGGTGGTGATGGTTTTGGAGATCCGGTGTGTGTTTGTGTGTTTTTGTATGTGTGTGTGTGTGAGAGAGAGAGAGAGAGACAGACAGAGAGAGAGAGAGAGAGAGATAGTATGCACTTGCTTTTTTCTTACTTCTCTGAGTCTGGCACCTATTGGGTACAGGCTGACTGTGCCCAACGAAGTGCCTCATCTTCAGAGACTCACAGGTGTCAATGAGTTACAAAACACATGACAACTTACCTATTGGGTACAGGCTGACTGTGTCCAACGAAGTGCCCAGTCAAGTTCTCTAAAAAACATCTTCAGAGACTCACAGGTTTCAATGAGTTACAAAACACATGACAACTTTTTTATAGGTTTAAAAAAGTATAAGTAAAAGTACCTCAAAAGTATTACAACAAAATTCTGGAGTTCAACCTACTCAGGACACAGAGAGTCACACTTATTGTCCATTCTGGTATTGTTTTTCTGTCACCCTGGCCGTGACCTCTTGTACTTGTATGTGGGAGACAGGGGTGAGATACAACAGGGTGTATAGGTTGTGAGTTTGCATGTTTTGTTTGCATGTTTTACCTGAGCTCAAACTGTCCATATGGCGATTAGTGGGAACTGAGACACGAGACTAAAGACTTCTGCAAGACTTCTGTTCCCATCAGAGAATTCCTTCTTTTCGGAATTCTGGGGGATGTGTTTCGCTCCAGGTCGCAGTCTCATCTAAGGACTGAAGTCCAGGTCTTTTTCAAATGTTTTTCAGTTTTGGGAAAAAAGAAAAAGAAAATCAGACGCACCCAGATCAAAGCCTGCTGCAGAGGTTTAATCATTTTAACAGTTTTCTTTTCAGGTTTGGTTACAACTATAATGTTCTTCTCTGTTTCCAAAATTAGAATTGAAAAGTCTGATCAAATAAAGTGTAACACAGCTCAACAGGTGACCAGGATATAATGAGGAAACTTGTCAAAGCTGTCAGAGACGCCTGAGAGACATGTCTAAACAGGTTTGACTTATTAAAATCACACACTTTTTAAAATGATAGCACCTGACTCTGAACTTTAGGAATATGTGTATATCTACATTATAAAGGCATGTAAACGTCATATATTTATATACAGTTTAGATCTCTACCTTGCCATCGCCCCAATAGCTGCACACTAAATGGAGAGGTCTCCATAACCCCCTCTGCCCCTGCCTGCTCCTCCTCTGCTTCTTCTCTACCTCCCCATCCTCTTGATCTCTCACTCATTCACTCATGCTCTGGCTCTCTTCAGCCGTGCAGCACAGACAGGCGCAACATCTGTCTTGCACATGAAAAAGTTGTTGTTTTTTTTTTTTTGGTTTTTTGTAAGTTCCCTGTCATTCCAAGTATGCTACCTGCATTGCGGCACACCCTTGTGGCCTGAGCGGGGCTGTAAGGACAGGGTGAGGAAGTGAGTTTCCGAGAGGCCGAAGTCTGGGAATGGATACGATATGATATTTAAAAAAAAAAAAAATGTGATTGTTTTTATTTTATATGAAATTTGTTTTATTTCAAATAAATAAGTGTTCATTGGTAATAAATGTAAAAAAAAGCAGACCCTTCCCCTAATACAAGGTGGATATAAATACTGATGGTTAACAGTGTGTATTAAAGCATGAATACAACTGAAGGACTTCTCAGAAACAATACTAAGAACGAAAACCCTAAAAAGTATTATTTAGAATAAAATAATTATTTTATAAAAATAATTAAAAATCCATTTTAAATTTTAAAGACTTTTATTTCCAACAACAATATAATAATTATTTTATTTTTATTTTTAAGTTGTTGCTCAATAGAGTGTGGTACAATGAACAAATGTCTGAACGCTAATTTCAAAGAAGAAATATCTAAAACTAAAATTACAATTTATTACATAATTATTTATTTATTAAATATAGCATGGGTTATATTACAATAATGTATTTTAATGATTACACTAAATATAATTCATCAAATGGATCGTATTATGTATTTTGTTTGTTCTTTGTTGGGGTCGACTTGTACACAGGACCCTGCCTTGAGACACGAGATGGAGATGGAGGAAGAGGTTGCTAGCAGTTATGGCAGGGGCCCCAGAAGGGGCAAAAAAAAAGTTCCTAAAGGGTGGGAGGCAGGAATTCCACAATCCCAGACTCTCTGACTGAGAGATCTGCCTGCTAACATTCAGCTTTTTTCTGCTAGCAAAGTTTCCTTTGAAATCCAGCTGCAACTCAAAAAAGAAACAAGAAATAGGAGGGCGGGGTTGCTTTTAAGAAAAAGTGAAAAGGGGAGGGAGAGGGGACGGGAGGGAGGGAGAGAGGGAGGGAGAGGATGAAGGAGAAGAGACAGAAGAAGAGAGTGATTTTGGAGTGTGCAGTAATGAGTGTGTGTGTGTGTGTATTTGTGTGTGTATGCATAACGGGGGAGAGAGAGTGAGAGAGAGAGAGAAAGGGTCACCAACTGGGTGTGCTCCGCTGGGGCCTCACCCCCCACTGTAAAGGACCTCCACAGATTATCCTTCATCTGAGCTTGTCGGCCTTGACCTCACTGACCCTGAGGCCCACTCTGTCTTCTCTTTACTGCTCTTTCACACCCATTTTCCACTCACTCACTCACCCACTCACACACTCACTCACACCCCACTTATTTCCCCTCAGATCACTCTGCCACTTATTTCTCTACTACCTTACAGCCACTCGCTAACATCCCATGCAAAAACATCACTGACCCCACAGCCCACCAACACCTATTCCCTGGAACTTTGTCCTTGTTGGGACAGCTTTTCCTTGTGGATACATTTTGAATATCCCACTGAGTAAGAAAATAATCTGAGATTCAAAATTTAATTTGGAGTTAGAGCTAGAATTGGGGTGAGGTTAGCATTAGGGTTAGAACTTAGATTAGATAAATATTTGTAATAGTTAGGGTTAGGATCTGAGGCACGGGTATTTATTGTTTTTAAGTGAAGTGCTCAGGAAACAGTGTGAGTTTGTGTGTTGTGGAGGACAAATGATGAGAGGAAGAAAGAAGGAAGGGGAGAAAAGGGAAAGAAAGAAAGAAAGAAGGCAGGCTATTCAGGCAAGGTAGCCACTGGCATGGAGTAGAAAAGCAAGAGGGCAAGAGGGGGACACACAGTGTTCGTATAGTAGTCCTCAGGTGTTTCCCTCAAAGGGACTTATTCAGTCAACAATTTTATATGTTACCAATGACCCAGTATTATACGTTAAAGTGACAATAACAATCAGTTTTCAGCTTTTCCTTACTTATATGTTTATACTCTGTATATGCCTAATGTATTTGATCTAAAATAAACATTCAGCCGTCTCATGTACTTTACATTAGTTTGTGTGACATTAAATCATCAAGATCGAGCTATGTGTGCAACGGAGAAAGACGTCCTCACACAGTCGTCCTCGTCCAGACATCACCCTACGGGTAACTGTATCCAGTAGTTTTCCTCTTGCTGACAACCTCACTCCACATCCTAGCGAAACTCCATAATGATACATATAAACTCCTTCCACAAACAAAAACATGGGAAAATCCATGTTGTGTGTGCCTACATGGAGGACCTCTTGTTTGCTTACGTGGAGGTAAAAATGGAAAAGCAAGTTGCAGCGTTGGATAAACTGTGAGCATGAATATGTTACTGCTCCTTTGGTTTTATTTGCAAAAGCTACAGGTGGATGTTTGAATGACATGTTTGCTTTGGCATGCACTCTGGCAGCAACTTTGTAAATGCAACCTGACTGCTTGTTTTTTGATGGTAGAGTAATATCAGTGAGGGGTTGAAGGGAAGTAAAGTGAGGAGAATGAGAACAATCACTCAGCAGCAAACATAACTAATAATAAAGATTTTTCCAAAGTCAAACATGCGTGTTCAAAGATGCTTTTTTATAACTCGTACGTTGTAACACTTGGTTTCTTTACTATTAGTTTGAACCAGTTTGACTAGTCTCCTATTAAAAATGGAATTGACAATGTGACATTGTATCTGACTATTGTATTGTATTGTTTTATTTGTTTCATTTAAACACGTTATGTTGTCAGTTAAATTGTAAACTACATAGATATTTAACAAATCAACTATTTTAAACATAAAACATATATACGGAGTTAGAAGAGTGTACATATATTTCACAGAATTTTATGGATGCCCTGAAAATGTATGTGTTCAATATTTAACGATTGTTTAAAGATATTTCGACTGGTATTTTCGATATTGGGCAGTGTTGAACACACTAATTTATTTACTGTGTGTGTAATTAAACTCCTTCTCGCGAGGGGGCAATAGCTGAAAACTAGAAGCATACTGGGTAATGGAGGAACTAGTTAGTGTAGCTAACAAAAGCTAGCTGGCTAATCTCTGAGACGGCACTGTTGTGGTTGTGTTCCGTTATCTTGTTTTCTGTACACGTATTTTCATTTTGTAAAAACATTTGTCTCTTGGAGAACTCAATCGGGCTGTTGCTGAAAGAGCTGGGAAACGCTGTTTGGATTAAGTTGCTTTCTGTCAGGATGGTAGCATACTACCGACTCAGCTAGCTAGCCACACTGAAGCAACCAAACAACGACAGCCGTCCGGATGCTCTGAGGAACGACGCAGTGGATTTCGGGTACGTAGTCGGCCTTGGGTGATGGCAAGCAACCGGCCACAGCAGAGTGCCAGCGGGGCTAGTTCAATGCCCAGCACAAGCAGCAGCAGCAGCTCAGGGGGTGCTGGAAATACAAGTAGTGGCGTTGGCGGAGGTAGCAACAACGTCACTAGTAATGGGAGCAGTTCTGGAAATGTTGTGCCCAGTCGGACCCTTGCAGCGGCCGGCGAAGGGGGTTTGTCGTCAGTGCCAACTATGGCTGCCGTATCGTCGTCCCGGGGAGGGTTCCCTTCTCTAAGCAGACCTGCATCTTCCTCCAGTAGCAGAAAGAAGTCTCTCCACCAAGCACCTTTACACAATGGCCTCTTGAATTCCTACGAAGATAAAAGCAACGATTTCGTCTGGTTAGTTTTAAGGACAGTCACTTTGTGAGCATGAAAATGTATCCTAACGAAAAGTTCAATAGTCACTGCTCCTAACACGGTAGTGTCCCTGTCTTTTCAGTCCAATTTGCTTCGAAATGATAGAAGAGGCTTACATGACAAAGTGTGGGCACAGTTTCTGGTAAGTAGATTTGAACTGTTCCCCAGTGTTGATACAATGGTTCTTTATTGAGAACAAGGGTCATTCGTGTAAATATCTGACTGTCAAAATAACGGTAAACACAATGTGATGTGCTATTATATTCTTGGTGTTAGCAATCCTTAAATATGGGAGTCATATGAACCCTTGAAAAAAGAGAACACAGGCCTCAGCCCATGTCCTTCACTTTCAACAAACCAATGCACTGCCCTATCTTTCAGACTAAACATAAGTTTAAAATATACTGTAATCTTCTGAAATGACCCTTAGAATCAAACATTTCCAAGTTTCATTTCCCTTTGGAAGGAAAGTGGGATTTTGTTCTTGACACCACCTTGCTTTTTGAACTGTGTAATCCCACAGTTTATAGAGGATCAAATTTGAATTTACCTACAAAGTAAAACAGAAAAATGCTGTACTGTGAAATAAAACTGTCCAAGTTCTCTTTAAATTTAGCCTACAAAGTGAAGGAACTAAAAATCCAGAAATCGATTTCTTAAAACAAAGCTTAGTTGGAGGTAGGCCATGTTATGGTGTGAATGTTTTGACAGAATTGTACCTGCAATTTGTACTTTTTGTGTTTCTGTTTTCAGCTGTGTTTTCACTTGTCACACACACTAGTCTCAGGTTCTGTCAACTCAGATTATGAGTAAAATAACGTACAACGTCAATGTTAGATGACTTAATCTGTTGTTTACTGCCATGAGAACCAGTCACATTGTTCTTCTATTTCTGTCATATGTTTACACCCTTCACTTTCTTGCAGTTTCAAGTGCATCCGCCGGAGTCTTGAGGATAGCAACAGGTGTCCCAAGTGTAATTATATTGTGGATAATGTCGATCAGCTTTACCCAAATTTCCTTGGTAGGTGTCTTAACTACTGGATGTAGAAAAAACATACTCAATGCTGGTTTCTAGAAGAAATACGTTCTAATGATGCATTTTGTTTATGTAAATTGTTTTCATCATGCTTGAGCAAATACAGTTTTAAATGCTTCTAATTGTGTATAATTATGTCTTCCAGTCAATGAACTGATCTTAAAGCAGAAACAAAGGTCAGAAGAGAAAAGACTTAAATTAGATCATCCAGTAAGTATCAATGCACCCATCAAACTAATTCAATTATTTGACCTGGCTCATTACTGATTAATAACTTTGACTCCCAGAACGGTTCTAGGTGGCAGGTTTTTCAGGATGTGTTGAGTCCTGACCAGGAGAACTTGGACCTGGCCAATGTCAACCTTATGCTTGAACTCCTGGTTCAAAAGAAGAAGCAATTGGAGGTGGTAAGTACTGGGACTATTCTTCAAAATAGAGCATGGATCAGGTTATAGGCTGTTTTTTGTTGTTGTTTTTTTTCTAACCGCAGTTATTTTAATAACAATTTGCCTTTCTCTGTCTTTCTCGCTCTGTTTTTCTCATACTTTATTTTCATTTGTCTTCCCCATCTATCTTTTTCAAAGTCCAAAGTTAAATGGTAATGTAAAGTTACATTTAGCATCAGGGTTCACAAACCCTGAAATATCCCTGTTTAAACAAAAAAGTGCAGTTGTCTACGTCTACATATCTCACGTGGATGTCAAACTATTTGATTCTCAGTATTAAGTGTCTCTTCAATATTTGTATTTGGGAAAATATGCTAAAAATAAATATGGAGGTTTTCCTCTGGCGACAAAAAACTTCAAATACTCCCTTATTATCTCATTGATGGTGGTGCAAAGATATTCTTTGGCTTCACTTGTATTTTTCTACTTTGTCTCAATACTAGGAATCTCAAGCAGCTCAAAGACAGATCCTCATGGAGTTCCTGAAAGAAGCCAGGAGAAACAAGAGAGAGGTGTCAATGTTGTTTAAATTTATACCAAAGTTCAACATGAAAATCCTCTGTATAAAACATGGCCTTGTAAAACATGTGATTGACAAACTGCAGGAACTCAGTTGTGTGTTTCTGTGTTTTGACAGCAACTGGATCAGTTACAGAAAGAACTCAACTTTCTTGAAGAAGACATAAAGCGTGTTGAGGTAAAAAGAAAAAACTCCAAATTCCTGTGTCGTGGGAATTGTAATTACTAATGTTGTTCAGCTACTATGTATTTGGATTAACGGAGTAGCACGAAGTTACCAAGTTATCATGACATGAGTACTTTAACTCTATAAGACTTCAGACTTCATGTCCATTTAGACACCAATTTATATTCATTAGTTCTTTTAATAACAGGATAATGAGCAGCTGGATTTGATTGGATCAACAATTGAATTTAAACAACACATGCACTAACTGCCACTTCAGTCTTCTGGGACTGCTACTCCACTGTAAATTGAATTGGTCCTAATTGATTATGTCTTAATTAACTTAAAAGGACAGCTAACACAACTTGGCCTCAAACTTTATAATCTGCAGTTTAATCCTATTTCTCTGACTACAATTTTCAGTCTGTACATCCTGACAGCTTTAGTTTTAAACATTATTTTTTTCTCAAGGAAATGAGTGGGCTCTACTGCCCCATGATGGAGGCAGAGTGTACTGTTCCTAATGTGGAGGCTCCCTCACCAGCACCCAGGTACAGCTCCACTCTGTATATCTGTCTTTACAGGACTTGTACCCACATCCAGCTTCTACCTTTACTAAAATTGCAAATTAAATAAGCTTCTGCACTTTATCACATTCTGTTATGTAACGGCTACGGTGCCATCGTAAATCACCACATCAGTACACATGCCGACTCAATAAAAATACCTAAGCGTTGTTTATTTAATGTGCCTCATACTCTGTGTGTGTGTGTGTGTGTGTCTGTGTTGTTGGGCAGCTGTAGCAGTATTATTGAGCCAACAGATTATAGCCAGCCTCCAGGATTTGGTGGAACGTCACAGGTAAGACTCCCTTATTTGGATGTATTTCTTTTGTCATTTAATCACTGAGTTTTTCTCATATCTCAATGCAAAATTTCCTCCTCATGTCTCAGCTGTGCCTAATTTATTTTATTATTTCACATTGATTTTAGCAGCAAGAGCATGTACTTCCTACATAATGGAATACCTGCTTTATGACTGTGACACTCACTGTGAGTTTTTTTTTTCTTTTTAGGGTAAACGTCAGACTTGGTACAACAGCACTCTTGCTTCAAGGAGAAAGAGACTGACCGCTCATTTTGAAGATCTAGAACAGTGCTACTTCTCCAGCAAAATGTCCCACATCACTGGTAGGTATCCAAATCAACAGTTTGTGTACAACCACTTAAATGAATGCCCTGTTTCAGCAGTGTAGGATTTCAGACGGCAGCAAGGTTTCAGATGATGTAATATTCTGCTGATCCATAACAGCCCTCAGTTTTTTAAGAGTGTCTGATGTGGTTGTCTGACATTCTCAAGCTTTTGCAGAAGTTATCTCACCATGTCGTACACAAGCACCACAGTACAGGTTTGATTTGTTTTTCAGATGAGGGCAGGAACCTGAACCTGTTGGATGATTTCATGGAGTGTTTGTCCAAGTTCACTCGCTACAATTCCGTGCGACCGTTGGCCACCCTATCATATGCAAGTGACCTGTATAACGGCTCCAGTATTGTCTCCAGGTATGGAAGCAAAGTGTGATGTTGTGTAGCGGTCTCAATATGTCACAGTTTTTTAACTTATAATAACAATAAAGCTTAGTTTAGACATTGTTTACTCAGTAGATTGTACACATTATCAGACAGAGTTTTCTTCAGATATAGTTGAAAAACACACCGTCTTCCAAAAAATGTTGTTCTTCTTCTAGTATTGAATTTGACCGTGACTGTGACTACTTTGCCATTGCTGGTGTGACCAAGAAGATCAAAGTGTTTGAGTACAGCACAGTGATCCAAGATGCAGTGGATATACACTACCCCGTCAACGAGATGACCTGCAACTCCAAAATCAGGTTAGTGGTGGAAATGCACTGGAAAACACTTGTATGTAAACAAACGTAGACATAGAAACAAGATCAGTTGACAGACATCAAATGAAGCAGTAAGTACGTCTGACCTAATGAACTGATGGAACCATGGACTGTGTCTTATGCAGCTGTATCAGCTGGAGCAGTTATCACAAGAACCTTTTAGCCAGCAGTGACTATGAAGGGACCGTCATCCTGTGGGATGGATTCACTGGACAAAGGTCTAAAGTCTATCAGGTACGAGAACTTTTAAAGGTTCTAAATGGTTTGGTACGGAAACAGCAGCGCTAATAAACACGTACACTTCATTTTAGGAGCACGAAAAAAGATGTTGGAGCGTTGACTTCAACCTAATGGACCCCAAGCTCTTAGCCTCTGGTTCCGATGATGCTAAAGGTGACTTGGGATTGCTCCATCATTCCAGATTTTCAGTACTTGATTTTTGTAGCAGG
Source organism: Cynoglossus semilaevis (assembly GCF_000523025.1). Lineage (NCBI taxonomy): Eukaryota > Metazoa > Chordata > Actinopteri > Pleuronectiformes > Cynoglossidae > Cynoglossus > Cynoglossus semilaevis. The sequence goes on from NC_024326.1 coordinate 12,681,337, forward strand.
TGTTCACGCTTGTCAATTTGTGTTCCAGTGAAGCTGTGGTCAACCAATCTTGATAACTCAGTGGCTAGCATAGAGGCAAAGGCAAATGTCTGCTGTGTTAAATTCAGTCCAACATCGAGATATCATCTGGCCTTTGGCTGTGCAGGTGAGATTACAGAACAGCATCAGGAAGCAGATTAGGGTTGCCCTGTTTTCTGGCCAAATGTAATTGCTGTAATTTATGATGAAAGCAGATTTATAGAAATTACAATTTCTTTAATGCATTAACCTGGGGGGTGACAATGGTCCTATGTACGAAAGGGGGTGCTGGAGAAAGGTTTTGGACCCACTGCTCTAGAGTCACAACCAAACATGTCTCTTTTTTTCATAGACCACTGTGTCCACTACTACGATTTACGCAACACTAAGCAGCCGATCATGGTGTTTAAAGGCCATAGGAAGGCAGTGTCCTACGCCAAGTTTGTCAACGGAGAGGAAATTGTTTCTGCGTAAGTTGTTGACATTTTTCTTCTTTGCAAATTAATAGCAATAATGAAAAAGTTTTAAAGAGACTTTTATAGATGAAATCAGCACTCCAACATTGTCCATCACTTTATATTTAGTTCAACAGACAGTCAGCTGAAGCTGTGGAACGTCAACAAAACCCACTGTTTGCGCTCCTTCAAGGGTCACATCAATGAGAAAAACTTTGTCGGCCTTGCTTCCAACGGCGACTACGTTGCTTGTGGTAAGACTTTATTTAATGTCAGATTCTCAATGATGTAAAAACAAATTACAGGACACCCTGACTTCCTTCGTTTCCCGGTCTGTGTTTGCATACAGGAAGTGAAAACAACTCCTTGTATCTCTACTACAAGGGACTTTCCAAAACGCTGTTAACCTTTAAGTTTGATACTGTGAAGAGTGTCCTGGACAAAGACAAGAAGGAAGACGACACCAACGAGTTTGTCAGTGCCGTGTGCTGGAGGGCACTGCCTGACGGAGTGAGTTTGCGTCATATTATTCTGCCAAATGGGCATCGAACCTGTTCTGTTATAAATTATTATATATTTATCAGCTGATTTTAACTAACAATAAGAATTCAAAATGAACTTCCTTGGAATAATCAGATATTGTTTTTGTTGCAGGAGTCAAATGTGCTGATTGCTGCAAACAGTCAAGGAACAATCAAGGTGTGTTTTTGTTTTTTCACTGATTGGTACAGTGAATGCAGTTATACCAAAATAGTACAATTTGATTTGATTGTACATCACGTCTTACACACTAAATCCCACAGGGTATAAACCATTTTTATGATGGATAGCAATGAGAATGTAGATATGTATGAGAAGACACATTAAATAGATGTGTTACTTACATTGTAGAGAAATGTAAAAATACAATTTCCTTAATAAACATCAAACCCCAATTTTGTAATGAAGACATATTTTACATAGAAACTGTAGTCACTGTGGGGTGATATCAAAATGTACTTAACAGGAAATCCTAACAAATCATTTTTATATGAGGTCTGATGGGGCTCATATAAATATATAAATGGAGCTCAACACCTGCAAGACTGGAAACACAAAGTACTCATAAAAAGTTTTGGATTTAGATTTTTTTATTTTTGAGATTGCATTTCTCTTTAGAAGAACCATCTACACTTGACTGTGACTGATACTATTACACGTGTGAAGGTTCATCTTGTCCAAGTAGTTAAGAAGTAGGGAACTGGTCTGGTTTAGGTTTCGGCTCCCATTCGTTTCAACTCTCATTCAAGAAGCCTTTCACTTCTAGGTGACGGGTTGTAAAACTGGTATTTAAGACCTGGATGGCCTTCCAAGATCTTTGTTCCATATTTTGTAATGGATTCCTTTCAAAGACCGCAGAAATATGAGTGGAATGGTGGAACACACAGGGCCCACAGGAACCACCTACGGTTTAACCTGAGATCCAGACAACAAAGTATAATTCCCACCAGCCTGAGCTGAACAAATCCTACAGATGACTTAAACCCATCTCCTTAATGAATGAGTGCCAGAAACACTTTACCATCCTTGTTTTCAAATTTACGACAGAGCAACTACATGGAGAAGCTCGCCTTACGTTTTCTCCCCACGTCCTTCTGTTTTGTGCAGAATGTGAAATCCATTAAGGCAAAATGTGTTTTGTGGATTTGGGTTTTATAAATAAAGTTTATTTCAACCAGAGACCAAACAAAAGCATAAATAACATTCAGAATATGACCTGAAAATATCACTGCTACTACTGAGTTTTCCTAGTGGGTGTCTTTCATTGGCCTAACGAGGTGCAAAAACATGCATATTTAAGGAGGAGAAGAGTACATCAAATATAGAGTATTTAAAGGAAAAAAAATAATGTTTTCTTCTGCCCTTCAGGTCCTTGAGCTCGTCTGAGAAGCCTCAGTCTCCGGTGGATGGCACAGTTACCTTCAGCCACTGTTTGACTGGTAGATGATCAGCCTGAAGCAGGAGAACTTGGCTGCCCGCTGACTTCAGATACCCATCAGACTGAGCAGCTCCTGTCAGTTTAATGTGCTTCAATTATTTGGACAGAAATGATGGACGATTACAACCGCATTCATTTTTACAGCAGTAAAACAAGAACCGAGCTTTGGGCACATACTGGAGCAGGAGAATGAAAGCATTTTGGGCAGCAACTTCAATCAAACACCTCTTAATGGTTTAGGTCAAACCAAAACTTGTACATTTTTTTTAAGGAGCTGTCACTCTTTTAGGGTAAAAACGCTACTAACCTGATGTATTTTTTTTCCCTTTTTAAAGGCCAAAGCACAAGACAATGTGACATGCAAAATTATGTTTTCACACGAAGCTTTTAACCCTTCTTTCCTACATCTCTCCGTGTGTAATTAACCCTCACCCCCCACTTCCCTTTGTGTATTTTTGTTTTGTTCCTTTAAGGAGAAACCTGTTTTAATAAATATAACTTGAATTTCATCCTGTCAAGTGTTCATTTTCTGACTGTATCACAGCAGGGTTTAAATGTCAAGGAAGACCAAACATTGGAGACACTGCTGATCTTTCTGTTGCTTTCGTCACAAATTGTGGTTTGATGTCCATCTGTAATTCTGATGATTTTCATGTATTTGATCTGCAGTGATGCATTGAACTGGAACTTGTTTCTTGTTTCACACACAGTATGTGAGCTTTTTTTTGTTGTTTAAAATAAAAACAAAGAAACTCACAGAATCATACTTTAAGTAGCAATTACATTGTTCTTCACATACTGTAGGCTAAAAAAACATCTAAGCTGCATTAAAACTGCTCTCAGTTTGTGAGGAGTGCTAATCCATTTAGATGTATCAAGGGGACATGGCCAAGACCTAGCTATTTTATGATAACTGAGTGAGAGGTGATTTGTATTTGTATAATTGAATAAATTATTTCAAAATGACGTCTTGTTTAGTTATATTTTAACTTGAAATGTGTGACACTTTAACCTTCCTCCTGAGTGTGCTTGTACAAGAGTTATGTTCTTGGTAATGGGCCTCATACGAGGTGCTTAAGCCTTGTAAATTTGTTCAATTTGCAGTCTCCCAGAACACGAATGCGTTCACTGAAACACCAGGGAGACAGAATGTTGTCTTTAAACTGGGGCTCTGAGTTTATCGTGTGAAAACTGCAGG
>NC_024326.1:12685026-12700780 GCF_000523025.1 Cynoglossus semilaevis
AGCATTGAGTTCAAGTGTAACAACAAAGTTTGATACCAAAGAAAGGTGAGTATGAAAAACTTTCAAAGAAATGTTAATAGTGGGGATTTTGAGGAAAGCAAATTGTATTTGTACAATTAAAAAACATTATTTTATTTAATATTGAATTTTATAAAATATACACAAAAGCAGAGTTATAAACATGAAGCTCACAATATATATATTTTTTTCATTGCAATGTGTAGTCAGTAGTATCACATTTTTGTTTTTGTATACAGTAAATACAACGCGTGCAATAAACTCAACTAGGAACGCGAGTCCTTCGTGTTCAGGAGGGAATCATTTAGTCGACGTACCTTCCATTTCCTGCTCTCGACTGGAAACAAAACCCGACTTCAGCCAAAGCAAGTTGTAAACCCAGGGTACAATTCGTCATCTGCATCCATTTCGATTTTTTATTCTGAAGTCGAAGTTTTCAGAGCAAATATGGGGGTTCCGAAATTCTACCGCTGGATCTCAGAGCGCTATCCGTGCCTCAGTGAAGTTGTCAAGGAACATCAGGTAGGAAAACTAGCGAGAAATGTCGTTAGCTTCATTCCACTGTAAGCCGCGGCGTTAGCTTAGCTTGTCATAGGCTATTATCAAGATAAGAGAGCGAATAACTTTTATATCTCCTACAGTACTATGGATGGCGCTTAGGCAATAGTCAACTAATGTTAACAAACCAGCTACCGTTCGTGTATTTTCTTGGCAACTTTGTAACCCTAAACCCACACTAATTAGCAGACTTTTTGGTCTTTTATGCATAAATGAAAACTTAGGTAGGTCAAAGGTGAGTACATTGGGTTAACGTGTTATAGTTTGGGTCGCTGTTAAACAAGAACATTCTGAGGTACAATAAGGTGCAGGTAGTCAGCTAGTTCGGTCTAACAACAATAACTGAATTCACAGCTAGTTATTGTTGTCGCCTGTGTCGCAACCAACTTTGTTTACAGTATTTGTAAACGTTATCATCCAGTGATGATGGTAATCACCGGGCCAAAACGAAGCTATCCTTAAATATTAGGTTTCTTGTTCTTCAGTGAGGCTGGACTTTAGTGACCTAGTTCCCTGTTTGTTGAGACAGATAGTATTTCAGTGCTGCTGCAGCAGTTTCGTCAGCCGAACACTCCTGGGCGTCACACTCGTTACGTTTTGTAGAATAACAAGAGGTTGGTTTATAGCATTTCTGGAAGTTTCCACTCTTTATTGTCACTGGTTGTTAGGATATGCTTTAATGTATTGTAAGTTTTCCATTTACCCCAATTACAATAAGCTTAGGACAATTTACAAATATAACATAAACATTTTCAAAAGTTAAAAATATTAACTTCATTTACATAGCAAATATTCAACAATATTTTTAATGACTTGTCACCTAAAATGTAAACAAAAGGTACATACTTTAAGATAAGAATGTCAAGGCTCCTGACTCATGTTGACAACAGTGTATTGTTCCTTTCATTTTAAATGTACTGTATGCAGCTGTCATACTGATGATGGCTATATACATCCAACCAATATTAAAGTTGAAATAACGACATATAAAACCCAATAGTTATTATAAAAACTTGGTATTCATCCTTTTCTATAAACTTAGTAAAAACTTGGTATTCATCCTTTTCTATTTTTCAGATCCCAGAGTTTGACAATCTGTATCTGGACATGAATGGGATTATCCACCAGTGTTCCCATCCCAATGACGAGGACGTCCACTTTCGCATCTCTGAGGAAAAGATTTTTGCAGACATCTTCCATTACCTGGAGGTTCTCTTCAGGATCATCAAGCCTCGCAAGGTTTTCTTCATGGCTGTGGATGGTGTGGCACCAAGAGCAAAGATGAACCAGCAGAGAGGACGGAGATTCAGGTGTGTACAAGGACAAATCTGTGCAAAAGTAACCAGATTTCAGACAAGAATCAGGTTTCACTCAGGTTTAGACTTTGACCTGTGTGTGATCTGTGTCTCTGTTTCTTTAGATCTGCCAAAGAAGCAGAAGACAAGATAAAGAAAGCCCTGGACAAAGGAGAAGTCCTTCCTACGGAAGCTCGCTTTGATTCCAACTGTATCACACCAGGTATGAAAGGCCTATTATTTAACAGAAGGAAAAAAAACCCAGTAGTAAGTAAATGAAGAAACCATTTTTTTCTTTGTTTATACTGAAGTAATTCAAATTGTTACCAATAAATTGACTAAAAGCATTTAATCATTAATTATTTATCTGCTTTCTGAGTGAAATTAGTTTTTTTAGAGTTATCCAAATAAAAAACATCTGTTTTCCAGGCACTCAGTTCATGGTGAAACTGCAGGAGCAGCTGAAGTATTTTGTCCACAACAAACTCTCCACTGACAAGTTGTGGCAGAACGTCAGAGTGTACCTGTCAGGTCATGAGGTTTGTATCAACAGGCTCCTTCCCTCAGTCATTCTGTTTCAGCAGCTGATGAATATTGTTGGTACTGAGTATGAGTTCTTTTTCAGACACCGGGGGAGGGAGAACATAAGATCATGGAGTTTATTCGCTCAGAGAACAGAAAACCGGATCACAATCCCAACACTCGCCACTGTCTTTATGGCCTGGATGCCGATCTGGTATGTTATAATGAAAGATATATGTACACAGGGTCTCAGCTCAGTTGGATTTAAATTGTTTATTTGAAAACTTCTGAGAACAGCTTTTCTATACCTACATGTTCATACTCCCTGTCTTCACTCACTTCTTCGTAGATAATGTTGGGTTTAACCAGCCACGAGCCAAACTTCTCTCTCCTCAGAGAAGAGGTTCGATTTGGAGGAAAGAAATCTCAGAAAAGGTTTTTTTTTTTTTAAAGTAAGTTTTTCATTTTTTTTCCTTTACCGTGCTAAACATGGCTGCTATTTTGTTCCTCCCACACTAGGATAACGGCACCGGAGGAGACGACCTTTCACCTACTTCACTTGTCCCTGATGAGGGAATACATCGACTACGAATTTTCTGGGATTAGGGTAATGCACACACATGTCTGATGCAAATCATTAAGCAAAAGTATTTTTTTACCAGTTAACTGTGTTTCTTAAGATTTTACTATTAACTTTTTTTTTTTTTAATGTTCTGAATAATCTGATTTTTCAGAATCACATTGGTTCAGAATATGACTTGGAGCGAATAATAGATGACTGGATCCTCATGGGCTTCCTCGTGGGAAACGACTTCATCCCTCATCTTCCTCATCTCCACATCAACCATGATGCTCTGCCTCTCTTGTATAAGACCTACATCAGTATACGGCCCAGTATGGAGGGTGAGATGGATGGATCATTATTATATTGTTTCATTTTTTTTTAGTAATGTTGTTGTAAATAAATTATTTTTTATATAACTTACTTTATATTAACTTTGTGTTCTGTGTTTTTCTCAGGTTATCTGAATGAAAATGGCCATCTAAACCTACGAAACTTTGAGAAGTACATGGAGAAACTTTCTGAGGTAAAACAGTGTTTTATTGCTCAGTTTTTAAATGAATATATGATCAATAGAAAGATGTTTGACTTTTTACATTTATGGGATTTAAATGTAGAATATCTTAATATTCTCTAAAAGTCCAGAGCATAAATTAGGCATTTCTGGCGTGAGATCATCAGTACATCTGGTAAATTTAAAGTAATATGGATTTACACACAGGTATATGCAGAGGCAGTAGATTATATATCAAATGGAGTCGCATTGTTTGTACTGACCAGCTTCAGTAAACACCAGGTGTCTAGTTCACAACTTTTTGATACTCTAACTGTTTTTTCTCTACTCCCTCTGCCTCCTCCACCCTGCTCCATCCAGTTTGACCGTGAACATTTTCAGGAGGTGTTCGTAGACCTTAAGTGGTTTGAGAGTAAAGTTGGTAACAAGTATTTGAATGAGGCAGCTGGACGAGCTGCTGAGATGGAAGCAGAAACCATGAACAAAGCTGAGGTAGATATGGTGTCATTTCGCTCAGGTAACGTGTCCACCACTGTGCATGTTGTCGGTGTAATGAACTGGTTTTTTGTGTATGTGTAGGACTCCTCCATCTCCCTGGCAGCTCTAACTGCAGGTGTAAAGATGGCTGAACCTGAGGAGGAGGAGGACGACATATTTGAAACTGAGTTCAGACAATACAAACGGACTTACTATATGACTAAGATGGGCGTGGATGTGGTGTCTGAGTAAGTTATGGTTTATTTTAAGGATCCTGAAAACTAGTAAATACCAGGTTTTATAATATTGTGTTAAATCATCTTTTACAAAAATCTTAACACTGTTTGTGTTATTTTGCTTTTAATAACTACCTATTCTAATAATATAAAAAGTATCCAAAATATATTTTGCAACCAAAAATGTACAGACTCCTCTGCAATACCTAATACTGAATCTTCCATTTGCAGTGAGTTTCTTGCCAAGCAGGCCAAATGTTATGTAGAAGGCATCCAGTGGATTCTCCATTATTATTACCATGGAGTTCAGTCCTGGAGTTGGTAAGAAAACAATCACATACTGTCTGTCTTATTACCAGACTTATGTCTAGTCACGGAGACATTTCTTATGTCTCTCTTGACATAAACTGTCTTTAAATACTTTGTGTGTCTCCAGGTACTATCCCTACCACTATGCCCCCTTTCTGTCAGATGTGAGGAATATCTCAAGCTTAAAATTGACCTTTGACCTGGGCAAACCCTTCATGCCTTTTGAGCAGCTTTTGGCTGTTCTGCCTGCTGCCAGCTCTGAGCTGCTTCCTGAAGCTTACAGGGTAAAGCAAAAAAATCACATACATGCACACAAAAAACTTTCATAGACATGTTTCTATTTTGTTTAAAATGTTGTAGTCAGTAATTTATATTTCATTTTTTATGTTCATCTGTATGTATGAATGTATAAGAGATGGTTTTGTAAATGTTGCAGCATCTGATGACCAGTGAAAACTCTAGCATTATTGAGTATTACCCACTGGACTTCAAAACCGACCTCAATGGCAAGCAGCAGGAGTGGGAGGCTGTGGTTCTCATCCCCTTCATTGATGAGGTAAAAACTCACCCCCTCACCCAGAAAAAATGTTACTGAAAGCTTGTGATTGATTGATTGTGGGTTTGTGTGTGTGTGTGTTTGTTTTAAATTTTCAGAAATGTTTACTGGCAGCCATGGACCCCTGCAACCAAAGGCTGACAAAAGAGGAAAAAGCCAGGAATGGCCACACAGAGTGCGCTGTCTACACCCATGACAGTGAGGCCGACTTCACGTATCCGTCGTCTCTGCCGCCGACGTTTCCAGACATCATCCACTGTCACGTCAGGTACAAACAGTCACTGAACCACTCATGCATGTGTTTCCTTGACTGTCGCATCAAAATAAATGTAAATATATACAGGTTAATAAATGTTTAGCTTGAACCCGATGTGACCAAATCTTACTTTTAATTGACCAAATGTGTAAAGTGTGAATTGTTGTCTCCTCCCTCGCCTGATACTCCCCCTGAGACCCTAAAAAGGATTAAGATGTGGAAGAAGAATATAATTTAAATAATTAAATTAAAAAATAAACAATTTCTTCAGGCCATATTGCTACAGGTTAGGCTTGGCAGTGTAATGAGATTGTAATTGATCACCACAGGAAAGCACACATTCCTATGGATGCTTGGCACGTGACTTTGGACCACGTCAGCAGGCGGTTGGACCGCTCAGCTCTGTACTTCTGTGGCTTCCCCACTCTGCAGCACATTAAACATAAGGTACGTGTACCTAGGACAGAAGCTAGACTGTTTTAACTTTTTTGAAGTGGTGGTTTATGATGCATATGTGTATTGTTGGTGTGTTTAAAAACAAAAAAATGTCTAAAGCATGTTTTGATGACATGTTCTGTTCTGTTGTTTGCTTCTTGTTTTTTTAGTTTTACAAAAAGAAGAGTGGAGTGGTTGTCTTCCAGCAGAGCAGCAGAGGAGAGAACATGATGCTGGATATTCTGCCAAGAGAAGAAGAAGAGCTGGTAGTTAAACAAAAGTTTTTTTGTTTTTTTTTCAATTATCAAGAAAAATTAACATAATTTTTCCTAATTTAGTGGTTGTGATCATGTAAAAATGTATATTTCTGTTAGTCTGTTTTCTTTTAGTCTCAGTTTCTTTCCTTATTTTTTGTGTCGGTAGACATGTGAAGATGCTGCTGCGAAAGTGCTGGGAAAATCCTTGTTTGTCAACTGGCCCCATCTTGAGGAAGCTCGCATCATTGCAGTGTCAGACGGAGACACCAAGTATGAAAAAACAGAAAATTAAGTGTTACCATTTCAGCCAGAGTGATGAGTGGTACATGTTGGTACACACATGCAGAAAACAGTGGTGATATTAAAAGAGTTATTTTATTTTTCTCTACAGGTTTCGCCTGGATGAATCAGCAGGTGATCAGAGAGTCTACGACCGATCCTCATCTCCTCCTCCGACCAAAGTCTGTTATCTTTCTGACAAGGAGCAGAAAGAATGGGTGAAAGAAGTCCAAGGAATCACTGAGCAGTAAGACTAAAAAAAACCTTGTTTAGAAAATATCTTTCCATACACAAGTGTTTTGAAATGCTTCATCTTTGACTCCCCACAGCCTGTCTCCCTTATATATCAGTGAACCTAGTTGATGTGATTTTTTTTTTTCCCACAGTTTCATGAAAAGAAAAGGCATCATCGTGAACGAAACAGCAGTGGTTTTGTACGGCCAGCTGTTGACAGGAAGGAAGTACATCCCTAAAGCTAATGGAGCGGTGGAACTTGAGAAGCAGTGGTCCAAACAAGTTTTTCCTTTCGCCTACCAGACTGTGGTCAAGGTACATAAAATACATACATGACAACCTCTGCCAGTTTAGATGTAGGCAAAAAACCTCACAAATCATTGACAGAAGTAGTGTTTTTCAACCTTGGGGTTGCTGCCCCATGTGGGATCACCTGGAATTCAAACGGGTTCCCCTGAAATGTGTAGTAGTTGATTTAAAAAAAAGATTGCTGATACACTTTTTTATTTATAGACATTTACAAAAATGTGTGATGTAACAATGGGGTCACATTCTCATGACTTTGCCACCAACTCTCTCTGTGTTGTATTTATTTTTATTCAACTTTTCTCTTGACAGGACATCGAGGCCTTTTACTCCTCTCTAACCCATTTCAGCAGCTTAGATGAGCTTTTCCCTCCAACAACCACTGTATTCATGGTGGGAAACCCTTACTACGGTGCCATGGGTGAGGTACGTCATCTGCATCTTTTTTTCTCATTTTTGTATCCTCTGATTACTGAATAATATCTGTGGAAACTGACATTATCTTCATGCATGTTTATGTAAATCAGGTGCAGGATTCCAGTGATGTCATCAAAGATGGCCGAGTGCGTGTAGTCTTCGGTGTGCCTCCTGAGCCACAGCTTGAGTCTTTAATCCAGAATCAGCACGTAAGGAATTCTGCTCTTACCTGCTGTCAGTTAAGAAATCTGTTGGCATGTTGAACACCTTTTGTCATATTAATGTTTTGGGCATTTGGTGTTTCTTCAGAAATACTGTGTCAAATACAGTCCAGGGTATGTGCTGGCGTCTCATCTTGGCATCAGTAGCTACCTGGTGTCTCGCTTCTCTGGGAGCATCTTCATTGGCAGAGGCTCTAAGAGGAAGTGAGTGTTGATTTCAAATGTTTTACCATAAAACCTTGGGTTCAAAATTGGGGTAAGGGTCACAAAAAAGGCTTTTACTGTTTTGCCACATCACATCTGCCACATTTAAATCAATTTAGTTTAATTTAATTATTATACCTTAATATATTTTCAAGGTGTTGGGTGAATAAACACTTGTGTTTTGTACTGTCGTCCATATTTGTATGAGCTACCCTAACCTAATCTTGTCACCTTCTCTGCATTCAGTCCGTGTGGGGAGCAAAGGGCCAACATTGGCCTGAACCTGAAGTTCAACAAGAAAAATGAGGAGGTTCCTGGATACACCAAGAGAACTGAGAGGGAGTGGCTCTACTCCTCTGCTGTGGAGGATCTGCTGGCTGAATACGTGGAAAGGTAAAAGGTCCTATTGGTGTTGAGTTTCTTATTTCTTCTCAGATAGTTTGGAACACAGAGTAGAGTCCAAAAATCAATGAAATAATAAACTTCTATTTTTCTATCTATAAACTTTTGGAGTCTGTGAAGTGTAAATTTGTATTTTGTCAGTATAAGCATTTTCAGACAGCTATTATCTAAAATACTTTTATGATTTTTTTTTTTCAGTTTATACTTTTGCAAGCAAATGCGAGACAGTTTATTTTAATCTGTTAAACTAAATTTTTGTTTTTTGTTTATTTTTTTTATTAGGTTTGCTGAGGTTTTCAACACAGTATCCAGGAACAGTCACGATGATGTTTTCTATGAAGATGACATCTGGCCTGGAGAAGAACAGAATGGGTGAGACACTTATAGCAAAGCTGCTAAACCTGTACAGTTGCACTATATGAACTTGTAACTGTGATAAAATCAAAATTGTAATACCAACAATTGTCCCCCAGAGGATTAATAAAGTATTTCTGACTCTGACTCCTCAGGGCAGAAAAAGTTTCTGAAATCACCTCGTGGCTGAAAAGTCACCCCGTCAGCTCCATCAGCAGATCATCAGGTTCTTGACGCTGCCATTGTGGAAAAGATTGAAGAGGCGACGGACAAAACCAAGGTGACTCCCAGAGGGGCTTCTGCACTGCAGCGACCTCTCAACTGAACACATTTGGATGTCTTCCATTTTACCAGTGTATGTTCTCACTTTGACTTCTCTCTACTGCATTGCCTTTTCTCCTCTCTAAGGTGAAGAAGAACATCAAGAAGGTCCGTGTGACTGTTAAGCCTCATCTGCTCTTCAGGGTGAGAACAACGTTCTGGATTTCAACGTCACGTCAAACTTACATTGACTTTGTCCAAATGTCGCAGTGATGATTGATGTCGGTGTTTGTATGTAGCCGCTGGAGCAGCAACAGGGCGTGGTTCCAGACCCGGACGCAGAATACCGGCTCTTTGACCGAGTCATCAACATCAGAGAGAGTTTCACCGTCCCACTTGGACTCAGAGGGACGATCATTGGCATCAAAGGAGGTTGGTGAATGCACATTCGTTGAAAGAATGGGAATTTATTTATATATATTAAAAAGTAAACTTTAATGCAGGCATTTAATTTAAATGTCTTTAATTAACTTGTGTGTGTGTGTGTGTGTGTGTCTCAGCTGACCGTGATGCTGAGGTACTGTTTGAAGTGTTGTTTGATGAAGAATTTGCCGGTGGTCTGATAATCAGGTGATCACACTTTTTAAACATTATTATTTATTTCACATGTATTCACCTGCTGTGTCTTCCTCTGAACAACAAACTGATTTGTTTTTAAACCAATCATGTGACTGCTGTGTCTTTGGTCCACTCAGATCTACGTCACACCGTGGTTACCGCCTGCCTCCCTGTGCTCTTATCAATCTCTCCCATGGAGCCAGAATGGACCACACCTCCCACAAACTCACTGCTATCGTCAAACCACAGCCTGTCACTGGAGCTAACTTTCACTCAAACCGCCAGCTGGCCGGACTCAACCATTCTCCACAGTCACCTTTCATACCCACACAGGTAAGAGTTGAACGACTCTCATCATACTTTATCTTTGTGTTGATAAAACATTTATTTATGTAATTTCTTTTTTTTTTCTCATTATCCTCTCACACTTGCACTTCTTCATCACTTCTCTGCAGCACCAAAACAAACATAACAGCACGGCGAAAGCAGCATCGTACAGCAACAGGAACGCTCCATTTAAGGGTCTACCTTCCAAACCTCAAACCAAGGTAAATGTAAGGCTGTAATGTTATGTATTTCCTCTGTAGTCTTGCCTTTCTCTCTTGCTTTCTTTGACACAGAGAGAGAGAGGGAGAGCTAGCAGAGGGTGTTGGAAAGGCCCATTGGTTTCCAAAGTGGGGGGGTTCAGCAATAATATTAATTTAAATAAATACCATTAGTTGTAGCACAGTCAGGAAATAACAGTAAAAAAAAAGTTCAGTTGGAGTTTTGAGCTAGATATAGTTTTGTCCACAAGAGGGCAGGCTTGACAAGTCATATTTCTACTCATTGTCTCAAATAAAGAAATTTAATTCAGAACAATCATTAGACCATTGATTTAGACCCCAGAGGGAGGAATTGGTTTCTGCATACTTATTGTTGACAAACACAGTAAAGAAAAATCATTACATTCTCTACCTTTAAGCACAGATTAACTAAATTACATGCACATACTTTGTTCCCTGTGTATTTAGAATAAAGAAGAATGCAGTAATGTGTGGCAGTCACCACAGAACGTGGCTCCTCCCAACAAACCTCCAGCTCACTGGCACAACCATGTAAGAGCATGTGTGTGTTTTAGAACCTTCAGCAGTTACACAATGGCATTGTGGTTCAGCACTTCACAGTGACAAAGTTGGAAAGAACTTTAGTGTCAAAGTTATATTTTCAATGCCACCAGAAACGTTTTGGAACTAAGAATTCTGTTTTTCCAACTGTAGGAAGGTCACTCACAGCCAGGAAGGCACCAAAACCCAACCCCTAACAAAGCTGTGAGTAAACACACACACACACACACACACACAGTCTGTATGTCCGTCAGGCTGGTTTTTACCATGTGACTGTACTTCACAGGCACCGACTGGTGGCATCAGGCTGTTGAGGAAAAATGAAAACCCTGACGCTCTGTTTCCTGCACAGAACAACAGTGAGAAGGTAAAAACAGCTCACGACCACAGTCGAGTTTCCCTTGATTTCACAAATCCAAACATTTACTAAGTCTTGTTTTAAACTTTAAGCTCACTTTCAGAATGTTAGTGTACACTGAATTGGAGCTACAGATATGAAGGAAGAGAGAGGGTAGTGGTGCAGTGGTGCAGGACCTGTACCTAACGGTTTTGGTTTGATTCCTCTTAGTCCTCCATCCCAGGTTAGGTTCTGTCAGGAAGTGTTTTTCTTCTTCTTTAATGAAAGAAGAGAAGACAAGCCTACAGTATTAGCTGCTTGTGGTTTTGTCAAGGCCTCGTGACCTTTGACCTGTTAGTCCTGGACTGTTTGTGATTGACCTGGTTTTCCTTATTCATTACAAATATTGTACGTCGTCTCTCACTCAGGCGTCAGCTGAGTTTGCAGACCTCCTTGCTAGTCTCAAGATCTCTAAGGGAAACACGCAGAGTCCGCCTCCATCAGCTGCTGCAGCAGAACCCACCAGCCATCCTGAAGGACCACTGTCCCCACAGTCCTTCGCCATGGTAAATACTACTGACTCAGGCTACTCATGTTTCTGTTGCATTGACATTTTTTCCCTTATAATCGGACATGAATTCTAATTCTTTCTAAAATTATTTTTATAAACAACTTATCATGTTATTGTCAGGGAGACTAAGTTGTAAAAATGAATTAATGTCATGAGTTCTTAGTTCTGTGCTTTCTTGTTCTTGTTCTGATAGAAGGGAACTATGGTGCTAAAAGAAATGCTAAAGATCGACAGCTCCAGCACAGAGACTCCTCCAGTGCAGGACGACACCAGCACGCCCACGCCCGGGAGTCGGCAGCAGAACAGGAGCCGCTCGTCCAAGAAACTGGGCACGTTCCTCCCGCAGACACAACCGCACGTCTGACTCTGAACTTTGAGAAGCAAATGTTCTTATTTGTTCCTGTTTGTGCTTCTGCAGCCGCAAAGATGAACTCCCCACATGGTGACATGCCGTTAGCTCCCCCTCCCTCAGCCAACCCCAACGCCATGCTGGGCAGTAAGGTGTCAGAGCTGACATGTGTCTGCGTGGGTTTAGGGATGGCCCCGCCTGAGTTCAGCTTTATATGCAACAGACAGGTAACGTCATTGATTTAGTACCAGAATCTTAAACATTGACAAAGAATTCACTGAATACTGAATACTTTTTCAAAATTGAATTTAAAATCTCTTTTATTTCATTATTGGTCTTTCTCTTTGGCCTTTTTGCTCCAAGACTGTTATTCTGCTCCACAGGGTTTAGTCGTGTGTCAGGTGAAACTGTCCAACGGTTTGATGGTTCACGGTCCGCAGTCGCAGTCTGAAAATGAGTCCAAGGAAAAAGCTGCCTTCTTTGCCCTGCAGAGACTGGTGTGTAACATGAACTCACACACACACACACACACACACACACAGGTTCATGTGACAGTACTTATCCTTTCACACCTGAGGTTATTTGTCTCATTTTAGTCTCTTTTACTCTTTTACTTTTACTCTTTATTTCACAGTAATTACACTCTTGTTCTTGTCCATCCTTAGAACTCCATGGGATCAGGGTTCCCACTCACCTACCCAGGTGTGGGTCAGATACGACCTCCACCTTTGGGCCCCATGACTCGTATGCTCAACCAACAAGGTCAGTTTAAAATAGAAAAAGTCAGGCAAAAAAACACAGGCTATAAGTGATGTCACAAAGTGTCTGTTCAAACTTTGAAAATTCAAACATATAAGACTAAGTGACATCTCAATTTGCTTGATAGGAAAATGAGTAAAGAGTGAATAAGTAAATGTTACCGGTGTTGGAGGTGAATATAACTCCATGTTTTTCTGCTGCTGGTTCTCTTCCTTGTGTCTGCTTCAGTGTTGCCTCACCCAGGTTATGTTCCTCCCCCTCTGTGGGGAATGACCGCTCCCCCACACCACCACAACAAACCCTTCTACGGCGCAGCAGGGACCTTCCCTCATGGTGTCCGCCCACCACCTGCAACAACGTTGCCCATTGGTTCCCATAACCAGTTCATACCTCTACAGGTAAAACCCATAGTGAACAGTAAAACACTGTGTTATTTTTGACCTCCCATTGACAGGAATCTGTCGTTCCGTTTGCCCTTCAACCGCACAGGTAACCAAGAAGCGTGTTTCAGTAAACAAAAAGAACCAGGAAAGCAGAGAGTTTTACAGTGCTGCCCACACCGTGGCCAGGAACCAATCACAGAGAGCCCAGAACCAGCCCGACGTCCAGTCACAGAGTCGGAGTGAGCCTCAGAGCAGACAGATGGGCCGGCCACACGCAGATGCTGCGAACAGCAACGCCTCGTTATCCTCAGTGAATCAAGCCGACGGTGTTTCCACGACAGCAGCAGCCGCACAGACACCACCACGACAGAACAACCCAGCAGCACAAGGTCACACACCGGGGTCCGCCTCCAAAAGGAGGTATAGGAAGCTGGCCGTCAACTTTGAAGCTGCCAAAGTCTCAGAGGGTTGAGTGTGTGTGTGTTTGTTGGTGTGTGTGTTTGTTTTTGTTTGTGTGAGAGAGAACAGAGGTAGGTGTTGTTTTTACAAATTGCAAAGTTTCTCTGGAACAAAACCGATGGTCTTTGGTAACGTCTGCTGCTACATGTTTTACTGCCAACTCTTTCACAGAGAAGTTTCAACATAGCAGTTCGATTGCAGTCCTGGGTTACTTATGTCGACATCAACTTACTCTGACTGTTGTGTACTTTTTTTTTTTTTTTAATTGAGGCTCATACTCAGTGTCTTTAATTTTACACTGGTCTGGTGATGAGAGGCAGTCAGAGCTGTTAATTAATTAATTTGAGACTATTAGCAAACAACTAAAATGTATTAAAGGCTTTCCCTAAAGATGTTTAGTGTTCATTTTAGCTGTGAAAATCTGTAGACGGACCACAAACCACTTTGCTGAGCTAAGATTTCACTTGTCTCCTTCACTGGCATGATGTTGGGATGTTGATGTTGGGGACCACGCAAACCTCCTGAGGGGGACAGCAGTGAGTTCGTTTTTTAAAAAATCTCAGTTGGGCATGGTGCGGAGTATCATTTGACCAAAAAGAGGTGTTTTAGTTGATCCAGTCTTGTTTTGTAGAAGGCTAAAGTTGTTTCTGTTTCAGCACCATGGAAAGTGAAACAACAATGTGTATGATTAATGTTATTTTTTTTATCTAAAAATAATTAGGCCTTCCAGCAAGAAGGTCGCTGGTTTGCTGGTTCATTCCCCAATCCCAGATTAAGAATAAGATCTGCCCACCCCCACACCTCCGACTTTGTGAAGGATTTAAAGGTAGAAGATGAATGAAACAAAGGTTCTGGTCTGAAGGTCAGTTCTCTGACCTCTAACATTTCTATGCCTCCATTTTAAATGTGTCACATTTCATGAGGAAAAAGCCCATTTTTCCTCATTTCTGCTGCTGCCGATGTCAAAACAGACACATTAGTGTGGGGTTTTTTTTACACATGATTTAAAAAAAACCCATATGACATCACAGTAGGATCTTGGTTCTCAGGGACGTATATATATCTGGTGGAAGTTATTGTTTTCATATGTGAACCTTGGTCACCTGCCCTGCAGGGTGTGCTGTCTGTCTGTCTCTGAGAAATGCTGCATGCATAGTGTTTTAGAAACATCTTAAAGATTATAAATGACATCCTGCATAAAGTCAGCTTAATCCAACACCTTTCTTTCTTCATTCTTATATTCAATCATCAGATTCCCTACAGACGTTTGTGTTGCATTTTTTTTAAAACATTGTAGTTTGTGAAAAATAAGAACAACCTGACACTGGAAACAGCTGAGTCAGCTGAGTCTGCCCAACACAGACAGTTACACAGACCCAGTGTTGTTTTTACACCAGCAGACGAACTACAGTCAGAATCACACTGACAGCAACAGTATTTTAAAAAAATTAAGAAGCTTTTTAATTGTTGCCTTTTGTTTATATTTTTATAAAGTGAACCACAGCTTTGATTTAAACATTGTGGTCTAAACAGTTATTTAAATATTATGTTTTTTAAATACAACATTATTTTTAATTTTCTTTCGGTGGGATCTGGCTATTTTTATGCACTTTGTGGTGTAATTAACCTGCGACCTTTGGCATTAAATACATTTTTTAATATCATGCATTTTAGACTTTTTAAAATATATTTCAGATTTTTTTTAATTTTCTCATTGTGGGATGATTCCTGATGAATCAAAGTTGTCACATCAGGCAATGTATGTTAAAGATTTTGATTTCTTTTCAAATTCCTATTGGATTAAAAAGACTATAAAGATGATAAAGGACGAGACCAGAGTTTTTTTTCCTGTGTGTGCAGATGAAGCCAAAAATTCTGCTGCTCATAAATGAAATTTAGGTGAATAAACTAAATTAGAAGGAATATAAATTGTTTCGATGATAATAAATATGACGTTTTTGAGACTTCATGAGATGTTGGCCTTTGTTATTTAGCTCTTTACAGAGAGAAAAACAATTATTTTGTGCTGATTTTTTTTTTTAAGCATTGGACTTTTAAACATGTAGGGCCTTTTCTAATGACTTTAATGAATTTCTTGAGTCTGTCAGGAAAGCAGCAGCTACGTTTGTGATTAAATCATACTTTAACAGTGTCATTTTAATGGATACAGCACGTGTTTTTTTTGTTGTTGTTTTGTTTGTTTATTTGTTATGTACGTTTTGGTTTATGAAATTAGACACATTTTTAAATGTAAACATCATTCTTAGAACTTCACTTTTAGAAATGTGTTAAGTCTTTACGAGAAAATATGTTTTTATTCAAGGTTTGAAGCTGAAGAATTAGACTGACCTAACCTGCTTTTAGTGGATAATGTGTTTAATGAGACTGAAAACCAGCTTATTTGCGATAGAAAAGCAAACAAGCAGAATCTTCAAGGAATGTTTGGCGGAGGAACACATTTTATGTGCACAGTTGCACAGTTCTACTGGATGCTGAAGT
>NC_024326.1:12700880-12721452 GCF_000523025.1 Cynoglossus semilaevis
GATTTTTCCTCACCAGGGGGCGAGTACACAAAATGACCAGGGAAGGGAAATTAAATCTTTGATTTAAATGAAACCAGGTTTTGCCAAGTATTATTGACTTTTTCCTACGCTAAACACGCTTAGTGTGACAATAGGAGCTGTTCCCCTGAAATTAACGGTTGATCCACAATCATGATAACGAGGGTCTGCAGCTTCTGTGGTCTGACATCGACACCAGAAAACAGAAAACGACATCTTCAGAAAAGTCCAACAATGAACCAGAATTTCTTTAGTCAGGTTATTAAAATGTTTTTCTTCATGGCTTCATCCTCTTCTTCCACCTTCCTGCTGGTGCAGAAAGTCTGGTTCTACAGAAGACAGTTACATCACCTGAACTTTTATATACGAACCACGAGGTGACGCTAAAATCATACCTTTATCATTTGATGCATTGAACCACCAAAATCATTTTTCAGTTTTTTTATTATTCAAACAGAGTTTCTGTACATTAACGTTTTGTTCCCCCTGCACAAATGTTTGCACATTTCCTCCCCACTGTGACGTCTACTCTTGTTTATTCATCTCTGTAGAATGTTGATGCACAGCTTCAACAAAGGCACCAACATGCTCTGGGTCCATGTCAGGATAAAGACCGTGGCCCAGGTTCGCAATGTATCTCTGTGTCCCAAAGCCCTCCAGCATCTTTTTAACAATGTTGGAAATGCGTTCCTGTGGAGGGATAGAAGTTGGTCACATATTAGAACATCTTCCAGGTTCTCATTTTAAAATGTTCTACTCAAATGAAACACTGATATGAATACTCATGTGTGCTGTATCAGAAGGAAAAGCTACACACAATCTTGAAGGGAAAAGAGAAGCACATTTTTCCTGAATATTTGTTGCACATCATACATACACTACCGGTCAAAAGTTTGAGAACACCCCAATTATTCCAGTTATTTATTGCAATTCAAGTCGTGTAAGCCCAATGAATAGCTTGAAATGGTACATAGCTAAGTACTGAACAGCCAGAGGTTAAAAAAAAAAGTTTGGTTACTCAAAACCAAAAAATAGTGCATATTTCAGAATTATACAAAATTTTAGTTATACAATAATTTTCAGTAAAAAAATGAAAAAAGTGTGGTGTTCTAAAACCTTTAACCGGTAGTGTACATTTATGGTAATTGTCATTGGTCTGTGTTTATATATCTTGAATGTTTTTCTCTGTATATTTAAAAAAATAGCTCTGGTTGTTACCTTTGGAGCATAGAGTGCACATGGATCCATGTTCCCCTGGAGGCTGACCTTTCCTCTTGTGAGCTCCCTGAACACACACACACACGCACACATAAAGGGCAAACAGAGTAACCTTGTACTGAGTGGTTAGGTATTTGAAGAAGAAAACACAGACAGACATTGTTGACTCGTCCACTGCACCCTGTGACAAATCAGCTGATGAGGAGACTTCATTAATGGTTACCCTGCTCCACAGTCTAGTCTCGGTCAATGCTGAGTTTTTTTATAGCTTTATATGTTTGTAAGAATGTATTTTAGATTATTAGGAGAGCTAACTATTCAATCAACTGACTTATTAATAAATAATGTTTATATATGTATATACTGTATGTGTATGTGTGTATGTGTACCTTGCAGAACTTGGGTTAATGGTCCAATCCAGTCCAACCACCTCATAACCAGACTGTGACAGGTCCTCTAGTCCGTAATGAGCATCCTTTGCAAACACAATCTGAAAGAAAAAACCAAACAGACAACACCCCAGATGGTGAACGGTGGTGAAACATTTCAAATGATGGAGCAATTGCTGCTCTGTTATGGTGTTCTTCTGGGAGGACGTGAGCAGTGAAATTACCATTAAACAATTACAATTAAACACTATCTTTCTATCTCTTTCTATTTCTATCTCTAAACACTTTCTATCTCTTACCATGGGAACATCTTGTCCCGTCTGCTTCAGTTTGTCTTTAACTCGACAGGCGATGTCTCGGAGGTAAGGCAACGAGAACTCACTAAACTCAACAGGCCCCAAGATTCCGGCGTGGGAATCAAAAACCTGTAGAGCCTGGACAGAGCAGAGCAGGAGAGACGACAACACTTTGTTTTAGAGGGACAAACACTACAATGAATCCAGGAATGTTGTTATGACAAACACTCATAACTAATCGTGATTAGTGAACAGCTTACCTACTAGGTAATGCAGACATGTGATTAATCAGACTAAACATAATGTTTGTCAACCATAAAATATATTTTATGTACAGTATATCCAACAGACAGCAGTATGTGAATGTGATCATGTTTGCTTCTTAATCAATGAAGTTTATATAATTTATCACAACAACCCAGTGGTCTGACCTGAGCTCCCGCTGTCACCTGCCCCAGCAGATACTCCACAATCACATCAGTCAGCATCCTCAGCAGCATGTGGCTGGCCTCGGGGTATCTGTACAGCCAGCGCTTTGCCTTAGAGTGGGTGGTGGAGCCACCGCCCTCGATCATGTAGGACATGAGCGTCCACTGCACAGAGGCACAGCCAAGTGGTGGGGAAAGAAAACAAAACAGATACTTTAATGGCTATCAGAGGGAATCGGTAAACACACCACACATCTGCTGACTCAACGCAGGATCCATTCACAACCGGTTACAGTCTGGACGACAGACTGATCACCGGTGTATGTTGGAATATCACAAATGCAATCCCGCTGATAACCTTTGTCATCAGCCGTTTTAACAACTCAAGATTAATGACTGATTGATTTTCTTTTTTATTAGCGGTATGGCACCACCTATGGTGCTTTGACTCCCTCTTGTGGTACACGTAGGAACGGCAGAACATGTTACAGTCAAAGAATATTTTATCAAACTATTTCTAATAAACACAAAGATGTTGTCACCATGATGCAGAAAAATGTTTGCATGTAATGTATTTCTAATGAAGACAACAATATGGTATGGTTGACCTTAAAAACGATGTCAATGCAATGCTGTTGATGTAATTTTCTTACTAAATGACATAAAAAGACCAACTGTTCTCTCACCGGAGCTCCAGTGAATCCTATAAGCGGCACTTTGCCCTCGATCTTGTGTCTGGTCAGTGTGATGGCGTTGAAAACGTAGCCAAGTTCCTTGTCCACGTCAACTTTGACACGCAGCCTCTGCAGGTCTTCAGGGTCTTTCAGGGGGGTTGGAAACGTAGGGCCTTTACCTGGAACCATTTGGACATCCATACCCAAGGCCTGGAAGAACAGAAAATGTATTTATTAGCAGGCCATGTTTTTTTAATAATTTAAAAATGCTCACCTAAATATATGTAGTGCATTTAAAATAAAATAAAAATATGATAGAACCCTCAAATCAAGGCAAATTGTACTTATTGGTCTTCACACAACTTCCCCTTCACCCTAATGATTCCTTATTCCTTTTTATATTTACCTGAGGCACGACCAGAATATCAGAGAAGATAATGGCAGCATCAAAGGGAAAACGTCTCAGAGGCTAAAAATAGAAAAAGAGAATTTTTCAAATGCACAGTTTACATACAAAAACAAAGTGATATTTTACAATAATATTAAGAGTAAAGGTTGTCAATAATGTTTTGTTTAAGGATATTTCTCCATATACTTTAAGTTCTACCTGCAGAGTGAGCTCACAGCAGGCCTCTGGTGATCGACACGTCTCAAAGAAGTCCTTCCCTGCTCTGGCCTCACGGAACTCTACAGAGGAAACATACTGTATTTCAACAATGAAATCACATGGAAAATTATATGGTAAAACCATTTTATTTTTTCACTTCACTCGTTTTAGGTTTAATGATGGATTTGTTTAGTTATAACATTGCTATAACTACAGCTAGATTTCCTGCATATTCCAACTTAACAAATAATCAAAAACACTGAATTAATGAACAAGAAGGGTGGAGACAGAGGAGAAACTACCTGGCAGATATCGACCAGCCTGTCTCATACACCAGACAGGGACATGTTCGGTTTTTTCTCCCCATGCTGCTCGCAGAAATGTATCATTCAGCAGCGGAGGGAAGTCTTTAGGCCTAGGTGAAAAAAAAACAGAGCATTCTTCATGTGTTTGCATTGCAGCTGTTAGTGAATTATATGTTTAATAATTTAAAATCTTTAAATATGGAGGCCTATGCCATATCCAAGGTGCTTGGCCAAACATTTAATAACCACCAGTTTTAGCAGTCATTTAAAATGATCATACGCTGACATACATTACTTCAAATTAATACTAAAACAGACCTGATCAGTTTAACCCTATGGCTAAAATGCAGTTGCATAACACTGTTATCTACAGCACAAGCATATACTCCTCCCCTTGCACCATGACTTCATATTCAAAGTTAAAGAAACACAGATAATGCCCCAGGCTGCTGCCTTATCAGGCCACAGCAGCTGGAGGAAAAAAACGGTTAAAAGATGGATTTAAAAATAATTAATTAAAACTTGACTCAATTTTAAACTTAAGTTTCCCTCTGGCCGTCTGATGGAGTTTGTTATGAAAAAATGAGTATGAAATTTACTTTTCTAATGACTTATAATGTATAGTTTTTGTTATTGTTACAGACCTTATACATTCTTTAACATTATCCAAAAGGTCTTCTAAATCTACTTAAGGACATTTAACGTGAATGGGCAAGAACAAATATAAACAGACAGACCCAGAAAACTAACTCGTGAAAATAAAACATAGGAGTTTTTTTATTTCGCGTTATACCAGATTATCCTGAAAGTTGAGTTTAAAATTTGTAAAAATAAAAAAAATAAGATAATTGAATATCACAAATGTTTTGCAGTGATAGCACAAACGACTTAAATAAAACAAAGTCATCTGGAGTGATAACTACACAACACAAGTGAAAGAAAACGTTCCATTTTAACGAAGTAATACATGTCGTAATAAAGACGCGGTCGGGTTTGTGGACGTCATTTTACACCTGACAGCTGGCAGCTAGCGTTGCTAGACTGATAATAACAAGTGCACCAGAAAAGCTAGCACCGGGGCTACTCACAGTAAAAACCGGTCGTTGCTCATGTCCACTGGGCGAAGGAGATACTCCTGTGTATCTTTCTGTAAGAGTCTGTCGTAACCAATGGGCACTTAACTGTCGGTTGTTATTCCACAGTGCTACAGGGCGCGGCCATCTTGGAAGACCACGTGATCATATCGGGACAACTTGACTACGTTTCAAAATAAAAGTCTACCACGCTCGATCATACGTTTCATTCTCGTTCGTCTCCTTCGTTTCCCGTCATCCTCTTGTACATTTAAATCTATTATCTTTTCTAATACAAACGTTTTTTTTTCAAACGCACTCCACAGTGTGCGCAGCCATTGGTATATTCGGACGGTGTTTCACGTAGGGTCTAGATGGAACCATAAAGAAGGTTTTAGTGTTGTAAAAGGTACTCAAAAAGGTTAACAAATCACTAAATACAGAATATTGTAATTATAACATTTACTTTTTTAATTTTAATTTATTTCATACATCCCCTACTGCTAAATTGTTGCAACAAATCACAGAAGACACATTCTAATAATTTTACTAATACATTTCGGCAGTACTTTTCATAACCAATGGATGTCGCTGCTGTCACTGTTTTCAGGCTCAGACAGAAACATTGCGTTGTAACACAGATAGAGAGAAATATAGAGAAATATATAGACATTGGGAGAGACAGGGGAAGAGGGGGAGGGAAAGTGAGCGAGAGAGGAAGAGAGAGAGAGAGAGCGAGAGAGGGGCCACTCTTCCATGCAGCCCACTCTCCTCTCCTGTGCACAATACTCAGGCCGTTCCATCCTTCTTCACTTCCTCCCCACAGCTGGCTGGCTCTCTTGACTCTCACCCCCCTCATCCCCGTCTCCTCTCTGATGCTAGTGTGTCGTTTCTCGCTCTCTCTCACACATACACACACACGCGCACCAGACGATACACTTCGGAAAGACGGGATGACTGACACGTTTTGCAGGATCTGAATTTCGCTGGATTTATTTGCTCATCATAAAGGAGGGGAGCACAGAGGGATAGGGGGGAAAACGGAGGCTCTCCACCCCCCTCCCAGCCCCAACCCCCGAGGGACCTTATATTACAGTAAGCAGCCGCAATTTTGAATTTTCTCATTTGTGCTACAGGCTTGCACAACCGAATTTTCACCAAGGAGTCCGTGAGTGATTCAGTAAGGCAGCAGTAGAAACATGGCTCGGTTTTGTATCAGACTTGAAGTGTGTGTGTGTGTGTGTCTGTGATCGTTAGGTATTTATTGATTTACCTATTTATTTATTCATTGCTATTTTGTGTCAGCGTGTTCCGAGGCGCTGCCTCTGCTCTGTGTGTGTATATCATTGAACATCTCCATCATAATGATGCGCTAAAGGGCGGTGGTGCGCTGCTGGCATTGATCATGCTTTAAAAAAATGGAACACATCCATCCCTACAACCATCCGCTCATCCAACACCCGAGCTAAAGGGGCTGGAGGGGAGGAGAGGACGTGGGGGTGGGGGGGAGAAGAGATGAAGGGGCTTAGGATGAAAAATTTTCTACTCCTGGATTGACCTAAATATAAGTGATGTTTGCGAGATTGTCGCGACTGACAGACAGCGGCTCGCCGCGTGCGGCCTCACCGCCTGTTGTATTGCCTTGCGGGGATGAAGAGACGTTGTTTCCCTGCAGCCATCACCGGGCGTGCGGACGGATGATGAAGAGCACCTTGCTGCTTCCTTTCAGCTCCAGTCGGAGCTCGGCCCGCCTGCCTATTGCAGCATGTCTGTGCATTGTTTAGAACAATAAGGCCACGAAATTATTATTTTTTTCTTTAATTTTAACCCAGAAAAGAAATCTACATCTATGCTTTCTAATCGGACGCCTTTCACTCTTCTTCAAACTATCGGCCTCACTGTAAATGTGCTGTAAGTTACAGATCAGATTTGTCATTCGACATTCACAAGTGTTTGCATCTGACCTTCATGTGAATGTGACTGCCATCTGAAGCACATCTATGTCCCATTGACAGTGATGTAATCCTGGAACACTGTTGTCAGAAACACATGTTAAACTATTCAGTTTAAAAGACTAATACTTTTGAAAAATTGGAAAATTTTGGAAAATTAGCATATATACAATATTTGCATTCTGAGTGGCGTTAGTTGCCTTATTAACATATTATCATGAACTCTCAGAAACGTTTTCTGCAGTGCCCCTTTTTGCAGGCAGGAGCCTACACACCTCAAAACATCCAGGTGTCGCTTTAAAACTGAACTGAATGCCACCAAAACACGAAAGAAAGAAAATTAGAAATCCCTAAAATTTCCCAGCTGCTAAATTAATTAGCCTTTCCTTGCACCACCTAAAATAGCATGCACCCCTTCAGGTGGTCCACCCCTCACTTGAAAACCACTATAAGTGAACTTGATTCTGCTTATATTAATTTTAAAAATGTATTAATTCATTAATTTCAAGACAATAAAATCATGTGCAATCGACAATAAAGAAATACATAATAAAAGTTTGTTTGGCATAAATCCTTTTTTCAATATTAATATACATTTATAATTGACCTCAAGGGGGCAGTACAGGGGGCACACCCCTCCTCAATCTCCCTCCCAGATGTGCGTAAAGGCAGACGAAGAAGAAGTAAACTGCCTTCAGTTGTTCAAAATAATCACAGGAGATGTTGTACATATGCTGTTTATGGGAGGATTTATAAATTCTTAATTAGTATGAAATATTGTGTGTCTTACTTTACTAGCTCTACCATGCGTTGGTTATTTTGAATAAAGTTAGTGATCTCATTAAAGCTTCATGGGATTATCAAAACATCCAAAATATATCCTAAAATATATATTTATTGTGCAAATTTAATCATCTGTGCTAATAACCTCATTAAAGACAATGACGTAATGATTTTTTTGGAGAGAGAGAGGAGGGGGTGGGGGTGGGGGGGAGGTTACTGAAAACCCTGAAATGCCTCCTTCTGAGCCTGCTTTCCTCCAGGGATGCACCACATCCTATAACCTATAATTATTTGGTTCTCGTAGCCGATACTTATAGGAGACCTAATAATGTCATATTTTTTATTAAAGACAACAATCATTATGACATTTTGTTAAAGTTGACAAAAGAAAAAGAATTGCTGAGCTGTAGCTCTGACCAAACTCCTACTTCTCAGCATTCCATTTGTAAAGAGAGCAAATGAAAATAATTAAAATTCAACTGCACCTTGAGGATGTACAGTGGTCATTCGCTGTATCGCCGTTTTGCTGTTGGCCCTCAGTGCATCGAAGGTGTTTAATATTTTAAATAAATTCTTGCACTGCAGATTGTTCGCTTTATCGCAGGTTTTTGCGGTATATAAAATTTCCAATATTCAACCCCCATGATAGATGAGGGACCACTGCATACATATATATATAATGTATAGCCATAAACTCTGATATTTTATAATGAATTGCCTCAGCCTTTCCACTCTCTCTGCTGATCTATGGACTTTGACGCCTGAAGAGAGAGATGATTATCAGACTGATAAAAACGATCAGTTATCAGTGGGTACTTTATCAGATTCGATTTTATCATGCATCCCGACTTCGCACCACAGCCTTTTTCAGTTCCTGCTTGTTGGGGATCTCAGTGCTATTAGTGTGCTCATCAGGAAGTGGGATGCAGATAAGTAAGATAAGGTGATCAGGTGACCCACTCAGTCAGTCTTGGACATTTCTCGCTTTTACCTTAAAGCACTCTCGTGTTGCCTTGGCCGTGCACTCGGGATTGTTGCCCCACTGAATGGTCAATTATTTCTCATTGATGCTCCTGACGTGAGCTCACAGAGTGCCAGGGTGTACGTCCGCCTGATCTGTCACATA
The DNA here is from genome assembly GCF_000523025.1 of Cynoglossus semilaevis. Taxonomy (NCBI): domain Eukaryota; kingdom Metazoa; phylum Chordata; class Actinopteri; order Pleuronectiformes; family Cynoglossidae; genus Cynoglossus; species Cynoglossus semilaevis. The sequence goes on from NC_024326.1 coordinate 12,709,750, forward strand.
TATCTGCTCTAAAGTCATCAGTTAATGGCAGCGTGCCAGTTCATTTGGCAGCGGTGCCCGAGCCATGACCATGTTTTACAGATGAGGTTGTGGCTCCAGGTCACAAGCCTTCCTTGTTTTCTGTGAGCTTAAAAAAACTTTAATCTTTCTTGCAAGTACACAGAACATTTTTTGGTACTTGTGTATAACAATATACATCAGAGAGGTTAACCATGGTAATGCTGAACAGACCTAAATCACAAATAAACACAATTACTGCTGGCTCATGCAATTAAAGCTTCATGCTTAACGCTGTTCACTTTTGATCTGATATTTCAGATAGCATTAAAAAATATGGTATTTTCATTTATGCACTTTCTCCACCCATTTATCACCGAGGTTGTAGTTTCTGTGCGACTGCAGTGGTGATGAAGACATTTCACCTGTGCAAACACATCTACTGATTGCTCTGATGTTGACCTTCCCAGCTTGTCAGGATATTGTTACTTACAGCGTGTATCAGGCTCAAACATAAAGGACTTAACTACCGGGTACCATTTCCTCTCTCCGCAGCTTCCACTCAGGGTTACGGCTGCTTCACTAATGGATGGTGGCAAATAACAGCCGCACTTTGCCTCCCTATCTCCCAGACTGAGTGGTTTCCCCTCTCCTCCATTGCCCTGAAAGTGTTTCTGAGCTGAGAGTACGCTACAGAGAAGATAATGGTTGTTTGTTTGACAGAAAAAAAATTCCAGTTAAATTTTGTTTGGGAATTTTAGATTATAAACATAAGTTCTGCCTTTTCGTCTCGCGCAACTCCTTTTCCTGCTCATGATTTTAGCTCTCTCTTGGCTAACTGGAAATATTTAGTACATTTGACTTTAAGCTTTAAATGTTTCATGGCTAATTTTTAACCTTCTCTTTATTTCTCAATATTTGGCTAATTGATGGTTGACTTTAAGATTCAATATTAAAAAAATTGTAGTTTATTTTTGTTTATTTATTTTGGGTGACTAGAATATGTTTTAAATAAAATATAGTTTTTAGCCAAAGCTCTTACAGTTGTATGTTGCACAAGTACAAGATTAATTATCTGTTTTATAGGTTTTCACCTACCAAGCTATAGGTTCCATGTTTGATTCTCCAGTAGTTGCATGTGATCATATTACTAAGATATTTTATAAAAGTAAGAGGTGTTTTTTTGTGTTGTCAAGTTTATGCCTTTGTTTTTCCCATTTCTCACTAAATAAAGGATTAGTTCAGCCACTATCTGCTCAGCGTTTACATGTACATAAAGAGGTATATAATACTCCTGTTAATCCGACTCATACCACACTGCTCACCAACCACTTCTATATGAAGGTGAGTGTTGCCAAGCTTTGGTTGCCAAGTTGTAATTGCAGTGACAACAGGGATTGGAGGCTGCCACAGTGTCACTCAGGTGCAGTGTCACAATTTGGACTCTATCAAGGCCGACCCCTGTTGGGTAAATGAGCACAACTCTGCTCTTAATGTCACGACCTTTTGGGTGTCAGGAGGAAATTCAGTTCCAACTAGCTTGGAGGAAGTGTGTAATGGAGGGAGAAGGAGAAAGCAAGAGGGAGAGAGGGAGGGAGGGAGGGAGGAAGGGTCACCAATGTTGCTAGATCTGAAATGCTGAAGTATCGTACCCTAAAATGATAAATATCATTGTACACAATCAATTTACTCTCTGACATAGATCAGGAAAATCTGCTTTTTAATGCTTAATAAAGCCTAAATTTTTACTCAAAAAGAGCATGGCAGGCTGTTCATCAGGATGAGCTACATCGTGCGTCACAAGGCATTCGATTGCACAGTGGTTAAAAATATGGAAAAACTGACAGTAACAATGTTGGAGGTTTGCTATTGTTTGTTTCTGTAAAAACTGTGTCGTTCTGTTTCCATCTACGCAACATAATTGCAACATTGTTTGTTTGTGGTCTCCTGAGAATTCATCTAAGGTGACCCTGGTTGTTCAATGTTTTCTTTTAGAATCAATATAAAATTATAATAGATACAGTATATGTAGTACTTGCCAGATTAAAATATACTTGCCAGTAAAACCAAATACACTACTGCTTCATGTCACAGTTCCCACACCCACTCACGACTCCAAACGTACTGCATCAGCATGCATGCTCAAAGCTCTTCTGTATTCCTCAAGAGAAGTGAGGCTAAAAGGTCACTGTGCTTTATCGTGACACGTGTAAAAAATAAGTTTTGTTATCTCTGACACATGCGATACATCAACCTCCCCAGCTGAGTCGTCATTTGTCCAGTTTCCCACCACAGCTACGAGGACAGTATGACAGATTTGCAACTATTGCCTTTCTCTGCTTTCACAGAAGATGTGACTCATTACCTTTTTTGATCTATTCAGGAAGTGCGGCAATCAATGGCCTTGCTAATAGCTTTCTGTGCGATCATTAGAAAGGGGATAAAAAATGTGGAAAATATGCTTATTTCTTCCACCCTTTGAATCATGTCAATTATAGAGAAACGCTAACAATGAGCTGAAAAGGTCGTGTTTTTTTTTTTGTTAATAGGGAATAAAAAATAATAATAATGAGGGTTGTTTAGTTGTTTAGGGAGGTTTAGTTGCCAATTACTGCCTGTGGGATCACTGTGCACTGTGGAATTACTGTGGAATTCTTCAGTGGGAGAGGTGTCAGTGATCAACCATAACGTATCAGTGCTTTGACATTTGAACGTTCCCCTTATCAGTGACTTCCAGTGACTGTGCTGTGCCACATAAGGTGCCATAAGAGATCGTCAGCTGTACGTTGGTTAAATATTCAATATTAATTAACTGGTCAAAAAGCTGTTCTTTATTTAGCGCAAATAATTTGTCATGTAGCAGCGACAAATGGAACAATTAAACACTCATCCACTAGGTGGCAGCTGAGCCCTAGAGCTGTTCAAAGATCTTCGTGTGTGTTTTTCTTCAATTCCTGCTAGTATATCAGTATTCTGTTCAACTATACAGGCCCCATGTTTAACACTGAGTTATATTTCATATATATTTATATTGTGAACTGTGGGGAAACACTACCCTGGAAATAAGTATGATGTTGGCCACATCTGAAGGATGCGTCTCTGCAGGCGCTCACCGACCCCAGAAATAATGGATGCTGCACGTTGCAAATGTTGCCAAAATATCTTACATATATGCACTAAAAGTAATTTCATTGTCAAACATTTTAACTATTTTATAACTTTAACTATATATACTGAATATATACAAATAGATTACAGAAACAGGTTTTTTGGGAAGGCCCACAATAATCTCTAGTAATTTTAGCCGTGCAGGAATTATATTGAGGAAGTGAAAACCAATAGAGGGAATAGGAAGAAGCTGTATTATATATTCCTCACTACACTGAGTGTTGGAACCACTGACACATGAAATATGAGACACAGCAGCAACTATTTATAGCAATGCAAGAAAGAGATGAAGACAGAAATTGTCCATGCCAAATACACTCTGTGGGTTTTTTTCCTCTTCATTTTGCTAATGTGGAAATCTACACACACTTACTCTATCATAGCAATGGCTCCTGACAGAGAGGTCAGAGTTGAACAGATGCTGTAGGGCCATATTTCCTAGCTTGTGTTAAAGCTTTGAGGAAGTAAAATAATGATAAAAAAAAAGTTTTAATTAAACACAGCATAGACGTGGATTAATCCCAATCCTGATTAACAACATTTGTAAAAATAATTCTGTATATTGTGAGAACAATCTTAAAAGCACTTTTTTTAAAAAGTAGACAACTGGGCTCACCTCCAGGTGATGACCTGGATGATTGAGAATAAGTGTTGTGAGAACAGAAAGTCAAAAAACAGAAGGTAGATGTATGTGTTTCACACTTGTTTCTTTTTGTGACTAATCCTCATGAGATACCAATAATATGGAAAAAAATATCATGAAAATATTATGCAAAATTATAACTCAAGAGTATTAAAAACTTTGAAAAATATCCTTCTTAAAGTACATTTAAAACAGAGAAAAGAATTCTGATTAATCTGAGATCAATTTTGAATAATCCAAACTATCTATTTGTGATTATATCCATTAATATATTTAACTCAATTGACAGTTTTGGAGCTTGCTGTCATGTGCTTGTGGAGAGGAGCAATGCAAGGTCTAATTTCCTTTAATGCCCTGTTTATCTCCGCCACTGCAACCTCTGTAATTAGACCATGTGGTAAAACCGCTCATGAATGTAGCCCTGAGAATCAGAGGAAAATGTATAATTCATGGTGTTGATTATATTTTTAGCTACAAGAAGTGTCTTTTTTTTTCATTTGAAGAGTGTAGTGCTAGCCTTCTTTCTGAGCAGTTGGGTTTTGTTTCTTAAATTGTCTCTGCCGTCTGTTGTTGAAAGAGGTGGAGCCGTGTTTTATTTTTTTAGATTCTCTTCCAAGAATTTATATATTTACAACTATGTAAACATAATTCCATCAGTGAATTTCATTCTTTGTTGTTTATGAATAATATTTTTCTCTTAAGCCCAAACTCTGGTTCAGATACAGGTGTCTGCATGTGTGAAGTTTCAGAGATGACTCAAAGTACTTCACAGTAATTGTACATTTTACCACATAGTTTTAGTTGTTAAAAAGTCATGAAAAACATGATGTACATTTTACCACATAGTTTTAGTTGATAAAAAGTCTGATAATCATCATTCATGTTTTGATCATAGCTGAACAGAAAAAATCTGTATCATCAGTTCAGACTCGCCTGCATTTCCCTGTCTCCTCAAGTGACATTATTCTACATGAAACCTGGGAGTGATGTTTTCCCTTCAACAGGGCGAACGACTTTGAATCACGAGATCTCATGTGCTCATGAGCACTAACAAGCTGTCATGTGAAATGATTTGCTCTGCTGTGGTAAACCCAGTTCCTGTGAAGAAGATACACAGCCTTGGAGTGTGTACGAGTGTGTGTTTGTGTGTGTCTGGGCTGTGTGTCACTATAAGCACATTAGCAGTGAGCCGCAGTATGTGGAGGTCAGTTGTGCAGGATGCAAGCTTGGTTGTCCGCCCCTCTCTCTCTTTTTCACACACATACACATCTCTCTTCTGGGATTATCCAGAGCCCTTTGCTTGCTGATGTCTAATTTTATACTACGCACTATGTACACGACACAACATTATACCATTATTGTATTATTGTGGTGAGTTATTACTTTTGCATATTTTTCTTGACATTTTTCCATATAATAATTCCCTCATTTGGAAACACAGACATCGTACCTGTTGTTCTTTGTCTTCGTTTCAGCAATATACAGAACAAAACAATGTGAGGCTAAAAATTCTAACTGTTTGACACGTGATCTGACCAAGTATTAGACTCATTCGACTATATTTGTACTCATGGTTAAAAGAAAAAAATCACCAAAACTTACAGCAGCAAAGATTAACACGGTTGTAAAACCTACTCATCTTCCTGAAAGCACAGTGAGGGAGCTGGATTAGTCTCCACCCATGGCAGCCGCAGGTGGTTTTGTCGACAACTGAACAACTGAGGAGGATAACATGGGATCAGCTCCCACCATGAGGGAGACCCCATCACCATAACTACACTGTTCCCACCTGCTCCCTTCTGTTTGCTATTCTCTGTGACGCAGCCCTTGATGTTGAGGAGACAGTAGTGACTCATCAACATGAGCGCAATGATGTAAAATTGCTGAGTTTAAGGTCATGGATGATGACCTTCCTTTCTTCTTAATTCAGATTTTTGCATACATCTATTTTTTAATCTTGTCATCTCTTTTCAGTTTCATTTGCCTGCTGCGTGTCTCCACTTTCAGTGTCTCTGTCAAATCACTCTAACTCTTAATTTGTGGTGGCTGCAGCTCAGCAAAGCAGTGAACAATTACATTAAAAGGCCTTTTCATTGTTGTGAATAGTTTAATGGCAGATTTGATTTGTCATTGATTTCCCTCTTCTGTGTAATTTTCACCTGTGAGTGTAGAAAGTATAGCTGAGTGGAGGTGCTGACAGCCTCTCAGCCATAATTCTTTGTTTCTTAAAGTACCTATAGTCACAGTAAATTGCTCTCTCTTTTCCCCAGGAGGCCAGCGAGTGCCTGAGGAGGGGTTTGACACCGCCAGCACTGCCAACATGTTGAGCCCCGTCTTAAACACCTCCAATGGAGACAGCTCAGAGTCTGAGACAACTTCTGCAATCCTGGCTTCTGTCAAAGAACAGGTTCGATTTCTGCATTTTTATGTGTGTCATCATATTTTATGTTAAGTTATTTTAAAGTTTTTAATTTAAAATTTTCCTTTTCCTTTTTTTTCTATAGAATCGTACTCTCTTTAACATATATATTTTAAAGTTGTTATTTTATTTATTCGTCTTCTGTCAGCCCTGCTGTAGTTAACCACAGTTAGCTCTGGCAGTAATGCACATTTTTTTCCTTAAAACTTCTGGCAGAGTTTCCCATGTGCTTAAACTGTTGGTTTTTTTTGCCTCAGACATCGATAATCTCTTCCGTTATTACAAGGTGATACAAAGTGAGAAACAGGAGGAGGAATAAAATCAAATTTCCAATGCTAATGAGCTGCTTTGTACCACTTTGAAAAAATGAAAGCTTCTCAAATGTGCACAGTGTGTGTGGGTTTGGTGCAGTACAGTTGTTGTTTTGCTCGTGGCGGCCTACACCATGTGTCGGTGAGTATTATTGGATGTGAGAAATGCACTTTAAAGCTAAAGATAACCAGTGTTTGCTGAGAGTAAAAGAAGGAAGAAGAAGAAGAGAAAAACTCATGCATGTTTTAGACTGCAGCCTTTCTTTAAAGTCAGAGTGATACTGTGAAATAGCTTTTCTAGTCCAACCAGGTCAGACGATCTACAGCCTCGTAATGGCCTTGTGAGGTGAAAGAGTAAAAAGTGAAAGGCTAAAAAGGGGGACACAAGGATGAAGAGAGAGATAATAGCGGTTCGATCTTACCCAAGGGCCACTCTGTGGAAGAGTGGTTAGTGCTCTTGCCTCCTGCTGGTTCACTCTGAATTGACCGTCGGTGTGAATGTGAGTGTGAATGGTTGTTTGCCTCTGTACATGGTCCTGTGATGGATTGGTGAAGACCACTGATGCCTGATGAGTGGTGGGATTGGATCCAGCTCCTCTGTGACCCTGAGAAGGATTAAGTGGTAGAGGATAAATGAACAGATCACCCCCCCCACACACACACACTCCCCTCCTAACACCCACTATCCTTCTTTATCAGCTGGAGTTATATCCCATGCTCCTGTGGCAGAGTGAAGTATTTTTTTCCTCCCCTAAGTCATTTGTTTTTCACTTCGCATCAAACTTCTTTTTTTCAGTGAGTCATTTTTCAAAGTTCGGCCTGGTAGCACTGTTTATCACCAGTCTGAAAAACAGAAGCCGCTTTTGTACGTTATTGTTTTCTGTACATTTTTGGCAGTGCGACAAACATCGAGATGCTCAATAACCATCTCTGCCTTCTTGAAGTTACAAGGTCAGGTACAACAAACAGAGGAGGCGGTTCTCTGTAGATGCACATGCTGCCACAATGTGTCGATCACAGTCCTCTCCTCCTGCATCCGACTTACTCTGACGTGTCCCTGGATTGAGATCAATGCTGTTTTGGTTTTCATCACGTGTTGTCTTTGTTCTTCAAGCCGTTCATCTTCTCTATAGTCAACACATCTGCTGTAGTAAAAACAGAAAACAAAAAATATTCCATTATGTTATCCTACTTCATACCACAGGTATAATGATGACTCATAGTCAACCCAACATTTTACAGTATTACAGTATTTACAGATATAACACATACTTCCACTACAGCGAGTTTTTTTTAAGGGTTTGCTACTATAGGCTGCTTAAAATGAGTGAGAGCTGACTGTGTAATATTACCTTCAGACAAGTTAGAACACTCAAATGTAACATGAACTATTTTACCTGACATTACAAATACGTTTTTTGATCCTCTTCTCTATCAGTGACTCCAAATGTGTAATTTGTTCCCTGAAGTAATTATTCTTAATTATTAAGTGTTTGCCAGAGTTAAACAATGATTTCACAAACGGAAATATTGTCTCTGACATCACTGTTCATGTTACACATGTTACCCACACTTGGCAATTGTTTTTTTTTTTCCCACTCACACCCACACAGATATTTCACTACATTTCTCTTGGCAAAATAATTAAGTGTTGATGAGTATTTTCCATCCCATAACATGCTGCCTGGTTATTAAGACTCAGGGCAGTCACAGTGATTTCAAGTCCATCAGTTAACTTTGAACATGCTTTATCTGATTTGTCTCATGCCCAAAATATCTTTTTTTACATTTTGTTGAAGATTTAAGTTCAAGGACAAATTATTTTCTTATAAAATAATCCAAAGTCATATTTAAATTTCACACAAATTCATCAGCTAGGTTTATATGCTCCCTCTGTGTCTTCTTGTCTTTTCTTCCTGTTGAAGGTATCTGGAATGTCCCCTTAAATATTACCAGTGGAAAACATACCCAGTAGGGGGCAGTACTCTGGCTTAAAAGATTCAAATCTGCCACTAAAGCTATTAGAAGAACTGGAGTGAGGGTGTTAGCCTAGCCTAGCTTCTGTGTAGCCTGACTCTGAACAGTAAAATCTAAAATAGTTTCAATAAAAATAGAGGCAGAAATCTTGTTGGTGTCCAGTTTTAAAAAGTGTGGTTCATGCTTAAAATACCAGTTTATCTGGTCAATATTAAAACAGTGAACACGTTGAAGAACAGAGACTAGATCATTTACTTACACACACACAAACGCACAACTGTGGATTAGATGTGTAACCTGATCTCACCTATTTTGAATAAAGAAATTATTGGAGGCTGGATTTTTGTGTGCAGCATCTTTTTGACGTGACTTTCAGACAGAAACAATTAAAAACAATCTAGTGTCAGGGAAGAATTGTCCCAGGACTTGTTGCAAACATAATGCACTCTATTTACACTCTATACATAGTTAAACCATACTGTAAATTTGAACGTGTTCAATAAATCACAATTAAACACTAATAACCACACACACGCACACACGCACACACAGAAACACATGGTTAGTTTGTCCAGTGTTTTGTTTTCTGTACCCTACTTCAATCCTCTTTCTCTCCAACTCCCACCCTCTCATTCTCCCAAAATCCCTTTTCAGTGGTGAATAGAGAGAAGAGGGAGGAGAAGGTGGTGAGGGATGCAGATGTTTTTAGAGGGAGAGGGAGAGAGAGAAAGAGAGGGGAGACAGAGAGGGAGGCGGAGCATAGAGACAGCAGGCTCTTTTTTGGCAAAGTTGGTCAGTGGGAGGGCCTATTGTGATGCAACGTTGCATAAATAATGCCACAGACCCTCTAAATGCTCTGTTGCTATGGGGACCTTTGTGCCTCAGTGAACAGTGCATGTGTCTGTGTGCATGCGTGTGTGTGTGTCAGTGAGTGAGAGTGTGTGTGATTGCTCTAAAGCCCCAAAGTAGAGACAAAGAAAAAAAACAGACGACAGAGAGAGTAGGACTTCAAGTGACACTTGTAGTCGATCTCTCTCTCTCTCCCTCTCTGTCTTTGTCTCTGTCTCTCTGTCCCCACCTCTTTCTCTCTCTCTCTCTCTCTCTCTCGCTCTCTGTCTCTGTGTCCTGGCCCAGGACAGATGAATGTCTGCAGTAGGGAGAGAGGCAGTCATGATGCTTTTTGACTGGGAGGGAGCAAACAAAGGCTGGATAGCTGCTGATTTTTCGGCGTGTTTGTAAAGAATGGTCTTTGTGAAGGTACGCCAGCGTTATACTTTTCCCTCTATATTTGTATTTGTGTATTTCCACGTCGCCACTAAGAGTCTGGAGCAGCAGACATTCCATCGTGGTCTGAGCTTTTTTCCCCACTGCAGTAACAGGTGTCTGTGTCAGCCATGCTTTGGAGGCAGCAGAGATTAGAGATGCAGCGGGGAGGGGCAAAGGGGGCTGTTGATTTTGTTTTTCTACAGAATCATACTAAAATCTTTGGGTCTTTAGGAGTTTAGGGAAAAGAAAACGATTCAAATATTCCTTGTCTTTTCCGACAAGCTCTGTTACGATGATGTCTGAAAACGAGTATCTACCCACAGTTAACTCCTCAGTTTACCAAGAGGAGTTTGGATGTGGTCCACGTGCTGTCGAGTTGGAGATGTTGCTTTCTTGCCATGTTTATTATTGTTGGTTGTACCCCTAATTATTTACCCCTTCCACACTGTGTACGGTTAAAGACTGCAGTAAGAAACAGTTTCATAGTAGCACTTGTTAAATGATTTATTGAACAATTTATTGAACAACCTAACTTTGTACTTCAAGCACTTGTTAAATGATTTATTGAACAACCTAACTACGTACAAACTGAAGATTTATTATTTATTATTACAGTATTTACACTGTAACTAACACTCCAGAGCTTGTACTCTGTGTGTACCATGGGTGATGTAAGAACGTGCAATGTTAATGCTAAACAAACACAGCAACCAGCTAAACCAAAACACTGCTAAAATACAGACAATCAATCTGATAAAATCAGTTGATCTAGAAGAAAAAATATGAATTATAATAATTACAAATTGCTTAAAACCAACTATAAAAGTCTCTTAATTTGTGATCAGCTGATAAGCTGTAGTCCAGACACAAAGACTCACACTGGCTGTTGTTTGAAGGAACATACATGTGCAGCAAATGAGGTCATTGTGAACGGGGAGGGGGGAGTGTTTTGCAAGTACAGTAACATACTTGTGTTATGATGGCCCTGATGGCCTTTTCACCTCAGCATCCTAAACATAGCATCACAGCATTTTACAGCTTTATTAATTTTTGATAGCCAAGCATGAAACAACCCCGACACTGAACATTTTCCAAACTTCAATACTTGATGTGTTCTCTGAGTTTTCTCAGTGTGAATAACAAGTTTCACATTTGGGATGGCTTTCATTTGGACTCTCAGATCTCTGACATATCAAAGACTTCCCAGTGACTAACTGGCAAATGAATATCTGCTCCATTTCCCCACCACATATTGTGTGCATTAGCAACTTATAAAAATGTTTAGGACCAAAGTAACAAGTCTGTCAAATGTGACTGATTTTTGTCCTCTCTCTTGCTCTCACTCCAGGAGCTGCAGTTTGAACGACTGACCAGAGAACTGGAAGCCGAACGACAGATTGTTGCAAGTCAGCTGGAGAGATGCAAGCTTGGCTCTGAGACTGGAAGCATGACGAGCATCAGGTTTGTATATTCTAGTATATTCGTGTGTATAACGGCTGGGTACAGTTAGACTTAGATGTCATGGTATTTAATATATGCTCATGATACTTTGCGTGATATTACAGCCCTCTCCTCAATCATGTTGATAGCAGAGAGTTATTTCCAAGCTTTGTGCTGCACTTATCACTGACATGACATTTATAAAGTATAGTTATTTATAGCATGGCCTAACTGATGATGTTTTTCTTTTTGATCGACCTTTTTATTTGTGAGTCAGATTTAAAATGGATCATATGTAACAACATTTCTGTTTTTGAACTAAAACTATTTTTATGTGATCAGCTCTCGCTCGCTCTCTGTGCTTGAATATGTGTTGATAAAACATTTTCATTGCAGCTTTTTAGTTGTTTACCTCACATATTCACAGCTCCCGGTGCGGTTATATTAGTAACACTGAGGATGTGATGTGGAAAGCAGTAGCA
>NC_024326.1:12721488-12781138 GCF_000523025.1 Cynoglossus semilaevis
GAGGTTCTGCTGAAAGCAGCGTCTGATTGTGACACTGTGACGTCCTGAAAGGCTGCACTTGAACAGGCTGTGAAGAAAACCTCGACAGCCCGTGGAGTTTGGAATGCAGCCAATAACTCTCGTCATAATTTTTCTTTAATTATTGTGTATTTCGTTTTTTCCCCGATAAGTTCTGAAGAATAATAATCTGTCTTGGAGCTGTTTTAATAGAACAGATCTGAAAGAATGGCTTTGATGTCGCAGAGAACCGACACGTTCTACTCCTCATTCCTCATTTAACTTCTGGCCGGGAGTCAAAATGGCGCTCTCCTACACAGCGAGGCTAGGAAGTCAATCTGGCCAATTTACTGGGTCAAAGGCAACTTCTGCTTCCCTCTCCACCAGCACTTGTGTGGAGCATGTGGATAGGCTAATAGAAATGGTGAACTGTGTCTCATTCTGCTGCGCTTTAATCACCTGCTTCACAGAGTCTGTGTTCTCTCACTGTCTTGATGGGGAGCAGGGAGTAAAATAAAGGCTGGACTCGTACGAACCCCTGAACCTCAGACTTAGGCGACAGTGACATCACCCTTTATCCAATGAAATGTTTGTTCTCTCATTACTATAAAGAATAAAGCAGAGGGGATTTGGCTGCTGCTGATACAAACAAATCGGGCAGTTCATATAATCCTGTATGGAGAGAAGAATCTCAATCTCTCTCAAGCGTTCCACTCGTGTCTGCACTTCCACTCAGATTTTAACTTAGAAGAGTGTTTTCTCTTTACCAGTCTCTACCATATGTATGTACAAACTCAGGCTTTTTGAAGGATGACCTTTCAAGGCATGCTGCATATTTAGATTTGGTTCTTCAGGTCAGTAGCAAGCTGCTGTTAACACACTGGATCACCCACACACACAAGGAAGGAACATGGAAAATTCCAGTGAATCAACCACAAAAAAGACTGATTATTTTCCCGCAGTAAGGCAGGAACACTGTTCGAGCCTGAGTTTGTTTCATGTATTTACACATATGTAATTTAGACGCTGTATACCTTTGACTTAAATTTACTTAAATGAGTGCTTTGTGTTTATAGGGGATTTGCATTTATGTCGATGAAAATGACCCAAAAATAGAATTATTATTTATAACACAAATTAAGTTGTTCTTTAAATTATATATATATTATAAACACATGGTGCTTTGTAGTCTAACATTCTTCTTGTTTGTGTCCTACAGTTCAGCAGATGAAAAATTCCGTTGGAACAACCAAGGTAAATTCTCCCGAATACAATTTTTGCAAACATTTGTCTATTTTGTCAGGTCATTTGGCCCTTGTGTTGCTGAATCCTTTTTTATGAAAAAAAACTCTACTATATTGCATTTACTTTTGATTGATGCCACATTCAAAAGAAGACGAGCCTCCTGCCAGGAGAGGCTTCATTTAAAATTCTCTAAAAACAAAACATTCTGCCACATCTACGAACCTCATCGGAAGTGACAACTAAAAAGGTCAAACAACGTTTGCAAATAATTCTACAAATTTAGTTTAACTTGTTTTTGGCAGCAGATGAAAAGTGTTTTCTGCAGAGACCAATAATCAATGATGTCTGTGGACAACTTTAAGGTCAAAACACTTCTGTGGAATTCACAAATTCACTGACACACACAAGCAAGAAGAAGAAAAAAAAACTGAAACAAAAGTTCTCTCTTCTGTTTTTTCCCTCAAACCTATTCAGTTTTGATGTCACTGAAAGCCCAGCTCAGTGCAGACCTTTGTCAACAAGGAGTTTATAAAGACCTGCAGTCAGGACACTGTAAAATCTGTTGCCAAGGCCTAAAGTTCAAATACACAGCTAACAAGGAGAAGAGGGAAAAAGACTTACCTACCATCATGCTGGAAGGTTCTGGATGTTCAGTCCAGGAATGTCCAATGTCCAGGCAAACAGTTGTTTCATGTTGCCAACATACACACTTTTAATCACGGTGAGGTCTGCAGCAGAAAAACACAAGGGTAATTGACAATTTGGACACTACAGGAAAAACACAGGTGAAGCACGGACTCTAAGACTAGAGGGCAGGACACAGGTGAGCACATCGGGTCATCAACTTCAATAGTTAAATCAAATATTTTTCATATAATACATTGAAGATTTTAAGTTGTCTAAATTAGGTAAAAATGAAAATAACTTGAGAAAACTTTTTTTCAAATGATTAAGGCTTTGCAACAGATTTTATTTTAGCTCCAAAACTGAAAGTGCTTCCACAAAAACTGAATGTTAATTCTTAGATGAAGCAGAGAAGCAGGCTGTGACCTTGTGTCAAAGGCATCCACCACGATTCTGCAAAGAAGAAATTCTCTGATGGAAACATCACTACCAGATGTGTTTTCATCCATAACTTCTTCATTTATATTCATATAAAATTTGTTTGGTTTTTGCCTTTTCAGGTAGATAACTTGTAACATATAACTGTAAAAAAGACATGTGTGCACATACAGATGGACCAAAGGACATAGAAGAAGAGTTGACAACAGGCCTGGAGCTGGTGGACTCATGCATTCGATCCCTCCAGGAATCAGGCATTTTGGACTCACAGGACACCACGACAACAGACAGTAAGTCCAGCACCACCAGGACGAAGGAGGGGCTTCTAGAGGAGAATGATGGAGCTGCATATTTATATCCTTTGTCTCCTTCTCCCGCTCCATTCCTTCACGTAAAATTTCCTGCAATGGTATCTACATGAAAATGACATAGTCAACAGTGGGGTTTTTTTCTAAAGATATTTCCACTGCAGGTGACTGACTTCACCCTGTACTGACATCTTTTCTAGTGGTCCCAATGGGAAAGACGGAGGTGTGAGAGAAATGCAGAGACACGCCAGTTGTTTGATATGTTAATTCAAAATGTCCTGCGCTCTCTCTCTCTCTCTCTCACACACACACACACACACACGCATGCACATGTCAGTATTTCTGGCTCAGCGAGGACATTCATCGACAGACTGTGCTGCAAGTGCAGTGGCTTGGGTTTTTCAATTTAAATGTAGTTATGCAGATTAAGATTTTTTATGTGCATAGGTCTTCAATGTAATGTCATGTCAGACTACACTGCATTGATGTGGTGCAACAGTATAATTATTTTAGAGAGAGCTTTAAATAAGTACAGCTGTTCAATGCAAAGTGAAGTGAAATATTTTTTAAATATTTAAAAATTCTGATTTTTTTTATTTCTTCTTTTTGTTTTTCTTCTTTCTTCTCGCTCTCATCAGGACAAGGTCTGCTGTCTCAAACGGCTCTGCAGCTTAATAATCAAGATGCCTATACAGGAGCTGGTTACCATAGTAACCAAGGCCTGACACTTGGGGAAACAGTCTCTTGTCGGAGTGGTCAGGTTGGAGGGGCACTTCACAGCTATAACCAGGTAGAATCACACACTCACACACGCACACACGCACACATGACTGCACATAGACAACATGAGTCTCGAGAACATGGTCCTGTATATTTCCTTAAGGCCCGTGTTTTATGTTTCTTTTTGTTAAGCTAAACTGCTATTAATTATTATGCTTGCAAGTGTATGTAATATATTTAAGAATCACATGACCATTTGAGTACACATAACAGAGGCCTGTTTACTTTAAGAGAATACAGTACAACCAACAACCAGACTACTTGGAAAAAGATTTTTTTTCACCAACATGAAACTGAAATTAATAACATGTATTGATCTTTGTGTTTAGTTTAAATTGATTTAAACAATAATAATCGAACGCTAAGTGAATATGAGGTGCAGTTTGTTACAAAAAGCAACAGTGAATTGTGTCGTTTCTACCTCTACACTCACACATATACACCACCACATTGCCGTGCCCGTCTCTACTCATATTTCCCCTTCCTTCTTCTCCCTCCTCCCCCCCTTCATTTTCATACCTTTGTACTTCCTCTCTTGTTGCCTGACTCCCATCTCCATACATCTGTCTCTCTCTAGGTGACATCCAACCGTGCAGCTGCCCAGTTAGTGGGGACTAACTCTCCCTCCCAGTCCCAGAGAGACTCATTTGCCCAGCAGGGGTTCCATATATCCAGTGAGGGGGGGCCTGGACCTGCTGGACCATCCATGTATTACTCCTGTGCCACATTACCTGCTCAGGTACACTGCCTACTGCTAAAGTCAAGAGACATATTAAAACAAGTAGCATCCATCATCATACTCCTGTGACTTCAAGTACTTCAAGTAATTAAAACAAGTAGCATCCATCATCATACACCTGTGACTTCAAGTACTTCATGTTATTCTTTAAGCTTTTTTTTACCCTTTATCCAGTCAAACTGTAATACCACCACGGACCAGTGAATCTTGTTAATGTAGACACACACACACAGCCACATTACAGTTCAATAAAATAAAATCAAACTCCTCTTTACAGCGTGTTAGCTCACCTTTGCAAGCAGTGGGCTCACCAACCAAGCTGCAGCGCCTGGGTTCAGCCTCCTCTGACATGCCCAGCTATGCCACACTACAGAGAGTGTCCTCACCCAAACAATCCCCTAGCCGACTCGCAAAGTCCTACAGGTCAGTGTGACGACATTGATTAAATATCACCTATGAATGATACATATTCATAAATGAAAGGTTTCTGACTTTAATAACTAAAACAAATTGTTAAGCAGTGCCCCCCAGCCCTCCTTAATCGCTCCACTTCTCACTACAGCACTTCATCGCCCATTAACATGGTAGCATCTGGCACTGCCGGCTCCTCCTCGCCTCTTCCTGCAGCAGCGTCTCCGGGAGAAAACCACACCTCTTCACCCCTCCACCAGCTCAGCTCCATGGTGGGGAGCTATGCTACTCTGTCACCAACTAAGCGCATGCTGCATCACATCGGAGGAGACACTTATAAGATTTCCCACGAGCTCTTTGCCAATGCAACCCTGAAAAGGCCTGGGAGCCTGGCAGGTAGAGGTCAAGACAACCTTTTTTTTCTCTTTAGATGTGCATCTGTATATGTGGTCCTGTCTTCCATTCATTCCATTTTTACAACAACCCCACTGTCACAGAACAACTGCTAGAATTGGCTGCAGCTCTCCCCTTGACCATGACTAAGCGATAAAAGATGAGGGAATGATCCAGGAATTAATTTTGGGAAATGTGTAGTAGTTGATAATCTTGTAAACCCAGATTAAAAATCTTTATCTCATGGAAAATGTCAACATTATCCATCACGCAAATCATCATTACTTTCATATGCCCACCATGACCCTACATTCAACTGTGGAATATCAATCACTGAAGTTTTGCTATTTGGAAGTGTTTGTATAAAGCCTCTACTGACCTTTAACCACACTGTGAAATTGTTTGAAATGTTACTGCCTGCGTCAGCGGCAGAACTTAATGATGATAACCTAAATTGTTATATATATTCTTTCTAACAATCACTGACTCCATTTATCACACATTTGTGTTGTCCAGGCTCCAGAGGCTCCTACAGCAGCCAACACAGTCACCTAGGCTCGGAGCTCCGGCCTCTGCAATCTCCTGAACACCACATCGACCCGATCTATGAAGACAGAGTATACACCAAACCTAGCCTTAGAGGACAAGGTGAGCAGAAACAGAATTACAGAGGATAGTTAATCACACTGTTAATGCATCCCATTAACTCAAGGCTAAGAACATGTTTACTAGCTTTAATAATAACAGATGATCTAAATCATAGTTTTACTTGTCAGTCACATGAAGCAAATGACTTGGAATCTGGAAATGAAGCCATAGGTTTAGTTATCTGTTGAAGTCATTATCAGTAATAATATGGTGTAGTAAATTCTTAAATGCAAAAACAAAACAATAAAACCATTATCTAATATTAGAATTAAATCAATGTCAGACTGAAGTTTCCCAGAATACCCTTCAAACAGGCGTGATGCTCAGAATAGCTGCAGCATCTCAGAGTTCACACTGTAAAACATCTAAATATGAACATCAAAGACCACAAAGACATCAGAGCTGACCTGGAAAAATTAATGGATCAAAGAAACATCATCAGAACAGTTTGGTCTCATGGACTTTAAATCTCACTGTCTCCATTTTCAATGCTCTGGAGCACAGACAGACATGTACTGTACCTCCACCATCCACCTCACCGTTTAACTCCTGCTTACTAACATCAGGTGGGCAAATCAGTTGGGGTCTCAATGGCAATTTGTCTCTGAGTCACAGTCTGTCAACTAATTAAATGTCTTAATTAGCTTGGGCGCTTCCAAGTCACAGTAAATCATGCATGTCCTAAAATATTTGTGTGATGGAACAATGAGCACAACAGAAACATATTTAGAACACAATGTGCCTGTGAAAGTTATGGTAATTTCAATCTAACACTGCTGTTCACACTGCAGCAAAAAGGTGAACCAAATCACAGTTCTTTTGCCCGTATCAGATTTTTTTTTTCTGACATCTACAGCATCCACATCACTTGTTACTTCTAATTGTGTTTGGCCACATTCATACAGCGATTAGCTCTGTTTCTGACAATGCAAGTTATGATTGCACAAACACACACACACACAAGCTGTCAGCAGTAATTCATTAGTGTCTATAGTGGAGCACCGAGCAGCTTTTGGTGCTCAACTACCTTTCAAGGTCATTTGCTGCAATTTGAATGAAGAAACAAGACGATACGTCACGCCTGACTTCACATCACAGGTGAATATCCTCAGGCTTAGTCAAGGACCCTGCGGTGATCGAGTGACGTGCACGCACGAACCCACTTGAGTGGAACGTCCCAAATGCTCTTTGGACTGAGTTTCTTTCTGTGTCTGAGACAGACAGAGAGTCTTGTGTTGTGTCTGTGGCCTTCTGTTTGTTACACGAAGGATTTATTACACACCACACCCACAAAAGCCCCGGGGACATTCACCATATGGCAATTACTGTGTGGGGAATTAATGTGGCTGCAAAACTGCCTGTTTATTTAGCAAAAAAAGGAATACAACTTAGAATTGTGATTTGTGATTGCTGTCCATTAAAAAAAAAACAGTAGATATTTGCACTGGATTGACATGAGTTAACAATATTGGACTTAAACATGATACATAGTGAGAAGGCTTAATGATTGTTAAGATATAGAAGCCATTATTTAATTGAGGTTTTTCTTTACCAATCTTAAGAATCTCATTTTACAGTATCATAAAATGTACTTATTATATATATATAAATATCATATGGATAGGATATTCTGGATATATATTTTAGATATATAGATCTAATTTAGATTTTTTAATCAAAGCTTTGCTTGTGAAATCATCAGCTACCTCTGTACTTTGTTGCATTTACTCATTTAATTTTCTTTGTTTTGCTTCTTTCCTTTTTGATTTCTTTTCACCGTTTATGCTCTGCTGCTGTGGTTACTTCTATTCACCATCTGTTTGCATGTGTGTACTGTCATGTGATCACCTCATGCATCACTCCTTGTTACCCCTCAGCAGCACCAAACCTAGTGCCAAGCCAATTGTACCAAGAAGTCCTCAATTATTTGCTTTGTCCCTACACTTCACTTCCTACTTTAGCCCCGCCTTCCCCTGGTGTAGATCCAATCCCCTTGCAGCGAACAGGAAGCCAGAGTGCCACCGCTACGTTTCAGAGAGGCAGCTTTGCGTCAGGAGGCGGGACATGTGACTACGCCAACCCTTATCGTACTCTACAATTCTGCCCTTCAACCGAATCTCCGTACAGCAAGTCCGGCACTGCCCTGCCCCCAGAGGCTGCCCTGGGCCGCTCTCCGTCTGTGGACAGCATCCAGAAGGATCCAAGGTGAGGAAATACAAAACTTTTTTTTCATGGATCTAAGACCTGGTTTGTAGATGTTTTGCTCCCTTTACACATTCACAACTTACTGAAGGCCAGATTCACCAGAGACCCGGACAATTGACCTGCAAAGATGGTCAACTGAGCTGTAAATATATAATAATTATCAACTGAATTCACAAAGATGTGTCCGTGTTACAAGTCCATGTTACACTGTGACCCCAAACAGTCTGTAGTAACATAGAATTGGCCGTGACCTCCATGAAAGACTGGGCAGAATCTGGGCTTTAGTATGAAGCACACATCACAGCATACCTTCCACTGTCTTCCCTGGTTTATGTGGGTGTCAGGGTTCGTTCACACTGCCATACCGGTTAGATTTGCCGCCTGCTGGAATTTGTCCCAACATCATCAAAATAAGTCGTATTCTATGCAGCGGGCAGTGGGAATTCTTTTTGGAGCTGTTGTTTGTATGTGTGTGAGTGAGTGAATGAGTGTAAGAGAGTGAGCAAGAGACAGAGAGAGAGAAAGAAAGAGAAAAGTCCTCGAGAGAGAGAGAAAGAAAGAAAGAGAAAAGTCCTCTGCGTGTAGATGTGTTGAAGAAATGAGCGTATGTTACACATACTGTGGGTCACATTCCTGGTGTTTGAAATGTTTTGGACTAATCTGAACAGTTCAATAACAACATTTTTGTTTTAGCTATTTCATAGTTATCTTAAGCTTTTTAAGCAAACTCAAACTACCTGAAACCAAGTTAAAATAAAGCAAAAGGTTCCCAGGTGATTTTCTTAATGAGATGGGTCACTTAAGATAGGAATTGAAAACAGCCTAAACAAATAAGAAAATTTAGGAATATGTTTAAATAAATGTATGTATTAAACAGACATACAATTAAGGGGGAGTTCCTGTCACTTAATCTCTGTATTGTGACTGTGGGTGTTTGTAGCCATTACTTTTTTTCTTCACTCATTGTCTGTGCACTCTCTTCACCCCTGTGTTCACTCTATAACTCTGATGTCATTGATGCGTTGCCTCCAGCATCCAATCGGCTTCAGTGCGACCTGAGACAGACTGAGTTTTTCTGCATGACAAATTGCTCTGCATTACAACATTTACAATCAGTGATGTATGAGTAGCCTGTCGTTGTACACACTGTGTTAAAGAGAGGGTCCCTCTGAACGCAAAATCTTCAAAATATCAAACGACTAGAGTTTAAAAACACTAAAACCTGGATGTTTCATACTCCAGTGTGTTAAGTCACCATCACCACATTTACTCTTACAATATTGCTTTTAACACAAATGCCATTATAATATTCTATGTATATACAGTGCATTTTGACTGAACTGTCTTATGAGTAAAAACTCTGAATTTTGAGGACCCTCTCTTTACCTGTCACAACCAGCATTAACCTCTTCTCAGTGCATGTCTCTCACCCATCTCACCTCCTCCCCCTCTGCCTGATGACCAAATGTTAAGAGATAAAGACAATTTGCCTTCACTAATCCTCACAATTACTGATTATTATTAATATTATTATTATTTTACAAGACAGCCAACATATACGTCTCTTGTTTGTCTCTGCCTGTCCCCCTCGATAGGTACGACCCTGAATTCCTTGTGTGGAATCAAAATGAAGCTGAGCAAAGAATAACTAAGTAATCCAATTATTTATTTTTATATATTTGCATTCTGTCTATCTTCCTTTTGTCCCATTCACTGATTCTCTCCATCTCCTCCGTATCTCAAATGACACAGATGTTAAATGTCAGTGGCAGCATGAAAGCATTTCACATTTGTGTTGTCAACCCTATATCATCAGGAATCTGCTTTATTCTGATTCTGAATCACACCCTTTTTTTTTTTTTAAACTTTGGCACCATGGCAACCTCAATGAACACTAAAGTTTAGGAACTCTTAATAATATGTGAGTAAAAGATGAAAGCAAATAAACATTATTTTTAAAAATTAAACAGAAATAGAACAGACTATTTTTGGTAAATATTTTCAATTCTGTGCACTATCACCCATCATTTCATCCTTTTCTTTATTTCCCTTGTGTTTTTGCTTTTAGATGTTTGTCCTTTTACATGAATCTGCTTTGTGATGTTTGTGTGCCTTGCTTAAAAGACAATCAGATTTGTTCTGATGAGAAATTACACATTTGTCAGAAAGAAATGATATGACTATGTGCGCATGTTCTATCTATCTATCAAGCTAAATAGCAAGCTAGCACGTTGGATAGCTACCAGTCTATCTATCATGTCTGTTTGTTTATTTTTTGTCACTTTCACATGTGCTCTTTAATGGGACATGTATTATGAGCCTTCAATCAGCTGAATAATAGTCTATGTCTTGCTGCAGGACGAGTCGGCAAATTTATCTTTTAAATGATATTTTCCTAGTTTATTCAGCTGGTCCGTCTCGGCTCAGTATATCTGTCTTTTGGAAAATGAGTCACCATCCTGCTGTCTGCCCTTCCTCAACTGCTTCAGCAATGACCACGCACACACAAATAGACAGACAAATACATTCTATCCATTTCTATTTCATTTCAGCACCTGAGCATCATTAATTAACCGGCCTCGGGTGTGTTGTCCAGAACATTCATTTCCTCAAAACTATCTTCTTGTTTTTTGTCCTTGAAACCCTTTACACAGGCTCTGCTTCAAACCCTGTCAGCAAGCTTATTGTTTTCACCAAGTCTGTGTGAAAAATGTCCAGAAAAATGGAATGATATCTAAAAATCTCTTCCACATCACATAAATTACTGTTTGAAGGAAAGTGTTTGTTAAAAAGGTTTAAATCAAAATCTTAAAATTAAAGTCTCACTTTTTTGATGTAAAGTAATCATAATGGACGCTCTTTCTGATCCCCCATCTGGATACATGTTTACGGGAATTTAACCCAAAACCTTTGCAAACTGCCGAGTATCCAACCCACATTTTTAAAGAATGATACTACTACATCTGTCTATCGGGAAGTCTGTTCATAGACATGTGTCTTCCAAGAAGCCTGTGAGATTTAACAGAACAGAGCACTTTTAAAATGGCACTGCAGTATGAAAATTAATACATTCTAAATCTAACATATACATCAAATATTATATGATGTATGTGAGACCTGAGGATTTTTAATTATTTTCAAAGAAGTTCGACGTCATGATTATAATAACTGATCCAGTTATAAATGTCCCGATCAACATGACAGAAAACTAACGTAGACCTCCCCTCTGTCGACTCAGTACTATTCGCTCATCCTGCTGTAATGTTGTCACACATTATTCAGCAATGGAAGCACCGTATCCTCTTGGGTTCTTTGCAACAGAGAAATACTGTGGGGGTGGCGTCACATAGTGAAATGTAGTGCAGCTCCAGGCTGTAGATAGTGAATGAAAAACCCATTACTGCACAGCTTTCTGGAGCACAGCACATGCATGTTATCGTGGATGTAGGTAAAAAAAAAAAAACCAGATCTATTCTGAGTCCCAGTCTGGACAGCAGCATGATGTGTACGGGGAGAGGTTAAGTGTAATTCCACACAATTGTCATTTGTGTGAAAATTCAAAGGTAATTTAGTTCTTGTAAAGAAAAACAGTGTGCAGTAAGCACAGTTTATAGGCAGCCCACTGGGTACAGTAAGAGCATTTTAAACATGGCTGATGGAGCACAGTTAGCATACCTCAGATTATTTAAATCTTTAAAAATAACCCAGACAGAGTAAAAGCCAATTACAAGTGGCAGGTGGGTTTTGAGCAAACGACTCAAACAATTTGTAAAAAAAAAAAAAAAAGCTAAATTAAAAACCAGGGATTTATATTGGTGGGGTATGTTAATCCTCTACCTGCACTTCTGCCTGTATTGTCTTCTCCAATAGGCTTTTTAAATTTGGGTAACCATGGAAATACCAGCAACAAACACATATACGCACGTTCACAATAAGCCCAACCTTTTCTTCCTCTGTAGGGAGTTTGGCTGGAGGGATCCAGAGCTGCCAGAGGTGATCCAGATGTTACAGCATCAGTTTCCATCTGTTCAGTCCAACGCTGCTGCTTACCTCCAGCACCTCTGCTTTGGAGACAACAAGATCAAGTCTGAGGTACTGACAGGTTCACTGGTACAACAGTGTTTAATATACATGGATTCCTCTGAACTTGGTCAAAAAATGTGGGTATTAATTGATTGTCAATTGTAGAAACAATTAACAATCAATTAACAGCCACATGTTTCGCGACATTTGCGCTGCTAATGACCACTTTCAACAAGACAGTACCAAAAATAGCTTTGTGGTCTGTTCAGGAAGTAGGTGACCTGAAAAAGACATGAGACCAAAAATAAAACAGAAATAAATAAATATTTTTGCCCACAATCTAACAGCTAGTAGTCCCTTCCTTTAAGCGAAAAGAAGTGTTATATCAATTTAAAAAAATAAATCTTTAACTATCTTCTATAGAATACACTACAAAGATATTTAATGTTCGAACTAATGCAGCAGAAGTGTATATACACATATGTAGTATACATAAATTTGACAAGTATTTTTTACTTACTCAGGGCTGATGAAAAAATGTTTTGTGGCTTTGTCTTCATTTCTCTTCTTCTTTCTCTGTCCTTAGATCCGGCGGCAGGGTGGCATCCAGCTGCTGGTGGACCTGTTGGACCACAGGATGACAGATGTCCACCGCAGTGCCTGTGGAGCACTGAGGAACCTGGTGTACGGCAAAGTCAATGACGACAACAAGATAACCCTGAAGAACTGTGGAGGCATCCCCGCTCTGGTGAGACTGCTGCGGAAGACCACAGACGTGGAAATTAGAGAGCTGCTCACAGGTAATTAAAAAAAAAAAAACACACACATTTACACTTCTGTTACAAAATCAGCTGCTGCCCCCCCCCCGCCCCCTCCACCCCAGAAAGATGGAGATTTAAGATCATTTAGCTTTTTTTGTACCTCAGTTTTCTTCTCTTGATTTATTGTATATTTTTTATAAACTATTTTGAATTGGAGAAGTCAGAACCCCACACTAAATTATGCATACAAACAAATCATTTTAAAAATATTTTGCATCATTTTTTTTCTTATACACACAGAGTCTCTCAGCATGCACAAATAAAAAAAAATCACAAACAAATCTTTCCCATCTGCATTTTAATAATGGCAGTGAGCTGTTTTCTTCCCTGATTATCTAAGGATGGTTATTTGTTTCTTTTATGACACATGACGTGGGGGAAAAAAAAAACATTTTGACAGAAGACAGAAAAATGACATGGATATGAAAACACTGGCTCTAATGACAAACAGAGAAAGCCTTCATAATTATTTCCTGTGCCTTCATACAAAAGTGCTTTCATAACCTCGTGCTGTCACTCATGATGTTTGTCTTTGGTTTGGCTGCGCTAAATTTAGCATATATTTAGAGAGGAAAAATGTATATTCATTTGTATAGACCGTACGTACGTGCATATAAGAAAACTTCATTAATACACATACTTCATGTTTTAGTAATCAAACTGCCAGCTTTTCTTTTTCCTTCACCATTTTTCACTGAAGTAAAAGAGCGGCAGCACCACCGCTGCTTCATCTCTCATCCTAGATTCTTCTGCACTCTTTTTTGATTCTGTATAAAGATTGAAAGAAGTACCACATTACTATGATCGGCTCTACTGTGGTATTGTTATGTTTCCAGTTGCCCTCTACAGTTGCCCTTTGCAGTGAGTGAGTCATGAATTTAAAAACTTAGCAGCAGTGCACCACTCCACCTCTGGTACAATTTCATTGATTTACTAGTGACCTGCCTGAAGTTTCTCCTTCCCTTTTCATATGTATATTAAATGGAACCTGCTTTATCTTCCCTTGACCCCGACTAGAAGAAACAGTAGCGAATATGCAGATAGCTGTATATATAGAAGGTAAAGAAGATGGAGGAGTACTAACATCCTGGAGATTTATCCATATGCTATATCCTTATTTGGTGTATTTTTTAATATCTTTCTTAACAGTGAGCTGCACTAAAATGATTATTTTTAATGATTTACAGATGCATGATGAAGCTAGAAGTTATAACCTGGGCTCTATGCCAAATCCTAAAACTTATTCTTACTTGTTCTTCAGTAATGTAATGACCATTAATGTAAAGATAGAATAATAGTATTATCAAAAAGCAATGCATCTTAATGTATTTCACATTTTTGTAAATGTCGAATGTTCCTCTTATTAGACTCAGGATTTTTTGTGGGGCCAATGTTCCATCGCCTACATTTATTTTCCTCCAACCAGGAGGGACACATTTTTTTTATTCCCTTTAAAAGAAACAGCAGTTATTCTGCAGAATGCTGACTCACATATGTGCTAATCAAGGTCAGTTTGAATTATTATGTGTCGTGTGTGATATTAAGGTTTTCCAAAAAATACCCAGTACATCCTTTTTGTCCTTTTGAACACAGAGGTGTTGGAGGGAAAACACTTTTGCTGACATGACAGATCAGCTAATTATGGAGCCAGAAGCTAGACATTTAAAAAGTCGCCTCACCACAAACACACACAACTGTGAGTGGCTGAGAGAGTTAGAAATGGCTGGTAGTTCTTAAACACTGCAGATTTTAACACGCACACAAAAACACACAAGAGTAAAAAACACAGCAACAAAGAGAGGACACATTAATACACACACACACACACACAGTCAGACAGAAGGACATCTAAGGATAAGATGTTTTACTGCAGACAGAGGAGTGAGGAGATAAGTGCAGATATGACCGCGGTGGACACTCTTAACACACAAACATATCATTATTGGAGCACATAGATGAAGGTCAACAAGAATTACGATGTGTTAAATAAATCCCCAGGTTATAACTGTGTGTGTGTCTTCATACAGCTATCCTTATGGGAACATGTTCTGGAAAATTAATCTGAAATCTGAAAAACACATTTTCTTTTAAAGTTAGGATTTGAATCAAAGATCAAATTGGACTCAGGTTAAGGATTAAGATTAGACAAGGATTAGACAGGGAATGAATGATGTCTGTTTAAAGTGCTCAGAAATTACAAGAACCTGTGAACACAGCATGTAGTTTATTTTATATTTTATTAAAAATATTTAGATAGACATACCCCTGGGATGATCATTAGAGTGAGAAGCTATGAAATGAGTTATGGGTTAAGGCCTCATACAATAATCAGTGCATGTCTGACACAGTTCTCAACTCGTCTTCCTGAATTATCGTCGACAGGCGTTTTGTGGAACCTGTCGTCGTGTGATGCTGTGAAAATGCCCATCATTCAGGATGCCCTGGCTGTGCTCACCAATGCTGTGATAGTCCCTCACTCAGGCTGGGACAACTCCCCACAGGACTGCAAGCAGCAACTCCACTCCTCACAGGTTCTTCGCAACGCCACGGGCTGTCTCCGGTCAGTGTCTTACCACGTTTGTGTTTGCCGTGCCTGTATTTCATCATATACGGTTAAGAATATGTTATAACCAAAATTAGAAAAACAAAATGTTAAGAAACATCACTTAGGTGTCTCCAATAAGTTTACCTCATACATTTTATAATGATGCAGCTACGTATCATTATAGCATGAGTTCTTCTAAACCACTATGTTGTATGTGTGTACAACAGAAATGTGAGCTCAGCCGGGGAGGAAGCCCGCAGGAGGATGAGGGAGTGTGAGGGGCTGACAGATGCCCTCCTCTTTGTCATCCAGACGGCTCTGGGGAGCAGTAAGATTGACAGCAAGGTAGCTCACCTCACATCTGTGTGTGTGTGTGTGTGAATATGCATGTCCGTAAGTGTGGGTGTGTGTGTTAGGTAGATGGAGGAAGGAGGGTGGAGGGATCCTTAAATTGTATGTGAGTCATGTAACAGAACCTTGAATAGTAAACTGTATTTTTCTCTGCAAATATGTTTTACAATAATTACAGTGTTTGCTTTAATGCCTATAATTTAAACACATTACCACAAGTTTTTTTTGCCTTTGCAGGCAGTATTTGTAGGCTGTAAACATATTCTAATTTGTATACTTTTGTGTGGCCAACTCTGGCAGTCCATAAAATATGCAACATAAACAAGTGGAACCCTATCCAGATCAGGAGCTTTTCTTCTTTCATGAGAAGTAGCTGAAATCCCAGGACACCAAATGCAGACACAAATGTGTTCTAGTTTATATTTACATTTCAATCAATGTCTAGCACATATATAGATAAAACCACACATATATTATGTGTGTGTCTGCATGCACCTACAGCATATCTATGAAACTACACAGTTAGTTTCTTAGTTAGTTAGTTAGATCTTATCTCCACAACTCTTTATCTTTCTTTACTTCCTCCTTAACAATTTTTATCCTCCTTTCCGTCCAACAGACTGTAGAGAACTGTGTGTGCATCCTAAGGAACTTGTCCTACCGTCTGGCTGCAGAGACGTCACAGAGTCAACAGGGGGGGTCAGAGGAGTTGGACGGTCTGTTATGTGATACTGGTGGGAAGGATGCAGAAAGTTCTGGCTGCTGGGGCAAAAAGAAAAAGAAAAAGAAGGGTCACGATCAGGTGAGCATACAGTGGAAAATAAGACATACAGTGTTTTTGATGATCACAGTTTTTTCTTAGGAAACCGTGTTTCCAGTTTTCTAAGTAGTGAAACAGCATCGTCGTTAGAAACATGCATGACTCACAGAATCAAAACCTCACCTTAATCAACAAATACTAAAATGGTGCTGATTGCACCATGTGGTGCAAAGATTTAAATATTCCATATACCTACTTTAGGCTTCATAGCAAAATGGGCCACAGCTAAAACCTTCCCATCAAATCTTCAGTTAGCAGAATAAGTTGTCATTTAGTTGAAGATTTGGCAAAAACCAAACTGCTTCCTCTGAGCTCTTGTCGTGCTAATGAGCAATCAGCACTGCATTCTGGTTGAGTGGATGAAGTCTCTTACAAATTGTAGTGAAGCTGTGAGAATTGAAAAGCCAATGCTTCCTGTGGACCAGACCTGTGAATTACTCACTCTTCCTTCATCCCAACAACGATAGACTAAAATGACATTTTGACCAAAAATTATGTCAAAGAAACTGACTTTCAACTAACATTAGCTATGTGAGCCCACTTTGTTCAGGACCAATGGTATGACAGAACATATCACTAACCTTCAGATCAGAACATAAAGGGACCAATCATAACCATATCTTTGATGGTGACACATAACCTCACCACTGCACCATCCAACCCTCTGCTCCATCTGTCTCCACTCCACTGCAGCTGTGGGTGATTACTATGAGCACCATCAAGTAGCATTTGGGGAGCTAGCTGAAGAGAGCAAAACTCATCTCGGGGAAAAGAGGAGAGAGAAGAGGAGAGGAAAAAATAAATTTAAAGGGATGAGAGGAAAGTAAAAGACAACAGAGCAGAGTAGAGAAGAACAGATGAGATGAGAAAACAGAGAACAGAAGAGAGGTGAGCTGAGAAAAGATGGGTCGGGGGAGGATTTATATTGTATATACTTTTAGTAGTACATCTTATGTCTCTCCTGTTCACAATTCTAACAGCCTTAAATTATTTCTCATCTTTTGCAGTGGGATGGTGTCGGACCATTTCCAGACTTAGCGGAGCCCCCAAAAGGCATCCAGATGTTATGGCATCCCACAATAGTGAAGCCCTACCTCACACTGCTGTCTGAATGTTCCAACCCAGACACCCTGGAGGGAGCAGCTGGGGCCCTGCAGAACTTAGCCGCTGGCAGCTGGAAGGTAAGAGCTGCTGTGCCACTGTGGCTGCATCATTATGATGGGACACTGTGTGTAATAAAATGTATTAGTGATTGCCGCAGGAGTTGAAATAAAAATATTCTGGATAGATTTCTGAATCAGTGTCGTTGAATGGAAACCATGGAAAGATTCGAAGGAAAATAGACTACAACCTGTATTACCCTTTCACCCTTAACCTCTCAGTGGTCAATGTATATTCGGGCTGCCGTGCGCAAAGAGAAGGGTCTTCCCATCCTTGTGGAGCTGTTGAGGATAGACAATGATCGGGTCGTGTGTGCTGTGGCCACAGCTCTGAGAAACATGGCTCTGGACATCAGGAACAAGGAACTCATTGGTGAGTGACTGCAATATAAATATATTATCTGATTAGTCCACAAATTAGTCACTGCACAATCTCTCTCTATATATAATTATACATTAGCAGTATTTTAAGCTTTTTTTCTGTCAGTCTGTACGGTGTGCTGAGTACTGGATTTAACCCTTTATTTCTACTTCTGACACCTCACAGGTAAATATGCGATGAGGGACCTGGTGCACCGTTTGCCAGGAGGCAGCAACAACAACAACAGCAGTGGTGGCAGTGGAGGTGTCAACAACAATAGTCTGGTGGGAAAGACCATGTCAGACGACACCATCACAGCTATCTGCTGTGCGCTTCACGAGGTCATCACAAAGAACATGGAGAACACTAAGGCTCTCAGGGATGCTGGGGGTATTGAGAAGCTCATCAGCGTCGCTCGTAGCAAAGGAGACAAGTGAGTCAAATGTCCAGAGCTGAATGGATGAAAAAGTGAAAAGAGTAGTGCAGTTACAAAAATATGTGACCAGTTACTGTTGACTCTGCATGAGAAAAGTACACAGATCTTTGTTTTTAATATTATTGACCTAAGACCTGATCCTGATCACAACTTTAAAATCTTCATCAAACACGACAGACTGTGGACTCATAGAAAGTGACATCTACAAAAATTGCTTGAAAGAATTATGAAATATTTTGAAGGTGATGATTGGCCCATTGAAGCCAATTATGCACATTTCCATTAGTCAAATTCTGATTGATTCAAAATTAAAGATCAGTAATTCAATTAGTCGTCAGCAGTTATCCTCAGAGAAGAATTATGGAGGCGCATTTTGCGCAATGAGTGTATTCGTCATACAGAGGTGTTGTTTATTAAGCACTGTGAAATCAAAAATAAAAACCAGTCATGCTTCACAATGTCTGTTTTTTTGTCTTAAATTCCCAGACACAGTCCCAAAGTGGTGAAAGCAGCATCTCAAGTCCTGAACAGCATGTGGCAGTATAGAGACCTCCGAAGTCTATACAAAAAGGTAAAGTCCACAAAGACGGAAATCTGGTTCCTTTTAATTTATCTTATTGTGATGAACTGTATCTAACACTGCAGCATCTTCTCTCCTCCTCTTCCTGTGCTCGCCACCTTTCCTCTCAGGACGGTTACTCTCAGTACCACTTTGTTGGCTCCTCCTCCACAATAGAGAGAGACAGACAGCGACCTTATTCTTCCTCCCGCACTCCATCCATTTCACCTGTCCGGACCTCGCCTAATCATCGATCAGGTGAGTCCAACTCAACCCCCTTCTACGCCTTTTCCCTTTTCTTGTTTCGGTTCCTTTGTCCCCCTATATATCTGTCCGTTGGTGCAGTCCGGTCCAAAAACAGTGCCTGTTCAGCTGCTGCCTTCTTTAACCTTCACACTATGGTGCCTACTGACAAATGGCTGTACTGTCAGGGAAAATCCTTGCACCACACCCGCCGAACACTGAACACAGACATGCACATGCATTTTTAAATTAAGTTTTGAATAATGTGGGTCCTGCAAGGTGTCATTATTTTTGCTTGGCATGTACTAAGGTTCTTCTTGAATAAACTTGGGCCTCAATAAGAACATTTATCCACTTTTGAACTTCTTAAAGTACAAAAAACTAAAATAATTATTCTAACAAATGTATAATAAATGCTTCTATAGTACTGATACTATTTGGTCATTCTGCAATTGCTAAAAAAGAATATTAGACTATTCAATGAGTTAAAATGACCTACTACTTACAGACAGCAAGCAAGTATAGCAACTGTATTTATCTGTATTTAGGACTCAGATTCCCCCTGATATAACTAGAGGTAGCCAAAGTCCCACCAGTGCGACACACACCATACTTTGAGAACTACTGTCCTAACCAGTTCAAATGGTGCGCCCTCTCTAAGATAATGTTTAAATAACCAGTTTAATTAGTGTGAATGTATTTATTTACCTTGATATTATGTGTGTGTGTGTCTGTCTATCTGTCCTTCTTTGTATGTGTGTACATTTGTAGCAAGTGCACCCACTTCACCCAGGGACATGCTGGCTATGAAGGACAGGAAAACAGACTATGAATCAACTGGAAATTCCAACTACCTTGGCAACAAGGGCGAGCACACCTCCCGAAAAGACACCATGACAAGTAGGACTTCCTTCTCTGTCAAACCAGACCAGATATACATAGTTAGTATAACCAGGTTAATTAGGTCTTCTGTTTTCTTGTCTGTGCAGATCAGATCTCTGCTGGGTCTTCAACAATACAAAGAGGGACTTACGTGTCACCCACGGATGATCGGAAATACAACCAGGTACATAATATCCTGATTAGCTCAGTATTTTAAATATGAAGGTTAGATGTAAGACAGTGTGACACACAATCTCTTTATGGCCTCCATAAACCACATGCTGTCTGTAGCTCACAAGGAGATGTACAGTATATAAGATATTAGAGGGACACTTTCAAGAACCCATATAGGTGATGTGCTGTTTTATGGTCCTGTAGTAATGATACTATTAATGTTGCAAAGGTCACGACAAGCTGGTAATATAAAAACATATATAGAGTCGCACTTTACACAGGTTTCAGTAGACGTTGTTCTGAAACTGCCATTAGGGTTTTTAATTGCATAATACTGATTAAACAGTTACGAGAAGGTCACTTGGACAACATAAACAGTTACGAGAAGGTCACTTGGACTTGGATGTCATGAACACAATGGCTGTAATTAATAATTTTGTAATTAATAATTTTGTATCAAAATTTGTATATTAATAACATTGTATCCTTAAATCAATACTTGGCAAACCAAACCATACCACATGTAGATAAACATAGCAAAAATAACTAAACATTATCTCGCCAGATGATGGAAAGAAGTTAGAAGTGTCTACTCTTACTTCAAGAGGGTTTAAATTAAAAAATCACAGTCTTACAACAAACTCAGTAACAAATGCTTTGTTTATAGGTCTCTTGTCAAGGCTTGCCTTCAGAGCCTTACCCTCCTTTCCAAAACCCACCTCCAGCTGACGGTGGCAACTATGAGGACCAAGCTTTTTACGAGAATCAGGTCCATGTGGGTGGGCGTCCACCGCAGGGTGACCTAAACATGCAACTTCAGGGTCTCAAGTCCACTGGCAACTATGTTGATTTCTACTCAGCCTCGCGGCCCTACAGTGAGCTCAACTATGAGACAAGCCACTACCCAGCCTCGCCTGACTCCTGGGTGTGAGAATCGTTTGGAGCAGGAGCAAGATGGAGAAGGAGGAAGAGCAGGATCGAGAGGACACAGCCTGTAGTGGACAGTGAATGTTTAGCTTTTTAAAGTAAAGGACAAAAAAAAAACAAGAAGACAGTCCTTCCTCCCCATCCTCACATCTCGTTTCTGAGTTATGTACAGTCGACCGGTCAACAAGACAGAGACAGGAGGGCGGCGTGGGACAAAGGAGGACCAGGACCAAACAGAGGAGCAGCCATGCATGTGCATGCACACCACCAACAAGGAGATGGTCACGTTTTTGTCTGTGTTTTGTTTTTAAACAACAAATACTAGAGAACGTCTGGCAAACAAAGGACCTCATGCACACAACGGCCGGTGGATACAGAGTGTAAGTGAAAGGCAGCTCATGAAGGGGGACGTGAAGGGAAATGTTTTTTACATGGATAAGAAAAGCAATGGTGAGGAGTTGGCTGAGTTGATACTGAAACGTGTGAAAAGTGAGACTTCCAACTTGTAAATATGCCGTACAGCAACATAGTTTTTAGTATTGTGAAGCACAACAAGTGATGCTGTAGGACATGAGGGACAACCATCACACAAACATTTGTTGCTTCAGTGGCTTCAATGTGATGTGTCCTTCCACTGGATAAAAGAACATTTTCGGACTTGGTCATTTGTGACATTTTCACTTTAGTTTTGTTGCATTTTTACTTTTCTACATTTTGGTTTCCATTTTTATAGTAATTATTGTACACTGTACATTTTAAAGTAACGCATCGTGTACTGTACATTAACTTCTTTCTGTGTCATGTCTGGTTGTTTAGCCACTGGATCAACCTCACTTTCTAAACAGCTACACCTATACATACATTTACACTTAGCCTTATATCACAGCTACAGACAGACGTCGAGATTTTGCTTATATAAAGCAGAGGATGTGAAAGTATTTCAGGTGGGACACGTTGCTGGTTTCACTTCGTCTGGGTTGCTTAAACTAGTTTTGCTGCTAAAATATCTTAAGAAAGTCGCGAACATTTTTCATCAAACACTTTCTTTATATCACCTAGCCTAGATTTTGGTGACTTTCTTTTTCTACAGAATGCCAGAAATCCACTTTGCATTTCTTTAGCGTTAACTAAGCTTCATGCGTTTATAATCGTACCAAAAACAAAAGTCAACGCCCTCATTCCACTGAAGGAGGACTGTATGGTGGGGTGTGTTTTAACGGTCAGCTTTCGATTCCTGACAGAATCTCCTCACTCTCATAACAATGGCAGTTTGTAAATGCTTTGTTTTTTCTAAACTCTGTTTTACTAGGATGAAAACTGTCTCACTGCACTAGGAAAGGGAAAAAAAGTTTGAAACGAGTAGGATGACCATGGGGGACTGTGACTGGGCAGGAATTATATTCCTCCAAAACTGTACAAAATTTGTTGACTTCTGTGATGTAAAATACTTTTTGTTTGAGGTACAAGAGAAAAAAAAACTTTCTGAAATAAGAGTGGCAGTTTTAACTTCATGGTAGATGAGCTGTTCATAGAGTTTGGATACTTATATGTAAATATAAATATATACTTTTTATGTGCAGATGTTGATGTCACTTATAGCAGCAGCATTATGGTCAAAGACTTGTAAACAAAAAAAGAAAACAGCGATATGTAGGAAATCTGTCACATTTTCTTTTTTCTTTTGCCGTCACTACACTAAATTGTTGACATTGTGTAGTACTGTTGTTGCTATGTGGAATAGAGTAGTCCAGAGTCAAGGAGTTCACATTACCATGAATGCAGTCCCAACAGAGAACGATCCACAGCAGAGGAAAACATCCTGAAAATTTTAAGAACTCATCCTCAATCAGAGGCAGGGACTCAGGTCATTTTACCTAAACTGACTAAATCAATCACCGCTCACTCAGTGATTTCTTTTGAAAACATTGTTTGCATGGCCTGTTTTCAGATTATAGAGCTTTTATAACATTTATGTAACCTTTAAAAGCAAATCAGAAAAGTAATTAGACCATTGATGCTGTCATCTCAGCACAAACTCATTATTTGCCACATAATCTCCCAAAATCAATCAAACTATACTATATAGGAAACTTCATTAGGTTGATACCTGCTGTAAACTGGAATAAAATTAGTAAAGTGGATTATCTTAAAATACATGTCCACACTGTTTCTTCTCACAACCGGTGATTGATTGCCTCACATCATGCCTCACATGATGTGACATGATTTTTTTCATAATGAAAACTTGATAAAAACTTGTTTAAGAACACAGTATACACTAATATTCTTTTCATTTTCATCCAAAATTCAACAATTCAACATTCTGCTTAATGCAGTTCTGCTCACTGCAGTCTAGATACATGAGGGTTTGAGGTCTAATTATTGTAATTAACACACATTATTTCACTTAACAACAAATGTTCCCTTTATATGAAACACACAATTCTGAAAACTGAATTAGGAAGACTACATCAATTAGCCTTTGTTCAAAGTTAATTTGGGATAATGGCTGCTGGTATTTTTTTCTGCTTTGAGACAAATAAAACTATGAAACACATATGCCATGACAAACCCTGGTTCTCCACAGAACATCCCACAGCTATAGGGTCACAAAGGTCATCCTCTGATGTCAGTGACTTGCGATGCATCTGTTCTCATTAAAAAAAAATCTGGTTGAAAACAGACTTACTGTATTTGTTAGTCAGCATTTGGAACCTAATGTTATGTATGTCCTTGTGATCTTTAGGCAAAGAAGCTTGACTATGACACCTGTATGAAGATGTAACATCGGTATCCTTTTTTGTTGTAGCTAGGATAAATGTGTTTGAAAAGAGAATTGTGAACATTTTTATTGCCTCAGACTACAACTGCTCAAAAAATATATATACAGACCATCAAAAATGTTGTATGTAGGAAGTGGTTTGTTAACCTTAATCTTTTATTTACAGATGTTAGAGGTTGGGAATGATGCTAATGTTCACAGAACTAAATAATTCATCGTCCAAAATTTAAGGGATTCACTTTAAATTATTTTATGTCTTGTTTTGAAGGGAATCCTGTGTATTTGAAAAAGATGTCCTGAGGCTGCCAGTGATACAGACTGGAGGTCCTCCAATTATAATTTCAATACTTTAACCACTAGGCCTACTACTAATCAATACTAAAGTGACAATTAACGACAAGTCATAAATAAAATGTACTGAAGAGTGGTAATGTTATATGTACAATGATTAACACAATTTCTAACACAAATGTTGCACAGCTCTGTTAAAACACTCCAGTCAAATGTATTTCATTTTAAAGTCCTATTTAAAACAGATTTTAATCATAGTGCTGTACAATAAAAAGGTCAAATTAAATAATCTTTAAATACATGCAACTTACTTGTTTTTTAATGTTCATAGTACCGGAGCCAATCCCAGCTGTCAACGGACAAGGGCAGAGTACATCCTGGATGGTAAAATAAGAAACAGAAAAACATTACTGGTCACTTGTGTTATTTTAAATACAAAAACTAGATTGATGTATTCAAAACTACAAGTATACACAGTGCCAAATGTAAATATTCACTTATTGGAGGGGTTAAAGAGTCTGATGAGCCCAGACAGGAATGATTTCCTGGAGTGGATGTGAATGAAACACTGTAAATGTGAATAAACACTTTTACCCTGTTTCATGTCACTGCATGTCATTTCAAAGGGTGCCTGATTATAATAAATAAATTATGTTAAAACATTTCTCTCAGATGCCCCAAAATCTTTGGTAATTTCATAAATTATAAATCTGTTAATAAATGAGCCAGGTTATATTTGATTTGATGTGTGACGTCATGTCATGTCGGACAATTTCCATTCGACCACCAAAATATGGTTTGTGGTTACCGTCAATTGTTTAAACATATAAATATAACATATAAATATGCAGTAGCCAGAAACACAAAACATAGCATTGAAGCTAATGTTCACCTTTAACAAGGTGAATTACCTGTACACTGTGCTGCCAGCCTCCTCTACTGCACCTGTGTCAGGAAACGCGATAAAGCGATTTAGACATTGGTAAATACTGCATTAAACAAGTTCTAAATTCAGTCAGAGCTGCCCCAAATACAAATAAATTAACATAAGGAAAATGTTTATACACGCTTACCCACGCTCGCTTTAGCAAGTTAACAATCGCTAAAAGTGAAGGGTCGAGGAGGAAAGCTCCCCTCTGACCTCAGCAGGCAAAACTAATCAATCAGGAACACAGACTCAACAGGTAGATCGGAGATTATCAGATTCAATTACGCGTGTTAGTGGCACTTTGGCCCAGAGGCAATGTTTCTGCTCTTGGTATAAACCTCAGATTTCACCTCCTGTGCGAGTTCGAATCCAGGTTAGGGCGATTGGCACCTTCCAGTGGACTCACCCCCTGCAGGAAGGCTCACGAGGGGCTGTTGTGATTGTGCCCAAAACTGACTTGAATTTATTAAAGAAAAAAAATCTAACAAATGCATGCTAAAAATAATTTATTAAAGAAAAAAAATCTAACAAAAAATATTTGTAATTTTTTTTGTAATTTTCTAACCATCTTTCAAAATTGTATTTCCAAACCGTTTAGGGGGTGACAGACCCACTGCTGAAGACATTGGCCTTTATTGGGATTTAATTTTTGTTTGACTGGACACAATAATTGTAAATAATTTGGTAGCAGTTGTGCCTTAAGGGCAGAAAAAATGTGCATACATCATAAAACGAAACACCTCAAAGTAGCAAGTAAAAAATCTTATGTAATTATTTTGAGGTCAGCTGTCACGGCTAAGCTGTTTATTTTTGGCGCTGCTTTCAAAGCCCTGACAAAGCCTGTGTGAGCCGTGTCCACAGCTCGGCTTTGAAAGCTTTTCTCTTCTGCAGATACCTGTTGTAGTGAACAGCCTTTGGTCGTCATACCGATCATTGCTGAGGCAATCTGCTGCAGCAGACACACAAATCTTCATCTGGATGTGTGTCAGAGCTGTTTCTCCATTATGTACTGTAAACAGTTCCTCCAAATGGCTTCATCTGCCTGGCTCTTATAGCCAAGTTTTTGTGTTTGAATATACATCTATCAACATCTTCTTTTGCTCAACCCGACAACATCCCCTCACTTTTCATGACTTCTTTTCCAGTTATAAATGTGAGTGCTCTGGATTTCAATAATCACGTGTGATTATGTATTACATCCACACCAGACCATGTCTAAAGAACACAGAAACGGTCTTTTGTCTAATCATCCTGTGGTAATGTGTTAAATGGCTAAAAAGGAATGACCAGATATTAACAGATAGAATAAAAGAAAATGCATATTGAGACTCCATATAGATATAGAGATTATAAATTATAGAGATATAGAGATTATTCAGGAATGATTTATTTAATAACTAGCTATTTAATCAAATTTTAATACAACACAAGTAAATATTCATAAACATAGTTTCTTCTTTACCAGGATGGTTTGACCTCACCTGTCAATCACCACTTTTTGACTTGCGGGCCACAATTATCCTAAAATTTGACAGTAGGGCCAAGTCAGGAGCAGATAGATAGAGCGTTCGCTATAAATTATACAATTCGGAAAAGTTTGTCAGGCAGGATTAAAAGGCGGAACAGCCTGTGGGCCTTCGTTTGCCCAGGCCTGA
Source organism: Cynoglossus semilaevis (assembly GCF_000523025.1). Lineage (NCBI taxonomy): Eukaryota > Metazoa > Chordata > Actinopteri > Pleuronectiformes > Cynoglossidae > Cynoglossus > Cynoglossus semilaevis. The sequence goes on from NC_024326.1 coordinate 12,748,235, forward strand.
TCTGGGGAACGTCATTTGATTGGATTCACAGCCAAAGTGAAGGTTCTATATATATAACATGAAAATGTTCATAGTTGTATCACAGTTGCCTTCAGTGTCTTTAGTATTTACCCCCTAAGGCAATGCTTCCCAAACATTATCTTGTAACAAAACCTTTTCTGTCCACTGTGAAACAAATAAAGAAAATATAGAAACTTTCTAATTTCTACTGCAACTCCTGCAGTCGTACAACACCCCTAGAGGAAGCTGCCCCACACATTGGGAACCACTACCTTGTGCATTTACCAATATATTAAACATACAGGGGCAGTGGGCTTCATACATCACCGGTCCTCCCAGGGCTGGTAATCCTCCGATTACAATCCTAGTCTCCTAACTAATGTATGGAAAACATGTTGAGCAGGAAAACATAGACAAAAGGCAAATAATTCACCAATGTCAGAGACTGAAGGAGTCAAAGATGAATATTAGTGTTTTATTTATTCACCACTGCAACACTGGAGGCCTTAGAGGACATGTCCTCCTTTGTTGTCCCCGTCATCGTCCCTCACCTCCTCTTTGTCAAAGGCAGTCGTCTCTGGTTTTCCTCCTCCTGTCTTCTCTGTATTTTCTTCATCTTGTAATCCCACTTGGGTACCTGGAGCTGGTTTTGGTTGTGGCTGCGTTTTATTTTTTCCAGTTTGAAACTCTGAGCTGGGGCCTTACACAGTCTTACTTTGGGAACTACGATGCCTGGACGCACACTGCTCCTTCGCAGCATACTGAGTGGCAGCAGACTGGCTCGTCTCATCATCATTGCTGAAGCCATGGCCACATCATTGAGGAGCTGAGGCTGAAGGCTGGCCCTACGATCCCTTTCCTTGGCAATGAGGAGAACCCGCGAGTTCTGGAAAAATCTCTTGTAGTTGTTGAGCCTCTCTGGGCCCAGAGTCTTCAGCTCGGCCAAACGTTGTCTCCTCAGTAGTTCTTGTACTGCGTAACGCCGCTTCCCAATGCACGGCGGGCTGCCGGGACACACTGTTTTACATGTCGTAGCAATGAAAGGACTGCAGATACCAGTGGTAACTTGGACCATGAAGTCGAACACACCATCGTCCACTGGGTTCACTTTGTTGTTTATGTAAAATCTATAGGGGCAACAGGAAAGGAAGTCGATCATTCGCCTCCCACAGGTCTTTGGTGTCTGAGCCTGTTCCACCAGTTCCTGAATGAAAGTACAAGGCAGTGCAGCTTTAAAGAAGCAGCTTTACTCCTGCATAAATCTGACACTTCTTCACAATAATATGTAGTTACCTCCAACATGGCCCACTCTAGAGAAAATGAGTCACAGAACTGCTCAGCACAAGGCCGCATCATCAGCCGATCCATTAGACTGGCTGTCTCATAGCGACCGGTGAAGAGAGCCCACTCCCTGGGAGTTAGACTGCGGCTGTGGTCCCGAGCACGTACATCACCTCCTAAAAATATTCAAGGACAAAAAACTTTTTAAAATCTTTTCTTTTTTTTCTAAAATATTTGTCATTTTTCTGGCACTTTTATTTATATGTTACCCTTCTGGTTCTACACAAAAATAAAATGTTGCACTGTTTTACGCAAATCCTTAAACTGGAAATGAGCAAAACGTACACACAGAATACACAACTTAGGCAGGGTCTGTGTGTTAAGCAGTCACTTAAGCAGTGTCAAAGAAAATAATTTACCAAAACGCAGTACATTCTAATTCTTAATGCATTTTGTTATATCTTTTTGAGTAATGCAGTTGTATGTATGTGTATTTTTCCACTGTATTTAACTAAAAAAGTTTTCATTCTCTGAGTATTTCCTCTCCGGGATTTCCATTTGAAATAAATAGTTGGAACTGTTGAGGTTTTATACATACATATATCAGTGGTGTGAGTGTGATGTTAACATATTTGCGCACCTGCTAACATCAGAGCTCTGACACACTCAGATCTGCCCTGCATGGCAGCCTTCATCAAAGCGGTGAAGCCATGACAGTTTCTTCTCTCAATGTCCAGCCCAGGGAAGTAGCTCAGCAGGTAATTGGAGATGAATAAGTGACCTGAGAAAAACAGGTGAAAGGATAACAAGTTGTACAAGTGAGACTCAGAAAATTTAGGTTCGCCCTGAGCCCTTCAAATTTCAGAAATATTGTTCCCCACATTCACTAAGCCAGTGCTTAGTGGTTTAGTTATTAGAATCACTCGTCAAAATCTGCCTTAGAATTTAACTATCATGTCGAATATTAAAGTTAACGAAGAATATGTCGTCACAGCATGTACTGAGAGGTTTACCTGCTTGTGCAGCAGTGATGAGAGCAGTGTTGCCTTCCTTATCCTGCCAATTCACGTCCAAATATGGACACTGAGATAGGGCAATGACCACGTCCACATAACCATGGTAACACGCCACCATCAGACCAGACTGAAAATCAAAATAAAAAAGCTTGAGCTTAGTCTTCCCTCTGAATTTGATTGGTTTCTTGTAACCATAGTAACAATACTTGTGGATGAGGTATGATGTTTCCCAACTGGTAAAGACCTTTGACTGTATCCTTCAAATGAGCAAATACTAGCTTCCAAACTACTAAATAGTGACTGGAAAGAGCAGAAAATCATTATTTTAAAAGGTTATTTTTCTGCCCTAAACTCAGAGGTCGGTCTTAGTGAACTGCTCATCACCCAGCATGTAAATTAAGTCATTACAAAAATACAGAATGTTCTGTTCTGTTCTAGGCTCATTTCTGATGATATGCTGCTCTTGTAGCTCCCCTCTATTGGCCTGGAACCGGTGCTAAGTATACAATGGGAAATTCTCAAAATAATCTGATGCTAAAGATATTAATCTGGCCCACAATCTTTTTTGTGTCTTCCACCATTAAAGCCTAGACTAGAGAAACAATTATAAATGTAGTTGAGCCAGATTTTTAATCAGTTAAAATCAGTTAGATGGGTCTTTTGTTTTTTTTTTTTTTTTTTTGATCATCAGGAGCTTTGGACCAAAGTTGGATCAAAACATTTGCACATATTGAAAAACATGAAGTGCTTTCTGTACTCAACACTCATTACTAATTAAACACATCAGCGTGGAGCCTGGAGTTTGTGGTAAAAATAAACAAATATTTTTCATTCCATGCAGAGATAAACTCACTGTTTTCATTAATAATTTCACGTTGCTTTCAGAGGGACATGCTTTCAGAGGGCTGTAAACTAAACTGCCAACACTAGACACACAAGTGGACTGCATGTTGCTAGGCTACAGAGACTGTTGCATTCATGGTCTGTGGTAATATAGAAATTTTGACACTTGACATTTGTGATTCTTTCAGTTTCTCTCCACGTTGCTCAAATGACCACAGACTGGTCCACTCTAAGATTGTGTTTGGATCACAGGTGGCCCACGGGCCACACCAGACCTAGACTATGATCACTGTGTTTTAGCAGAGAATAATAAATAACAAAAAAACACCTACTCTTCTGTTCCTGTCTGTTTCCCTCACTTCTTCCTCAGTTACTCCTTGTCTGATCATAATCTTGACGATGATGGCGTTGTTGTTGCTGCAGGCCTTAAACAGGGAGACAGACTCAGGGCTCGGTGAGTGGTACACATCACAGATGACTGAATTATCTGGGGGATAGAAAGAGTCATCTGAGGCCACGCTCCTTGTGTCCGAATGATCTGGCAGTGACTCAAAGTCCAGCTCCTCAAACTCCTGGTAGATGTCGTCCTCATCTTCCCAATAATTGCGAGTGTAATCCACTTCGTACGGCTCTTGATCGTCCGCTTCAGATATTTCACACTCATTACCTTCTTCGTCCACCCTGGTGATGGACATGACAGGTGTATCCATGGACTCTCTGCTGGACCTGAACCCCTTTTCAGTAAATGCAGGTCCCTCAGCGACTCCATTCTCTCGGACTTGTGATTGTTCACCTCCTGCCTCTAACATTAGTACCATTTAAAACCCTTTTGACTGCAACCATAAAAGTACTCCGAAGTTTTTCCTCAAGTTCATGAAGTCAGTGCCTACTGACATGATATTCTGCAGCGACTATCCCTGATAGTGCGAAGGTTTATGTTAGTCATTAGAACATGTGAGCATGTGTGTTTCAACCTCTCAGAAATTAACTTTCCAAAATCAGAGCAAACAAAAATGTTTTGACCAAATGATTGAAGCTTAGCAACTGGTTTCGATCCCGCTCCATCTATTCTCTCTTTTTTTCCCAAAACTAAAACAATATTTCAAAGGAGCTGACAACGAAGCAGGTCGTGACCTGGTTCCACAGACCTGACCCAGAATTCTACAAAGAGGGAATTCCCTAATGGAAACACAGCTGCCGACGTGTTCAGAGTTAAATGAAGGAGATGTAATTTTGCATCATCCATGTGACAATCACTTTAAAAACTTTAAGTTCCAAAAGATTCGTCTTAGACTATTAAACAACAAAGTTTAGTACATGTATATGCAGATGCTTTTGACTTACAGCACATATATGTGCACTTTCTGAACATATGTTAACTAATATTTACCAAACAAACTCTCAGTTGACAGTGACATGACATGTTGTATATAAAACTTTAAAAAACATCACCAGGATCTGATCCTGTGCATAAACTAAGTCTCTTCAACTGATTTACCCATAAAGTCTTCTGATACAAAATAAGTCCAAATCCTTTCTTTCTGAGGATTGTAGATGCTTGTCTTAAACAAACCTATAAGTCTTCAAGATTTTTAAATTTCAGGAAACCAACCAGTCTCTCCAAGTCATCATGACGTTTGAAAGGCCAGAATGTTCAAGATCGTGATGAAACTTAAATATTCCACGATTTCCTCTAGAAAGCAACAAATCAGAGCCATATCTTGAGAAAAGAAAAATCTGTTTCCAGTGGAGGATCTTCTTTGATGATCACCAGCAGCAGAGTGAGAGAATTCTCCACAGCTAACTTCATAATCCCATTATCCCCTTCTCTCTCTTTTGCTGTCTAGGTGTTCTGTTGGATTCCTCAGACCACTTACAAGATAGAGAGGTTTGCTCTTTGACTAATAAAAAAATAATAATACAATGATAAAATTCAACAAAAAGAACATTAGAATAATGAAAATGTTGTAGCCTATATATTACATAAACATTTGTTTTATTTCCTTCAAAAATGAAGACTTTGGAAATTGGGTTAAATGGACACAAACATACAGAGTTCAATTACTTCAATTAACATGTCTAAGATTGGTCTAATTGTGTTGACTGTGACTCTCCTTTGGAAGCTTCATCTAGAATTAAAGTCAGTGGTACAGTTGGTCAGAGGAACGCGCCCTCCTCCGTCTGCATTTATCTTTTGCTGCACTTAACAGTCACAGCTTAAAGTGGATTTCTGTCATGTGACCTCATTTGTAAACACAGAACAGTAGAAGGATTGGGATCAACGTGAACCAGGTTGAGAGTTTGACGTAAGCCTAAGTCACAAACGAGGTCACATCAAAAAGAACTAAATACAGTACTGTACCGGAACCACTGAGGCTGTGAACCAGGGTTTGCAGCACTTAAGTCACAAAATCCATTTTCTCTGAATCAAGAATCCTCTATTGGTTTCGAAGTAAGGCAGAAAATATATGACTTAAAAAACCATGCAAAACAACACCAAACAGGCTATGAATGTGCAAATAGGAATGTTAGACTATAAATATGTGGAGCCGAAAACATAGTATGTGCTGTAAATACTTGAAAATCATAAGTGCATACTGTTACTGCCCTACCTGACAAATATGAGGAGGTACAATGAACCAGGCATTATAAAATAAATAAATTTGAACTTTTCGTGTGAACAGCAGATCCGTTGCAACAGGCTGCCACTTGGCGGCGCCAAGTATGTGGTTTCTCTGGGGCTCGAACCCAGGACCCTATGCGTTTAAGGCAAATTTGCAAGCAGGTGGGATGCAACCTCAAATACTTTGGAACTACAGATACTCTGACTTATCACACAGGAGTAAAGCAGCTTGGCCAATGAAACAGAACTGTCAGTCAACACAATGGTTTATTGGTTCGTGTGAAGCCACAGTTGTTAGACCTCAAAGTATTTCTTCCATATTACAGAACATGCCGCTGCCTTTTTACACATACAAAAATAGAAATTGTTTGTTTCTACAAAATGAAATCCAGGACCAGAGTCGGAAGCTGGGTTATAACCACGTGACAAAAAGGTCACTTTATAACATCATGTGAGCAACACAGCAGCACTACAACAATTACAGTCTACATTATCTCAATAGGAAAACAGTGATTAGGTGCGGAACAGTGTTCATGTGCTAAAAGAAAAGAAAAAATGACGTTGAACTTAGTTGTATCGCTCTGTGCAGCCATCACAGTGAAATGAACTGACACCTGTCGGAGTCAGTGAAAAACAAAACAACACATTTGTGTTGTTGACCATACTTTTCTACACAGTGAGTTCAAGTGCAACATTTAACAAAAAAATCCTTATTTAGGTTTGACAAAGATCTTTTCCAGATTTTTTTTTTCTTTTGTAGTGCAGTGAGATTGCATAGAAAAGTATAAGACGCTGCAAACTTTGCACCACTCTCACTTTTGTGAATGCAAAATGAAGTCTTCTGCAGCCTGAGGAGATGAGAAAAGGCTGCAGACTCACAATGGTAAGATGTGAAAATGCTTGAGTCAAGCTGTGGGTTAAACTTGACTATAAACATAATTAGCTTTGGCGTTAGCCCCAGGCCGACCATTTTCAGATATTCAGATCTTTCTTCCTGTGTTTCTGTCACCAGCCAAAGGCTAAGGAATGTAGAACGCAATAATTCACATTAAAAAAATATTAAAGTAAAATGAAATCACTGACTGCCAGAAATGTGACGCTCATTTAAAATGATATCCTAAGAGGATTACCCTGAAAGACTATCTCTCATGGGAAAAACAAAGCTTAAAAAAAAGAAATGCAATAAAATCACATCTAGTTAAAATATGTAGAAATTAAAATTATCTCAGTTTTTGTCACCGACAACTTTCAACTGGCAGATGTACGATGAGAGCAGAACCACAGCGCCGCCTGTTGTTATCTGTACAATATTCCACCGCAAACGTTCAACAGGAAGCACACTCTGAGGTAAAAGCTACACCTAACTCACCTGGATCTCACATCTGTACAACTCTGGTGAGATATAAAACACAAAACGCGCACACACACGCACACACACACGCACACCTGTGAACCAAACAGACAGGAGGACCAGGTTGTGGTTCTGCTGATACAGCTGATACTGACAACTAAGAGTTGAAACTCTTTTAAAACGAAACCGTTCCATTATTACATGGGGCTGTGGTACTTTCTCAGCACTGGACAGAGTTAGCCTACTGATCCCACGGCAGCATCAGGTCTGTGAGGTGCTGTAGGAGGCCGACGACACACTCCTGCCCGTCTTACATTCATAGTTCACCAGCCTCTGTCCGACCAAGTATCTGAAAGAAAGATGGGAGTTACAGTTGCCTCAACGCATCGATGACGTCGTTGTCCTCAACAATATTATTGTTGTGAACAATCAGTCTACAGATGAGATGTTATTTTTAGGGGCTTAGGTGAAACAAAATCTCTTTCCTGCTGTGTTTCAATGACATGTCTATCAATTGTGTGTAAGAGCAAACGTGGATGGCTGTGGAATTATTGGATTTACACAGGGCATCATTCAGCCCCTAAGTCAAAATGTGTTTAAAAAGGTACTCTGATAGATAGCTGGATAGATAGCACTTTATTAACCTCTCAGGAGTTCCCTTTGGGAAATTTAACTAATGACTGCAATAAATGCGTTAATTTAAACAGCCCTAATGTTGATGTATTATTCTGTTTACCTGGCAGGATGTCTATGCAAATAAATGATAATGCAAAAAACACAGCAGTAATAAAAGTCTGGGGTTGGAATTCTATATTTTTATGCTTTGAGAGCAAGAGATATTTTTGACAAAAGGTCAGTTTCTGGCTGGAAGGCGTTCATCTCTGAATGGAAGTTTAGTAATGTAAAATAAAATAAAATATTTTTTTCCTTGTACTGACTTGTCATTTTTGATGTGCTCGTACAAGCGCTTAAACTGCCGTATCTGGATGGACAGAATGGCCAGTATGATGACTGGAAAGGATAGATGGTTCTCTCCACCAGCGTCTGCATCTCCGGCTGCACCCCTGCAGCAGGAAAGAGTCAAAATAATAAATGTTGCAGTCAGAAAATGTCCGTTATCATTCTATTATTGCTGTGAACTTACAGTAACCACTTTCTGTCTGTGGTACACATTTTAGAAAACAATCTTGATCGGAGTAATGACATTTAATCTCTGACTTCTGGGCTCAAACATTAAAGGGATATATGTGATCCATTTAAATATTTGTGGCCAGTACAGATGGAGTTAAATGGCGGTGATATTACAGCAGCCACAAAGAGATCTCTGTTTCAACCAAACATTTGGAAACAATTCCTGACCCCAGATTCTTCAGTGAGGTTACACTGCTGCCTTCATGAAGACCTACCCAGCAGTGGCGTGACGCCTTTGGAGACGGTGTAGGGGACACACAGGGACAGCAGCAGGACACAGATGACTGGAGCAGCCAGTCTTCTTAAGATGAAGTACAAGTCAATATTTCGGATTCCATTAGCATAGACCTGGAGCAGTCAGATGACAGACACTGACAGGTTCATTACACTTGAAAACACAGTTACACCACAGTAAACTGCAAAATACCACAGCATACGATAGACCAGGGCATAAGCTTTGGTACAAAAATAAGATAAATGTTTACAACGGCGGCCTGTGTTTTTTTTAGCTTGAACTTCTTTTTCAATTACAACTCTGAGGCATATGGCCTGAGGGTTAAAGGAGCTGGACAAAGAATTTACCTTATAAATAATATATATATATTTATAGAGTATATATTTATTTTAATATTATAATACTTTATTTTTAAATATTACCATTTGTCATGCATTTTGCTCGGTCAAGGACTACGACAAATACGCAAACGTGGTAATGGTAGAAACAGCACAGAAACTAATGCACAACCTTTTCCTGTTAGTACAGAAGTGCAGTATTTAAAGCCACAGTGTAGGTGTGAAGTTGGACAGACATAAAACTGACCTGTTCAATGACCGTCTTCAGCCACCACTGAGGGCCCATCAGTGTAATGGCTGCAATAATTTTAGCATGGAGCACACCCAGCGCCCAGTCCTGCAGCACAGCAGTCATCCAATTACCAAACATAGAAACAAGTGAGTCAGAGAGGGAGTGTGAGAATAACGACTCACACCTACCTGCCAGGGATAGAAGAGTGGTGTTTGGTCCAGTGGGACTCTGAGAGGTGCCACAACAATCAGCTCAAACAGCAGACCCAACAGAAGAGGAACCACTCCAGCTAACAGCACGGCCACCACGACCGTCTTCAGAATCTAGATTTAAACAAGACAACACATCAGTCCTCATATTAAATTAGAGCATGGTTCTATGATTAGTTTTTCTTTTAGACAAAGACAACAGCACCAACCATGAGTGTCCACTCCTGGACTTTGAGCATGATGACGCTCGGTCCCTCTGGCATCCAGGACAGCACCACAGTGGCAGCCCGTATGGACAACCAGCAGACATACAGACCACTGGCGGCTGTGTACAGCTCATGGACCATGGCGCTGCCCATCCAGAAAGACATCAACAAGCGGCCCATACACACTAGCAGAAGACAAGAAAGAGGAGGAAGATGAGAAACGGTGAAGATAAGAATGAGAACAGATGGACAGATATGCAGAGATGAAAAGACTGGCTCTTTGTGGCCACTACATACCTGGTAGTGTAAGGCAGATCAGACTGGCTAGTAACAGCGTCACACACATGAAGACGACCAAAAGAACGATCTGAACAAACAAACAAAAGGTTAACAAAAAGTACGCTACAGGAGAGGCAACACGATGATGAGGAAAAAGAAATTCACCTTAAGAGGAAAATGGATAGGTCGATGGTACGGCTGAAATCCCACTGGACCACCCTGCTGCAATATGGCCTGGTGGGCAGCATGTAGCCCCTCCCCAAGACCACGCATGCCGTTATTGTTGTTATTATGGCGAGCAGGGCGATTGTTGTTAATTGGTTCGTTGTCTTCATCGTCGTGTTCTCCAAGCAAATATGAGTGTAGGTCACTGTGAGCAGAGACTTCAGGAGTTACTTTGTCTATAAGTCACTGACAAAACAAATTCACTGTTGTAATCACATGAGAACTGAGTTCTCTGACCTGCGCAGTAAGAAAATAGTCTGTACCAGATAGTACTTACAACATGTATCCAGCTGTGAATGTCCAGGCGTGGACGAGGCGTTTGAGCCAGCGTCGGGTGTGACCCTGCTCCAGCAGCGCTGGCAGAACAACTTGAAGCAACAACAGCTCTAATGACAGCTCACTAACTGGTGCATCACTGAATTTACAGAAGATACAGGACACAGAGTTATACATACTTAAGCTGCACGAGTAAAATAGCAGCCATGTTAAACATTTGACCAAAAGAGTTCATGACCTCAGTATCAACACATAAGGATTAAATGTCCATGTGGTTTTTATACTGTACCTGTAAAGCATGACGTTGTAGGGAAGGAAAGTCGGGAGGAGAAGTTTAATGATCCTAATAGGAAGCCAAAGCATCAGTAAAACTATTGAACCAAAAACCACCTGCAAACAACATAAACACAAATACATATTGAGCATACCAGACCTGTGACAATTTATTATCTGTAAAAAAAAATTTAAATTTTAGCTTAGGAATGCAAAAATTCTAATTAATTAATTTCTGTTTGTATCTTTAACTTCAGTCTAAAAGTACGTTTTTGATCATTTTAATTTCTTCTAAACTGCCTTTAATTAGACTGACCACAGAGAGGATAAATCTTCTAAGGTGTCTATAGATGGGCAGGTGGATCATCTCTTGCACTGGATTAAAGTCTGGGTCGTTCAAGTTCCTTAGGAACCACAATACACCAGGCCGCAAAACCTGTCCAAAAACACATTCACAGGACGGTATATAAAAAAAACTCCATGGAATAAGGTTTTTGATTTTCACCAGTTAAAAAAACTCATGTTACCTCTCTGAGAAGAAGAATGAAGGAGGCAAAGTAAAAGACATAGACCATTCCGACGAGCCAATGGAGGAACATGGTCGTACCAGGAGCCGAGTCAAAACTCTGCTCCCTGTCCTTTAAGGTTGCATCAAACATTTCCTAGAATAAGAATAATAAACATTAAAGTAATCAACGAGAAAATACTGCCCGCATAAGTGTTTGTAAAATACAACAAGGGAAAGAATTTAGTCTGGCATTATGATGAAGTGTAGATGCCTCACCAGAGAACAAATGTCCAGCCACCAACCACAAATCAAGGGAAACAAGCCTATCTCCATAACTACCAGCAGGGACACCTACAGGACAGAACAAATCCTGTGTTCAACATCAGTTCTTTATTATTGTTTTGTAATTACTGCCTTAAATGAATGTCTAGAGTTTTTTGCTTTACCTTAACAACAATGTAACAGACTCCCAAGAGTTGTTTGGAACGCTGGAACTTTACTAATGAAGCAAATACCTGCAGGAGAATCAGTTAAGGAACACAATACATATGTAGAAGGCAGACATTTGAGATACTCAAGCGTACAAAAGGGATACATGGCAGACCATGAGGGCTGCAGCCAACAGGATGTAACCCACGATGGTGGTGATGAGGCCGTCAAAGTGCGATGCTGTGATCTACAATAAAACATAGTTTGAAGTAAATTCCAATAATTCAGAAACGAGTACAAACGTATTGTGTTGATATGACATCATGCATCACTGTGCACTTACATAGTCTTCAAAGCCCAATCCAACAACTGAGAAATGACCAATGTGATATGGACAAAAGGCTGCAGGACAAACATGGAGATTACAAAAGTGATGATGTCAACAGGGTTAGCTCATACTGTTCTAGCCTAGCCTTGCTGGGAAATTAACTAATAAAAACTGCTTCTCTGTTGGCTCTGTCAGCCACTCGTGTTCCATTATATAGAACAGTTCATCATTAACCAAAAGTACATTAAATATATGATGCTGGAAACTCACTGCAGACCTTAAATCAAATCAGCTTCTGATTGGTCACTCCTTGATGACACATGTACAAATGATGACTGCTGAACACCGTAGTTGCACTAATTAAAACAAAACATAATGGTTGACAGTGTGTCACCTCTACACTGACATCAGCTTACCAAAAACCAGGATGAAGAGTGTGTTAAGAGAGACCACCCAGAAGACATGCTCCTGCAAAAAAAAAAAAAACACACACACACACAGAAAACAATAAGACAGGTTCACTGTTGTTGTATATGTGAATGTAACACTTTGGGATTAGAACTCCAGGACATCCTTTAAGGCAGACGTTGTGTGAACACCTACCAAAAAAACGAGGGAGCCGTCCAGCCCAAGCATCTATAACATAAGTAATTCAGTGTAAAAAATACTGAAAAAACAAAAAACAAAACAAAGAAAAAGCCGAAAAACACATCATATATAAAAGCTACAATCAATCTTGGACTAGACCTAATTTTAGCATCTACGCAATTCTGTTTGGAGCAAGACAAACTGTTTAGAAAAAATATAATTCTCACCTTTTCCCAGGTCAACTCGTCTGCTGCACGGTCCCATTCCAAAGCGTTCCAGTTCAGATCCTCTGCCAAATATCAGCGTCAATTACACCGAAAGCAAAAAACGTCTTCACGTGAAGCTGCATTAAACTTTACTGAGTCACCTTTTAAAAAAAAACAAAAAACCCCAACATATTTCACACTAACCAAGTCCTCCAAGAATGGCATCAACAGGGTCCTCTTCCCTGCCGTCGTCATCCTCTTCCTCTTCATCTTGGTCGTCTTCTTCTTCATCATCAAGTACAGCCTCGTCTTCCAGATGGTCAGGTCCGTGTGCATTGGCAGGAACCAGACCATGAATGACAGGGTCCTCGCCATGCTGGCCTCCTGGGAAGCGGCCAGCGGCCTGAGCATTGACGGCACCATTCCCACCTGGTGCCTGTGTAACCACAAAATCATTTTGTATCGGAGAGGATTTTGAGTCATTTTATAAATATTAAAAACAGTGAAAATATCAGGGTATAACACTGCTTTTTCATACTGAAGAAACATTTAGTTTGTGGCTGGAATAGACACACTGGACAAGACCCAGTCTGTTCTGACCTCAACTTTATGTCAGTGAGCATCATGTTTGCAGCATGTTTGATGTTCTTTCAGATGGATCTCTCAGTGTGTGGCCAAGGGCTAAATTACTTTTTATTATAAACTTAGCTCACCTCATTGGCAGCTGCAGGGCCATTTGGCTGGTTGGGAACCAAAGGAGGCTGATTCTGCTCCAACCATTGAGGGGCGCCACCGTGTACGATCTGCTCCCTGAGCCACACCAGGCTGATGAAGGCGCACAGCGTGCATGTGACCACAAAACAGCCATGAAGACAGTCGGCCAGCAGGTTCTGTCTGCAGACGGAACAACAGAGGTTACACCTTTGATACAGGTACTCACACAATGTGTACGGGCACCATGAAGGACTACTCTGATTAGACAGGGAAGACCGTTTATTGTTCTAGTGGAGGCAGAACTCTATGATATATTGCATAATTGCTGGGTTACAAATAAGGTCAGCGTATTTTATGGGTTTTCCCTCAGTGCTCGGTCTTTCATTGTTTTCTACCCAAGGACCCCTGACGCAAATTAGCTTATACTTAACTCTGGCACAGCTAAGAGCCTGTCCACTGACCCTGTTACTCTGCAATTAAATAAAGTAATCTCTAGGATGATAAGCCGTGAAGAACACAACGCTCCCCAGAGTTAAGTGTGAGACAGGAAAGTTATTTAAACTTACGTTGAAAGCATGTCTAACGGCAGGGTGAGGAGTGTGCTGACAGAACCCGTGAACAGACACTTGTAGATGCGACCTGTCGGGAAATAAAAGAAGGTGTAATTAACACAACAGACACACACACACACACTCAGCTTTATTTTATTAATTTTTATTCACTTACAATATAGATTAATGCATCACACATGTCACTGGGCTTTAAGAAACACACTAACCTATATAGTTATTGTAATAATATAATTTAATAGAATATTAGATTGTGTCCAGTGGCAGCGTTATTATTTTTTATATGTTAATGACAGTCATTTTTCCCCTGACTTTTAATTTTTTAATTAACTGTGCATAGCTGCTCAAACCAATGTTTCCTATTCAAAGCAAAATAACCTTTTTGTCAGAAAGCAACATAGCAAGTAAGCTCAAAGTTTAATCCAGACATTTGTCACATTGAACTACTGAATGTCAGGGGATTTTTCCAAGAATGCATCAGCATGCCTTAACTTTTCAAAGGCTGTGCAAAAATTAAAGCTTAGTTCCACTTGAGCAGAACCACTAATTCACAGTGGCTTTAGGTTAAGCTGCTGCTGCTGTGGGTCAGGCTCAATTGTCACATTTAGACCAGGCTTCAAATACTTACGTCACCTTTTCTTTTTCAAATATTAAGTATGAGATAAATCTTTTTGTTGTATATTCACTTTTCTTTCCCCAGCCTTTGTTTTTATAATTACTCAAAACAACAGAGTTAGGCAGACTTACATGCTGTGAGAGGCACCACACCTAACCAGGCGAAGGCCACCAGTGTGTAGTGGAACCAGTATCTGATGGCTGTTCCAATACTGGTGACCAGCCCTGAAAAGATGTCTTGGAAAGGCAAGCGTGTTGGCATGTCTGGAGAGTAAACTAAAACCGGGCAAAAAAAGAAAAAAAAGAAAGATAACTAACTAGAAATGTGTCACAGTGAAATGTACTAGCAAATATGTGTTGTTTTTTTTATGTTTTATTTGCTTGAATGAGACAAGATCGTGCCTGCCAAAGCACTGACTTAAAAATGAAAGCAGCAAATTGTGTGGTAAGAAAGAAAATCACTTACTGGGAGTGAAAGCAAACCTGTGTTTGCATAGTTCACAGTATTCTTTCCTGCTGTGTTTGAGCCACTGCAGTAGACTGGAAACATGGAAACAAGCACAAAAAGACAACAAAATCGCTTAATGTTTCTATGGTGGTAAATGGCAATTAACAAAACATACCATTATTAATAAATTTCATTTTGTTTAATCAGTTACACTACATAAGATTCATTGATCAAAGCAAACAATACACAGACATCACCTTCCATTCTCTATTTTCTTACTGGTTGTTAAAGAGTAAGACAAGAAATGGCGACTTCGTACCATTCCTGATGGATGAACTTAATGCTGCCAGTGCAGACACATGGGTGGTAGAGTGGTTTGTCCAGCGATCCTTCTGACCGACAGACGCGGCAGATATCTGCTGTACAGACAAAAAAAAATAAACAAAACAATAATCAAATACTTTTGCTTCCTAATTATACAGTGGGAAAGAAGATTGTGAAAACACAACTTTCCACACCAAATTTTCATCATGCACGAGAATGGCTGACATTTTAAATTCCTATACAAACTGAAGGGGTTGTTGAAATAGCAAGCATTGAGACACAGACGTGTACAAAACTGTAAATAATTTAAGAACTGAACTAGGCCCCAGTTTCTGCCGTTTTTTATTTAATGTTCGCATGGCGACATTTTAAATTCAGAAATACTGTATGACTATATCCGCTGGTTTTACACAGTGTGTCACAGTCCTAATGGAATCGGCTGATACATTGACTGCAAGACAGACAGCAGGATGCTGACACCTCTATGTTAGGCTGTGACACAATAATAAACTGTGAATAGATGGAAGTGCTTTGCTTTCTAAAGTACTTGATATGCACATGATTATATCAGTTTTTTACATGATTAAAAATGATAAAGTGTCAGGGGCTAAGGGAATGTGATTGCACATATTTGACTGTTAAATCATCAAATAGAAGTGAAGCCAATTCACATTAATAACACCAATGACACTGACGTCCCATCAGAGGTAATTGTTGACCGGATAAAGACCTGAAACTTGGGAT
This sequence comes from Cynoglossus semilaevis, assembly GCF_000523025.1. Lineage (NCBI taxonomy): Eukaryota > Metazoa > Chordata > Actinopteri > Pleuronectiformes > Cynoglossidae > Cynoglossus > Cynoglossus semilaevis. Next base: position 12,764,286 of record NC_024326.1, read on the forward strand.
TGGAAATGACAGAATCAAGCATTATGGATCAGTGAAAAAAAATATATATCTAAAATTGTTACCTTAAATAAACCTAAGAAACCCCAGGTGTCTGACATTATACAGCTGACTTTAGACAGTCTTGACAACAAGACACTTTAGTGAGAAGGACAGACCACAAACTTACACCAGGGCAAACTGTAAAACTTGGATTAACTGTCAGTGAAAGCTCAAAATAAAGTGACTATAATTAGCCACGATGCAGGGAGGTCATACTGTTTGCTAAAACATAGCTGTTGGTTGTAAATTAATCTTATAAGGAAATTCAACACCACACCAGGACACCCTCTTTTTAGTCGGAGCCTGTTGTTGTTGGTGGGTTAGACAGACAGATGAACAATCAGAGAGACATACAGATTTCCTGCTACATGTTAAATACTTTAGATTTAGCTAATTATTCAAAACACAGAGGACACTAGTTATGCACTAATGATAACATAATAACAATAACACAAACAGCACACACATCAGAATAGACTTAAATGTTTCACAATATACGTTGAAAAGGAATATATTTATAATTGCATATTTAGGTTCATGGTGTTGTTATATATGACTCTTCTGTTATAGAAATGCTGATCACTAACTAATGACTGGTGTCAACTCAGCTGATTATGGTTGACAACAGCTGAAAATATAACGGTGGCATTCCATTTATTACACGCCTGTTTATAGTTAAAAAATAACATGTAACATGCCCACGTGTCTAAAACTAAGTAAACTAGATTTCAATGTAACGAACCCCCATAACTAACACGCAACAACGTAACACCGCGTTGTTACACATAGGTATTTAATTTACAGCAGCTAACGGACGCGAGCTACTGCTAGTTAGCAGGATAGCTAAAGCTAGTTAGCGAACAGTGTTTTATTTTGCTTAACTACTATCCGCTGTAAATGCTGATCTAAGAATTCATTGTGATAAACAGTTCCTGTGGAATTTGTTGGGAGTGTGACATAACCATTCTGTATGCTTTCTTCAGCCACTTATCTAAATAATAGGATGAACGGATTGAAACCTAAACTACCTTCATCGGCGATGTCCATCTTGTCTGAGGGCTGCTAATAGCACCTTCACAACAAAGCACTCAAAAAAGTGAAAACTTAAGACAGTCACATGTAAACATTACAAAAATAAAAATTAATAAAGTATCCCTTCTCCTTTCATTCGATCATTGATCAAAAAAGTAACGGTCATTATTTTTTTACTACATAATCGTCTTGCAACACTAACGAGAGGACAGGACTTTGTGCCACCCTGTTTGTTGTTCACCGTTTAAGCCACATGATGGAGCCAGAGAACAGCAAATCAGCTGATGACAGTCGTGTCACAAAATACGAGGATATTTGGATTTTTTTTTTTTTACATTAAATTAATGGTGTTTAAGTTTCTGAATGACCTCAAAACACCTCTGTGGAGTAACAAAAAAAAAATCTAATAATACATTGCACATCAAGCTGTAAATGTGTAATTCGAGAAGAGAATGAACTAAGCAAACCTTGAGACAACATTTCTGTGACATTTTAAAGAGCCATTTGAATTGTAAAAATCTATTTAAAAAATCACTATATTATCCTGTTAGACCTGAAAAAAATAAACATTTTCATATTTGACTGAAGATACAAATAAGCACATGCCACCAAAGAACAATTTAGCAGAAGGAAACATCTTTTATTATCACCTTTTAGAATATATTTACTGTGGTGAGTATTGGTATAGACATTCATTTTGTTAAAACACAAGGCAACTGATATTTTACTTTGTAAAACCTCAGGCCAGAAGTGAGGTCATTCTCTAGAGCCAGTCTGTGGTAAAAGGGACCTATTTTTGCAATGGAGCTGCCACTTGCAATTGAATGCCTCTTATATGCACATGTGTATGGCATAAAAGCATAAAAATTCCCAGACTGTAATGTTACATTCTGGGCCTCCAAAGCAGGTCAAAACAACCAACAGTACCATTTCACAGCAGTATTTAACTGCTCACACTAAATCCTGAATCATGTGTCATTCATATCATGTCCTTGTGTGGTCTCCTTTGTCTTCTCCTGCTGCAAATGTGGACTAAATGTCTTGGCATCATACACCCACACAGTATCAATGCCTTCTCCAGTGATACGTTCAGGGACCCATGTAGGAAACGGGAAGCGACAGGCCACCACCTTTGCCGAGCTTGGCAACTCTTTTGCCAGCTTCACCTCGAGCTGGTTCATCTATAGATAAAGACAGTCACAGTTAGTCAGCTGTGTTTGTGAGATTTAAATTATTTGAAGTGTATAGTAAATGAATATACACATATAAATAAATGTTATTATTCAAAAGGTTAATAATACAGTGGAGCTATTCAGTTCAAAGAGCTTCAACTTCATTTTTATATATTGGTGAGTGACCACTGTTGGTGCATAGGAGAACTCACCATTTGAGGAACTCCAAAAATGACAACGTTGGAATACTGAGCAAAGCTCACCTGAAATGAGAGGGGAAGGGGAGAAATTATACAATGAAAAGAAATTAAAATAGAACATCTCTTGTGTATAAACAAATCTACAAACGTGGGATTAAAAGGTGAGTTTTATGTGGTTTAATGTGACTCAGAGAAAACGTAAATAGCACTGCACATGCCACATGTACTGAGACACAGAAGCCGTGTCATACGTTTATATAAAGACATGTTTGCAGCTCTTACGTTCTGTTAGATACCCTATTCAGAAATATGTTCAAAATGACATGAAAAATAGGTCTAGAACGTGTATGTGGTTACTAACTTTCCAGAGGTCCGAGATATGAAAGGAGGTGGAGCAGTGGACCCCCTCTCTCCAGGATTTGTAGCGAGAATACCACACGAGCCAGGGATTTAGCTCAAAGCCAGAGGCCTGAAAACCACACTTGGCTGCTGCTATCACCTGGAGGAGTCAGGTCAATGTCAAAATACATTTTTTTCTTTTATTATAAAATCTTTGGCTTGATATTGTAGTTACTGACAGTTTCTGCAGATCGTTCTGTCCTAACTATTTTATGAACAGCATCACAGAGTTTTACTGAAGTACAGTACACTGAGTACAACCACCCACACTTACAATCCTCCCATCTCCACTGCCTATGTCCACCAGAGTCCCTGATCTGGCACGCAGCGCCGTCAGCACGTTCTCCACCTGTGCTGTGGTCGCGGGAACAAACGGGAGGCAGATTTTCCTTAAGGCAGGTGCCACGAACGGAGCGGCCACTACGTACAGGGCAGCGATGGTCCCACCTACTAAGCCTGTGGCGATGAGACCGACACTATTCCTGCTCCGGCTTCCTCCTGAATTATTCCGTACCTGCTGGGATGAGTCGACCAAGATCTCCTGTTGGGACATAACTCTGTTTTTATGTATGTATATAGTAAAAGAGTTACATGTTAAGTCAGCAACTTGCACCAGCTTATAATAAACCTTAAAGGAAGGACACTCTAAACATAAACTAGTGAAGACACCCCCTGTGCAACACGATTAGACGCCCGGCTGGATAACGAGGCACGATTAAAGGTGGTTCCGCTCTTACTCCTGTCTCACGGCAATTAATGTAATGTAGTAATTATTCATTAAAAATAATATGTTGATTCAGAGAAAAATGTGTGACAGTAGAGTTTTTACATTAATGTACCCCAAGTTAAATATTTTTATACAACTGAAAATATAACTGTTGTAATGTGGGTTTTAACCCACATTACAGAATATATATATGGAAGCACAACACAAATAGAAATGGAAAAAATGAATACCAAAACAAATTAAAACATTTATTCAACTGAATATATAGATACAGAACTGTACACATCAGAAAACAAATCAAGAAATGGCTAAACGTTATTTAAATGATGTTGTTAAGCTCTTTTTAGAGCTTAACAATATTGGGTGGATTTATCCAATTAAATCCACCTACATCAAGTCATTAGATAGTGAACTGTGGAATGTGTAATCTGGCCCTTCCATTTCATGGTGGATCTGATGGTGCTGCATGAAGTACTGGCTCTTTGTTGGGGCGTCATCCATTAAATTCTCTTCTTCATCTTCATCCTCCTCTGCTCGATACTTCTCAGCACCTTCTTGAGAATAGCTGTGCTTCATTATAACGATATTCCTTCCTGGGTTGGCATGATGGGGAATGTGTGGTGATTGTTGCCCCATTGTTGGCCCAGGAGTTGCACCGTCATTAACAGTGGCATCCCTCATGCTCAGATTGCTTCGGCTGCCGTGGACGCTCTCCTGCTGAGACCCACAGTGATGATCACGAATGCATTTGCTCGAGGAGCGACGCAGTTTTTGGAACTTCTCGAAGTCCTTTGCCATATTGCCAGATGGGGTTCCACGTAGAGTACAGAGCTCATAGTGGGGAGGCTCAAATTCAGGGTGGAGGAGTGCAGGATCAAAGTCATCTCTGGACGGAAAATAGCAACAAATTCGCAGTCAACGTTTTTTTAAAACATACAGGTATCAGTGTTTTAATAAATACAAGTTGAACTTTCAGCACCTGAAGTTAGTTTAAAATTAGTTACCGGTATTTTTTAATTGTTAGCTGTTTCTGATCGGAGGAATATTTAAAGAGAATTATCAGACTCTAGCTTTTGTTTATTGTTAGCATGGGTTAATAATTGGTTAGTAACAGAACATCTCACCTGCGGAGAACATGTTTCTTCCGAGGCTGCTTGATCTGGATGATGACAGAGATGATGAGTAAAATGAGCACCAAGCCACAGGTAACTCCAATGATGGTGAGGTTAGTGTTATCCAGTGTGTGCAGGATACTAGCTTTTCTCTTCTCTAATTAAGGAAACACAGAAAAGGAAAAACAGTTACTTGTTTTTCAGCCAAAGACTTTTGTTATAAAAGCTCAATCTTTCTCAAAAGCACCTTTGCAGTGATTTTCATCCCAGGGGTAAACACAGTTCTGGATGCCATTGCAGACCAGTGTTTGGTTGATACACATGTTGCTGTGGCAAAAGAAAGTGTCGTCGTCACAGGGTGCTGTAAAATATAAGGAACATAGGCACTTATTTGACAAACTCATCCAGAAACAAGAACATTATATAATTCCTGGATATGTATTTTGCTGCATGGTTCCCAGTGTTAACAAGAAATATAAAGTCCACTGGCTTTAGCCTAATTCAAACATGAAAGATCTTATGTATGATGTGAAGCGTTAAAGCTAAAAAAGAAGAAATGCCAGGATGTCACTCACGTTCGTGGAAGGTGGTGAAGAGAATCTTGAATTTGCTCTTCCTGCTTCCCTCATCTGCCCAGAGTCTCACCACCCCCACGGATGACACCAGCATGACGTCATTGGCCACAGTGGAGCAGAATTTATTTTTCAGGTGTTCAACCGAGCTGCTGCCGTCATAGATGGCCACAAAGTTGCGCTTGCACTCATTGGAGTTGTGCATCTCATACTCCAAAAAACGCATGTAGATCTGCAGTCATTAAAACGTTTCTTTGTTAAGGTTACATACTGTACTTGACCTATACTTTTGAGACGCAGGAGTATAAATTAATCTTTAACAACAATTATATCTGTCGGGGTTTAGCCACAGTAGACGGCAGAAAGGACCCAAAAGCAGTACTAGGGAGTTTATTTACAAGGTGCAAAATGACCATATTTACTGGGTTGCAAGAACAGCACACTACTAACATGGTCACTGAACACCACCCAAAACACATAGTATGAGTCTTATTACAGGCAGAACTTTACCATAGCTTTTGGTGGAGCCCTGACGTACCATCTGCAGTCCACAGCCTCAGTCTGCTGCACCTGAAAGTCCCTGGCTATCTGTAAAGACTCAATGATGCCTTCAGGACCGCTCAACTCAAAGTCACAAGCTGAGTGCAAGAAACATTTTCGTTTTAAAACTGAATGTTAAGATTTTGAGAAATCACATATATTTGAGGTAAGAAAAAAAGGTTTCATACTAACATGGAAGAGCCGACAGTGCACCAAGATCTTTGAAGTCGGGATCTAAACACATGAAAAAAGGGCAAAGAAGAAGCAGATGACACTGTCAGTCCTGTGGGGGAAATTCACTTGTTATAGGTGGGAAACCAGAAAAACCCTGTACCATAGGACGCAAAGAGAAATAACACATAGAGTAAGTGCATTTGTGTGTGTTTGTCCCCATATGCCCTTCAAAACACAAAGACAAGACAAATAAACACACACACACATACACACAAGGGATACACTTTTCCTTGCAACAAGAAAAGATATTATGCTCTAAACCCTTGTGCAGCTGATTAATTTATTTGCTAGGTGGATTATAAATCCTGACAAAGCAGCTTAAGTTTAGGACAGATTAGTTCCCATCAGGGATGACAGCCTAGAAATCTTTTCTTTTTCAAAGCTGAAAGAATTAAATTCATCTTACATCCAGAGTAAATGGACCGGGGTGGACCAGGGAGGCAGCTACAGAAGAATTTATATGCGTATACCGTTGAGACATTTTGAGTTTACATATTTTAAAAAAATATATCCAATATCATAATTTAAAGCTTTGTGTGGCTTCTTTGCGAAATTAGCTTGCATAAGATTTTTCTTTGTAAATTTTTTTCCATTTTTCCTATTTTTGGCAGCTGCTCATCTTTCCTCCTTAATGAAAGACACACATTTTGTTGTTTTGAATTTATTTTGTTTTGGCGCAAACCCGTAAAAATCTCAGGACTCACCTTGTGTGAAGTTATAATGTGCAGAGAAACCAATGGCCTCCAGTTCACCATCAGCCACAAACTTGATGTACAGATACCGGCCACTGGAGCGGACATATGCAGGACTTTCCTGCCCACAGTAGCGACCAATGATAGGTGAGAAACCAAAGGGCCCATCGCGGACTTCGATGTGGTCAAATTTACACTCCCAGGATGGCTCAATGGAATACTTCTCCTCAAAGAACAAGTCAATGCACTGTCGGGGGGAGGCTACAAGCGGAGGAGGGTGTGTGAAGGGGTGAGGTGAACAAAGGCAGGGGTATACACAAGGCTTGAAAAGTGATTTAAAGACTAAGGAGAATGAGAGCCGATCTGGACCAACAATATCAATCCTGTTTTAACGTCTGAATAACAAAAACTACATTTTACCGAGGCTGATTTACAACAATGTTGAACTGAAGAAGGTCAATCTTCATCTCACCTTCTATAATGTAGACACACTCTCTCTCAGGAGGGTATTTCTCAGGGTAGTTAGGTGAAGTGAAGTACCCTCCATCAGGTTCCTTCACCCATGCCCCACACTGGTCTGCTGGGGTCACGCCTGAGTTGTTCTTCACTGAGAATGACAGGACCACAGGAAGAGACAAAAAGAACAGTCAGCCTCGCATTCACATGAATTATCATTAAGCTGTACTGTGGTGTCAATACCTTGAGTTTTCTTTTTTACAGCTGTGGTGGCTGTCAGCTGAGTCGAGACAAGGCTTGAGGTAAACACTACAACACAGGAAAGAAACACGCTTAAACTAATGATACATTTTCAACAGGTAAACCTCTGATGTCCTGACTGTGTGGTTGGTCGACCTACAACTCTGTCCAGATAATATGCTTGCAAATGAAAGCTGAGGTGAGGAAAAAGTTCATTTTTAGTGGCTTATTTTGTTTTTAAAATGTTGGTTCAAAAGCTTTAAATTTGCTTGTTGCTATACTATACCAAACACTACACTAAACATATACATCTATTGGCAACGCTACTCCCCTCATTAACATTGAAAAATAATAAAAACATTGATAATTATATTCAACAACAACTAAATAGTAAGAATAAGAATAATAAGGTAGAACTCACCAACAGACAGCAAAAGTTTCAGCATCATTACCGTTTTCTGAGGCTGAGCAGCTTCATCTGCCTGTGAAATCAGGGGATTAAACAGACCTCAGTCTCTGCTCCACCTTCAAGCTGCTGCATTAATCCTCCTGGACACAAATGCACACACGTACACAGACCCTTCATCCCTAATAACAATTATTGCAAGTTAATGCTTAATCCTAACTTTAATTATATATAATTATATACATAACATGTTTGTTAATTGTTTTTATATAAATACAATAACGTTTAATAATAATAATATCAATGTTTGGCACATTTTACCCTAAATAAACTACTTTCTTATGTATCCAGGAGGGGGCAGCAAATTCTTATAATCATCCCTCCATCCATTTTCATCGGTTACCGGGTCGCAGGGGCAGCAGTCTCTTTGACCGCCACCCAAATCACACTGCACCGTACGAACCCCCCTGAACCTGTGGGGGGTGAGTCCACTGAAAGGTACCAACCGCCCTAACCGGGATTCGAACTTGCCCAGGAGGTGAACCCTGGGGTTCCACACCAATGACAGAGATATTGCCTCTGGGCCAAAGCCTTTTTTTTCATTAATTTTGTTTTAGTTGTAAACAAAACAACAACTACTACCATGCAGGGGGATTCATATAAATACTCTTTATATTTGATTAAATTACCAGTTTACTATTCGTTTTTTTGCCTTTGCTTAGTTGGAGGGACGTCACAATAACATTCCTGCATTTTTAAACATTATTCTTTTAGATTAAAGACCTGAGATTAAATCTCCAGATTAGAGTTGCAGAAGTAATCTGCAGCAGGTTTTCACATAATCTTCCGACCAAAAGAAATAGACACACATGAATGTCACATTACATTTGACTTAATAAACGATACAATACAAAATCATACGTATTTCAACATACATACAGATTTTCTTTTTTCTTTTATTTTAGTAAAATAATATACTTTAAAATACTTTGTAAATATAATCAATAAAAATACTCTCAATCAAATCACAGCACATGGTTCTTGCCCAGGGATGGGAGCAGCAGCGAGGGAGGGAGAAGGAGAAAGGAGGGGTGTTCTTGGTTTTACGTTGCTAAGTGCAAAAGTTCTGGCATATAGAAAGACAAATAATCAGCATTGCCATGCAGCAGCAGCAGCAGCAGCAGCAGCAGCAGCAGCAGCAGCAGTGCAGTGGGACCAAAGGAATTCCACAGGAACCCACACAGACCCCTGTGAAATCCAGTGTCCTGCTGTGTGGATGTGAAGGAGAAAGGACAGGACACTCTCCTGACTCAGGACTCGTGATAAATGAAATGCCTTTGTATTAGGATATTGCTGCTGTGTAATCATTTGGATGCACCTGGAATACTGTTCCTGGGAGATTCTACTTTGAAAAGCTTGGCAGAAATACAAGGTAACTATCAAACACTGTTTTCTTTTTTCATGTCAGTAAAATATGAATAAATAGAAAACAATAACATTAATTAAACAAATAAAGCAGTTTTACAAATTAATGTACAGAATAATGCAGTCTTTAGTGTAAACTGTTGTCTAAGCAGAACGTACAGTTATCAGCACTACAACTATCTTACCTAAGAGAAGTTGTATCTTTAAAAATTTGCTCAGACTGAACTGGAGACCAAAACCACCACAATCACATGAGACAGTATAGATGTAATATTTTATATTCTCTATACAACACGCCATGCTTTCGTCGCCTTCATTCAACAGGTGCTAAGTGACGATAACAATGTTGTGTCAACCCTCACGACCAGACAAACTGAGGAGTCTAACCCACACCAGACCATGGAACTACTTTCTCTTCTAAACAATGACAAGTCTCATTATAATAATTCACACTTAGATTTTCAGCACTCAAAATGTGTAAAATTTTAATTAAGTAATATTGTATATATAATATTATATATATATATATTAATATTGTAATAGTACCTACTTTAATAACCATCAATTAACTTCAGCTGTCGAACAGATGACAGATGTCAAACTTTAATTTTAAAAATCATTTCATGAACTTGTTAGTATATACAGTACTGAAAAGGATTGACTGAATTCATCTGTTGTTGTGGAAACCCAAAGGTACTCACATTAACATGTATTTTCTTTTTTCCTGCAGTCAGAGAACCATCTGATCCAGTCAGATATTTCCTCCCACTATGAAGACCCTTCTTCCTGTCTCAGGCTGTGTTAGAACAGTGGGGTTGTTCCTGTGTTTTAGCCAGACCGTCCTGGCCATGGTCATCACTAACTCCACAGGACTTGAGTCCATCCTGGACAACTACAGGGACAAGGATGAGGAGTGGTGGAGGGTGAGGTCTAGGGGAAAGAGGGCGATCAGTGAGGGAGACATGCACCTGATTTTGGACCTGCACAACAAGCTGCGCGGTCAGGTCCACCCCCCTGCCTCCAATATGGAGTACATGGTAACCTGTACATAAAAACATAACAAAAAATGATTATTAATTATTATTTTTTAAATATTCATATCTTTAATAAACCTCACATATCCCCTGGTGTGCCTCAAACCTCAGATAATTTGTTAACTCCTGAACATTTTCCCCATCCTTCTCCTCTGTTTTCTCTAGATATGGGATTATGAATTAGAAAGAAGTGCAGAGCACTGGGCTCATACTTGCCGGTGGGAACATGGACCGAGCCACATGTTGACCCAGATAGGTCAAAACCTTGGAGCTCACTACGGCAGGTGTGTATCCATTAGACTGTGTTCAAATCACAAGCCATTCTGTGTAATTCTTTAGTGACTTACAGTATGATTTCAAATAGACCATGTATGTATGTATACAGGGAACATTTTAAATGTATATAAAATGTATTTAAAATATAGAAATATGAAATTTTAAAATAATATATTGGCATAAAGCTAGTTATCAAAGTGTGTGACATTTTAGGGACCGTCCTCCTACCTACCATGTCCAAGCCTGGTATGATGAGGTGAGATACTACAGCTATCCCTACTCCCAGGAGTGTAATCCACACTGCCCGTTCAGGTGTTCAGGACCTGTATGCACTCATTACACCCAGGTAACCTTGGTCATTCATTGTTATTTGAATTTAAAGCTAGGGTAAGAAAAAACAAAATGTTAATCTCTGGTTAGCGCTGGTGGAGTAAAAAAACTGATGTTGGACGTCAATATTTTTATCGTTGTTTTTACAGAAAAGTCAGAGAGAAACTTTTGTTCAATTTTGGACTTTAAAATCTTCATATACTTATAATGAACATTTGGGGGTGCAGTTGCTATACCCCTCTATATAAACTATAACAGTGTCATATAAATGCTCAGCATCTGACTGTGGCTTCTGAAGGTTCTTTATTTTGTGTGTTCCACTTGTAGTTGGTTTGGGCAACCAGTAATCGCATTGGGTGTGCCATCAATGTGTGTTACAACATGAACGTGTGGGGAATGATCTGGGCAAAAGCTGTCTATCTGGTGTGCAACTACTCTCCACCGTAGGTTTCTTCTAAATTTAAATATTTACAATAGATTGTTTCACTAAATTTAAATATTTACAATAGATTGTTTAACTTTTTATTTGTGTCTTCTTTGTTTTGCAGTTTTGATTTTTTTTTTTATCCTTTTCCTTCTGCAAATTTGGTATAATTACCAGTTTCTGAATGATTTTTCCAGGGGCAACTGGTGGGGTCATGCCCCTTATAAATACGGAGCTCCCTGCTCTGCCTGTCCTGCCAGCTACGGTGGAGGCTGCAGAGACAACCTGTGCTACAAAGGTGAGTTACAGTTTTATTTTATATCATTAACATATAATCAGCCATAGTTATTCTTAAAAAGAATAAATTATCTGTGGTTTAAAAATGCTCAAAGGTTTTTATTCAGCATGTTTTTACCACACTTCCAGATGGAGGCGTGGACAGGCGAACAGCTCCTGAGCTCGAGGAGTCCAACTACATTGAACCTGATCCTGAACCAGTGAGTGAAGATCCTGAACCCAGGGCTCAGTCCCCAGATCCCCCATCCACTTACAGCCAAGAGACAAACCCAGTGGTCAGCACAGAGCAGATGAGTAAGGAAGACTTTCTTTGACAACAAATTTCTCAAAGAAAAAGTCAACTTCATCAAGACGGACCAGGTTTATTAAAATAATCCTCTTTTATTCCAGGTCAACAGGTCGAGTGTGAGACCAAGCTGAGAGACCATTGTAAGGGAACAACCTGTAACAGGTACATGATGTATTATATGTACGCAATATACTAGTAGTACAACGGATGGTACCTCATGTGACAACACTTGGATAGGAAATAAACCTTTTGACTTTGATTGATTTGTTCCGTTCATAGATACGAGTGTCCACCTGGCTGCCTCCACAGATCTGGTAAAGTGGTTGGAACTGGATTTTATGACATGGTGAATGACAAGGAACAGATATCATGTGTATATTGCAACTGGATTTTATGACATGGTGAATGACATGGAACAGATATCGTGTGTATATTGGTGCAGTGTGAGATAATGCACAGCAAATATTTGCATACTGCACAATTAGAGTTTATACTCTATATGTTGCAGATGCAGTTCAAAAATAAATGTTCTTTCTTCTTTCTTGCAGCAATCTAGTGTGTGTGGAGCTGCCTTACACTCTGGTGTCATTGACAATGATGGAGGATGGCTTGATGTCACCAGACTGGGCAGAAAACAACAATTCACTAAGTCCTATAAAAATGGTATTCAGTCACTCGGGTATGTATCTGTCTCAGTATTTCTCTATTTTTTTTTTTAAATGTTGATCAAGCTTCTCTACCTTTTTATTTATTTATTAGATGCTAATTTCCTTGTTTCCTTATATGTTAATGGTTGTCGTTATTTTCACAGAAAAAACAGAAGTGCAAATTCCTTCAAAGTAGAGAAAGTACCAGGTGAGGTGCATTCAGTTACTTCTTGATGTCAGCACGGATGTGTGATGGGTTCTATTAACAGAAAGTACATAAAGTATTCTATTTTCTATTCTATATCCTATTCTATATTAACAGTTTGCTGTTTGATTTTCCTCTGTCAGTCAAAGCAGTGAGATGTGATACCAGCGTGGCTCTTTTCTGCCCCTTCAAGAAACCAGTACGACACTGTCCCAGGTGAAGCCCTTTCTGATATTCACTTCAGTACTACTTCAGCTGTACTACATGTACTGTGGTACTGTAGCTCTTGCACAAAATTGCAAAGAAATATTTCTAGTCCGTTCTACTGGTACCAATCTGTGGCCCTAATGATTATGGAACCTTTGATATTACCTGTTGTTCCTCAGGTTGTACTGTCCCAGGAACTGTTTACAGGAGAGAGGGACACGAGTCATTGGGACCAAGTATTACTCAGATGTAAGTTCCCTGTCTTATTCCATTGGCTTTATTTAAGGCAATGGATGTATATATATATATATATATAAACTTTTTAAAAGTCTCCCTGCAATTTCTGAGTATTAAATCTAAATTTAAAAAAGGGTATTTTTTCAGAAATCAAGCATCTGCAGAGCGGCAATTCATGCTGGAGTGATCCAGAGTGATTCAGGAGGTTACCTCGATGTCATGCCCGTGGACAAACGGCAGCAGTACAACGGCAGCGCCCAGAACGGAATCACATCAGAGAGGTAAATATACAGTATATATTTACCTCAATGTACCAATGTACATTTTTCAAACTGTTTTATTCGAAGGTTTGAAGAAAAACATGCAAAAATGATAAGAAAATATAAAGAAAAATCTGTTTCATCATTAATTTATCATTACTTTTTACTTTTTAAAACTTGTGCTAACAGCATGGATGTAAGCTGCAAAAAAACAACAAAAAAACAACCTCAAATATTTTTGCCATCTTTAAATCTTCTTTAAATACGGTTATTGTTTGTATATACAAAAAAAAAAACAATGAATAAAACATTCATATCATAAACTGTGGTCTGCTACAGATCTAAAGTTTCATCGTTTATTCACCATCACCTTCCTCTCCCCTACCACGTTACTCCCACAGCTTACTGAACCCAACAGGAGGAAAGGCCTTCAGAGTGTTCACAGTCATCTGAAAAACTACACTCCTGAAGGCAGCACCATCAAACATACAAACCCAACCTGCGTAGGACATCCTGTAATTACAATGAGACTCACAGTAAATACACCAACCTGTCAACCTCTGACTCTGAAACGGTCATTTTTATGGTTTAAATTTTAGTTTTGGCCTTAGTCAAGGGACCAACACAGTGAAAATCATCTTTATTTATGACACCAGCCACACACACCAATGTAAAACATGACACCATGACATGGTGTAACTTTGTTTTAATGTAATGCAACATGTTTAGCACAACTACAGCTGCCAGCTCTAATTTAAATTGACATCAGCCACAGACAGACCACAACTTAATCTCAGTTAACATAATCCTCAATTTTCCTGTTTTTAGACAGTAATTGGAAGCTGAAGGACATGATGGGCCATCGGTCTGATAGTCTTTAATTACATCAAAAATGTGATAGTTAAATATAACATTTGCAATTAGACATGTTGTGACCTCATAGACTTTGAGGTCATTGACAGAGGAGTTTTTAAAAGAAAAGCACTTGTGTTTATTTGCATGACCTCATATTTCCTCTGTCTTCACAGTCACCTCTCTCACTTGGTCTGTCTTCTCAGTTAAGTGTACTTTTGTGGGATTTAGCAACATCTAGAGGGAAAGTTTCATGATGCAGCTCCAATTCTCTCTGGGAACAAACGAAATAACTGAATATGAAACAATGACACACACACACACACAAAAACATCCCTAATAATTAACTTCATTAATTTGTTTCTAAATATGGTTTTACCATTGACCAGCTTGTGTTTGTAGATCTATATACAGTACAGTGAACTGACCCTGGCTGGCCAGGGGTGTGCATGGCAGAATTATAATAAAGTATTTGGAAAACTAGTTTGATAATTTTTTCTTTATATTTTATTTTGGTATATATTTATTGCAATGTCTCTCTGCTTTTGAGATAAGGAAAACGTGGACACAACCTTTTTGTTCCCTGTATAAGACAGATCAGCACAAAGCCAAGAATATGCCATATATGCTACCTGGGTTAGGGCCAGGTCTCCTTGACAAATTAGGAAAGCATCGTAGTGTTGTCAAAATTCACAGTACCCTGCTGCAGAGGCGGCCGTTGGCATCACACTCAGGTCACCTCCTGAGGTCAGTGAGGCAACATGTCATTCAGAAAACCCCCTCATTCTGCCCCAGCATCAGTCAAACAGCAGTGTATCCAAACATAGGGGTGAGGACACTGTCTCTGCCAGTCTTCAGAAGGTTAAAAGTCATAACTGTTGTCTCGTGGTTCTGGTTACAGGCCTGGAACATTTCATCCAAGTCATTTCATTTCAGTAGAATATATGAGTCTTTTCATAGCCATTGAATAAATAGTCATGACTACATTTGTGTAAGTTTAACAAAACACAGCTCCAACTATGGCCGTTGCCAATTTTAGCGATAAGACTGATTTGCCGTTGCGTGTTGGTCGGGAAAAAACACAAAAGTCAAATGAACATAGCAATTATGAGGGTTTTTGAAATACTGTTGACATTTGGACACAGCTGGCCGGGCCTGAACACACCGGTGTGTATGCATGGAGTGTTTGTGTTTGAACGTACCGCTACAGCTGCGTGTGTGATGCGTGCGTGCGTGCGTGCGTAGAAGTGAGAGACTGTCTAAATATAACCGCTACAATCACGGTCGGACCTTATTGCTGGCTCGTCAAGTGGTCAGGTCTGGGCGGGCCCACGCTGTGCATGTGGGCTGACAATCACTGCAGACAGTAGGTGTGTGTGTGGTTGGACTTCCTCCTCTCAACTCCTCTGCACCTCATAGATTTAGACATTATTATTATTTTGACATAGTTAGCAGCTGTGTTTTGGTAGCTAAATGTGATAATTATCTCCTCATTGGTGGGTTCTCTGTTGGTAGAGGCATATTTTTAACCATGGTAACTGCCTGCTTCATTTTACTTTCACATGACACAGTACAGACGCCTTTTAAAGTCACAGAATCCCACCTGAGTATTCTATGGTCCACTTACTATTCACAAACATATTTGTGTATATACATATGTACATAGATATATGTACATATAGGTACATGTAAATATATGTATGTAGCTATATGTACTTTGGTGTGGGATTAGTAAATATTACTTACACTTAGATGTTTGAATTTGTATTATTCATGCTGGGATAATGACCTACACTTCTTCACCCTACAGTGGACTAATTTTCATTTTCTTTTCACAGCTCTGCCTCAAATTTACCCACTTTTTTATTCCTCCTCCCTCCTCTGCATAAAGACGTTCAATTCCGTTTGCAGACTGTAAATGTAATTTACAGATTAAACTTTGTGACTTTGTGTAGATTTAAAGAAGGACGGGGGTTCGGGCCTCATCAAAGCTCCTCACCTCTCACTGACCAAACACACACACACGTACAGTAGTGATCTCAAACTCAGAGGATGGCCTTGGCAGCCTTCCCTCTCCTTCTGTTTTGTTGGTAACCCACATGCAGACCTCCAGTGCCAGCAGAGTGTGGCAAGGGAAGAAAAGAGTCGCTTTTCGTCACAGTTCCACGCTGTTCACAGACTTTCTGTATGGCCTCCCCAACCCCCGTTCTCAGCTGGTACCCCCTACCACCACCACCATAGAACCCACATCGAAACTTTCCTCTTGGACCTAAAATAGTTGTCTGAGTGCTGGCCACACTTGCCTGGTGCCCTCCTGTCGCCAGTGGGCTGGATGCACACCCTGACCAAGGAGACTAATTTGACCTGACTGGTTGGTTACAAAATTAATTATTTTTATTGCCAAATGAAATTAGACACAATATACAGAGAATTGCAATTCATACACTTTGTGCTTTGGTGACTTATGCAAAGAAATAAAAAAGGTAACACCTGAGTTAGGATTGAAAAGGTTAAAAGGTCGGTCTGAGATAAAAACAGTGATTCTTTCT
>NC_024326.1:12781181-12814520 GCF_000523025.1 Cynoglossus semilaevis
GAAATCTTTGACACCAGGTCATAACCAAGTAGGTTGTGACCTTTGCCTTTCCAAAAGACTAAAATCAATTTCCTTATATATGTTTCAGTTTAATAAAATAAAATAAATCTGAAAAAATAGAGCTACCTCTTGCAAACCTCCCACATACAGAAGATACTAAAATATATGTGCACTATTTTTCATTGATGACAACACATAGCCTGCAGCTAAAATGTTCCCTTTATGCGATGGCATGAGAGGTCAGCCTAACCCTGCAGTTTGTTTTTGCAGCTAGCTGGTTTTGGAGAAGGGTGGGCTGGGGGCAGGGGGTGGGAGGGGTAAACAGGTATATGGCTACAAATAGAATCGAGCCACTTAAGAATAAGTCATAAGGGAGAGCGGTCTGTTCCCAGATCTGCGTCAGCACTGACCTTTTTGCTGTTTGCTGAAGGGATTGAATTTCACCTCCACCTCTCTGGCTTTCACTTTTTTCAGTCTTTACATTAAAACCATCAAAGGCAGTAAAAATGGCAGTTTTATACTGAAAGAAAAAAATGTATATGGCAGTTCAGCCTTTGGACAAGTGAGGGTGTACAGTAGAGGTACACTGATTACTGCAAGGTAACTGAGGTGGTTAAACCTTTTACCTGTAAATAGAAATACAGAATCCATCTTATTACAACAGATCGAAAAATATGTTTTTAAAAATACAACGGAACATATTATTTATTCTATAATAAACACCCATATTGTGAAGGGTTTCTCACACATTAAATCTTTCCGTATGGTTTGGACTGTGTTCTGACATCTTATTCCTTAGACTATAGCTCCCCCTGCTGGGACTTTTAGAGAATATAACATGTTCGCTTATTGCATGAAAAAAGTTTTTATTAAACAATTTATTTATTTAACCGACTAATTAATCAGCTGATAACGTGAATTATATTCAAAAAATGAGGAGGATTATAACATATTATAACATATATAATATTACATTATTATTAAATTAAATTATAAAAATAATCATTATTGTTGCTGCAAATAAAAGCCATATAATGTATAATTTATATGAGAACAATACTAATTTATAATGTTATTCATTTTGAACAAAATAGTATTATTTTTAAGATTTATATTTTAAATATGATAATACTAATAATGGTTAAATTTTATTATTGTTGTTATGATTATTGTATCCCTATAATAATTATTATTACTGAATCACTTTCATAAATACTATTGTTGTTATTGCTGTAGTAGCAGTGTTGCCTATGTATAGATTATAAACTTTCATTCATTTCATTTCATCAAAACAGACAAGACAATATTATATATATAATATATTATAATATAAATGCACAGCACATAGAGTGGGGGGGTTGTTCTGTGCATTTAACTTGTCTTTTTAATGGGCATTTGAGTGTGAATGCATAAGATAGTGAGCTGAACATTAGCAGCTCACAGTTACCCATAATGCACTGTGAAAAGGTACAGTAACACCCATTTTACAGTAATAAGGTGTGAGTGAGACATGACACAGAGAGGGAGGAGTTGCTCCAAGTTCAGTGTCAGCCCTGTTTCTATGGTAAATAGATTGTCACATGGGGCAACAATCCCCAGGCAGTGGAGACGAAAGGGAGGGGAAAGAACAAGCAGAGTGAGATTCATTGTGTGTAGGTGGGTGGATATATGCTGGAAGACTTTGGCCTGCCCCATGTGCAAGAGGCGGCACTTTCACCCTTAGGTTAGAGCCTGTAGGATCATATTACGAAAAGAAAACGGAAACAAAAGATTCAATGTGAGTGCCATGTTGTGGTCAAACTGAATCTTTGAGCTTCTCTGTCAGGGCCTTGATATGGCTCTACTTTTCTCACGTGACTCTTATTAGACTCACATTTTCTGTGAAACACAACAGCTGGTACCAACCTAGTTGTCGACACGTGAAGTCAAGAATTCCAAGATGCCTACAAACTTCACTGTGGTGCCGGTGGAGGATGCACAGGAGATCACCAACAGTGTGGGAGCAGCTGGAAGCAACAAGCCCTTTGCTCTGGACAAAATATTTAAGGAGGAACTCCAAGAAGACAACTCACAAGGTAGGAAGACACTATAAAGATAACAAACCACTTAGCTGGGAACCTATCTTCATTGAAAGGTCAACAATTAATACCTTTGGATCCTTGATTAAATCATGTGTGAGTTTGAGTGTATGCTAGTGTGCTTGTAAGGACAAAGTAAGGAGGTTAATGGTGCATTTTGCTCACCACATATGCTCACTGAAGCAAAGTGATACAAACAACCACTCACTTGTCAAGACAGGCACATACCTAACAGACGGCGTAAACAAACACATTGACTTGTGAGGCTGCTGAACTAGCCGGAGCTTGCAGGGCTGCTTGACAAATGTACTGAGGAGGGAGGGGGCAACTACTACTGACAGTGCAGCCTGTATTTACAATCACTCCTACATCACCTGAGCAGAGAAGTCTGTTGTAGAATTGTTAACCTACTAGAAGAGAAAAGAAAACTAATATATTGTCATTTTAGTTAGTAGAATTACATTTTGTTTGGTATCTCAGTCATTAGAATCAAACTACAACACTTCCCAGAAATAACCTTACCTTACCATTTTAATTACATTAATATCTTAATGACTAGAACATTTCAAGACACTTCTCCTAGGCATCTTTGTCAAATACTATATTTCCCCTAGCCTTTAAACTAACCTTTATGAACATATGCCAAATCGTATTTCATATACTAACACTAACCTGTCATCAGAATGGAACATCTGTATTTAAAGTGACTCAACACATTACAATAGAAATCAGACCCGAAATCTGTACTGTACTGCACTTGTCCCCCACAGATCTATATCAGCTTACAATCTGATTACATAACAAATATTACATTATTTTAGAATTTTTTTTATAAGTCACTAAACTGTCAATTGCACATTTTCTGGCCAGATAACAATATGCTCAACACTAAAATACAGTATTTAATTGAGAAACTATTTCAAAGGTCTCTGATTATTTGCTTTAATAACTGGTTAAGTGTGTAAACAGTGTAACAGCCTTCTTGACGTCGTCGCAAAAGATGTCATGAACCACCATCTTTCTAAGATGATAAGTATTAAAACGTTGAACCAGATAACGATGGCGAAATTAATTGTATTAATTTAAATTAAAAAAGACATGCAAAAATACAATAAGGGCGGAAGTCCAATCGGTGTTGATTTCGTCATGTATACTGGAACGAATGAGAGCAATAATTCATCAACCAATCAGAAATGCGGTTGCTGGCCTAAACGCAGGACATTTACACTGACATCCAATGATAGTGAACGTTTGTGCAGCAGTGGAATAAACAGAAGAATAAACAAGTAACTATTAAGCGTCAATTGTTAATTCGTGTTAAATCGATTTATGAAACGTGCGTGAGCAAAACGTGTCCAAGGATTTTACAGTTAGTTTACTTTTAAACAGTATTTAGCCCCATGTGAGAGAGCGAGCATAATCTTCAATGTTGTCATGATATTCACGCAATGGTAAAGAGACGAAACACTTAATACACTATAAGCTAACCTAGTTATGCTAAGAAGTGACATTTGTCAACTTCTTTCACTTGTCAACAATTGAAAACGTCTTTGTATACGTTTGTAAACTTAAATAATTAAAACAATCCTATATTTTGTTAAAAAGCAAGATTTATTTAAAATTAGCTGTGAAAAGTAACACTAATGTGTAAATATTTCAAATATTGTGATTAGATGCTTGTCACAAAATGCAAAAACCTTGCATGTCCTGTGACTTTGCATATTAGACAAATTACACGTGCTAGTCGGAAAATATAATTTTATCAGAGTGATGGCACCTGCATGTAGTGTGCGGAACCCAGACAAGACCGCTTCACAGTTGAATGCCATCAGCCTGACAACAGCATTTTCTATTAACACGTAGGTTCAACCTGCTCCAGCAGACTTTCTTGTTGGTGAGTCAGCAGGTCGAGGTCTCTTTCATGTGTGCATTATCTCCTCTCTGCTACTGTCACAAAAT
This sequence comes from Cynoglossus semilaevis, assembly GCF_000523025.1. Classification (NCBI taxonomy): domain Eukaryota; kingdom Metazoa; phylum Chordata; class Actinopteri; order Pleuronectiformes; family Cynoglossidae; genus Cynoglossus; species Cynoglossus semilaevis. Next base: position 12,785,219 of record NC_024326.1, read on the forward strand.
GAGCTTATTTAAGAACTTAAAGGACAGGTTTTGCAGTTTTCATCTGGCACCATCTATTTGTTTCTTTTCCCAAAACTGACTGTACATTTGAAAGTAACACAATTTTATTATAGAATTCTATGAAAGAGGGATTCTTGGATTGGAACAACACTGTAGAAGTGAACAAAAGGTGGAAGTGACTGAAACGAACCGTGTCTGGCTGCATGAAGTCTGTGGACTTTAAACTTATTTTTATTACATTTATTTGGACTTTTATGTCTTAAATTGGCCTATTCAGTCATAATGAGGACAATAAAGTCTGATTTGCCCAGCTAACATTCAGTGGTTATATAGTATATAGAGTATGAATTTGTCCACAGGTTACATGTAAATTTATAATAATTTATATAGTACAGATGCATGGGACCTGCATGGTTTCACTTGGAAGATGTAGCCTTTCTAGATATGCAGACGTGGTACTGTACTGTACTTTGCAACTTAACTTTAATTCAAGTTCAGCATGTTCACAGTCTCTGTATCACCAAATTCAGTCTATATTTGCGGCTATGATTATGAAAATGTCTCTTTTAGTCACTTCTTTTTGTTGCAGGCCTCTTGATGAGTGCATGCATCGTAGCATTTAATATACTTTTATCATTGGAAATACTCTCTGGTGGATGGGGCATTCCCAGCATTGGCTCTTTTGCATCATCTAAATCTCTAGAAAAAATGTGACAGTAGTAAATAGAGGATACAAAGTGAGCTCTGAGAAGAAACAGTGTTGTAACACTGACCTGACCTCTGCTTTTCAGATGTCAGAGTTTTCAGAGATGTTCTTTGTGCTTTCTAAAAGTACAGAGGATATGGATTTTGGAATCTCCCTACTGCTCAACCCTGAATGCTAAATTTTGTTACAATCGGCCTCATACCATAGGCATTTACAGTGAACTCTTTTTCCAAACCAACTGTTCTTCACTGTTGACTGAGCCACCCTTCAGTTCAGAGACGAAGAGGTACAATTGTGTGATCTAATGTAATTTACCAAATGTTACAGGAAAAGATAACTCAATGTTGAGCTTTCTCATTAATCTCAGATTAAGGCAGTGTTCTCTGAACAGGATTACAGATTATCACTCCATCAGAACCACTTTAGGAGAATGAAATATATTTATATATATGTGTGTCTGTGTATATAGATACATGATGTATTCATAAAAATATATTTTCATAAGATTGTATATAAACATTTATTTCATTTAAATAAGTTTAAGAAAATGCTATTTGTGATTATTTCTATTTGAAATGTATGTAATGTTTGTGTTTCTTATTAGAAGAGGAGGTTCCAAAAGAGTCCAGTCCATTTATTAACCCAGAAAATGACGAAGAACAGTACTATGAAGGCAAAAATATGGCTCTGTTTGAGGTGAGTCAAATGGCATAATTAGAGATAGCTGCAGTACATACTGTACGACACAAATACTATATTCCTATAATTTCAAAAGTCAAGAAAACAAAATAAAAAATACTATCTCTGCCTGCAGGAGGAAATGGACAGGAGTCCCATGGTGTCATCCCTTCTCAACAAGCTGGCCAACTACACCAACCTGACACAGGGTGTTCGTGAGCATGAGGAAGAGGCCGAAAATGAAGATGGTGTCAGAAGGGTCCCTGTCATGGTAAACAGTTTTTTTTATTCACTGCTTAATTTGTTAGTAAGTTTAGTAAAACAGCACCTAAACCAAACATACCTGAGATAAAACACAGGGAAAACACATCAATTATTGTAAGTACTAAGGCAGATCACTAGTGTTTAGTATTTGTTAATTACCAATCTGCAACTTTGATTAATTTACTTCACCTCCCCCCCCCCCCCCCCCCCAGCATGTTAAAGGTGCTTATTAGCTACTGAAGAGACATCCTAAAAATAATGCATTGAACAAGTGTTATTCATGTGAAGCTCAATAGTCCTCTGCTCAAATATAAAGGGCAGCTGTAAATTCCAAAGGGAATCTGCTGTAGAGATGATTTTCTGCACCGATCACCTTCTCACACCCTCTCAGATTGAAAATCAAGGATTTATTTTGGCCAGTGGACTTCCTGACAGCCATGAAAAATTCAGGCACTGAGCTATGTGTCTGTGTACGACTGGCTATGAGCGCCAGCTGGAGGAGGAGAGTGGAGGTGAACTGTCAGACAGGTCTGAAGTTTGGGGTCAGATGTAGTGTCATTATAAATGCACAAAGTCACAACGGCAGAACAAATTGCTATTGTTCTTAAAACTCTTTCAGGAGCTGCTAGTCCCCGAGCCTTCAGCCAACCTAGTTTGCATAATGTTGGGTATGATGGAATTTGAATTATTTCCATCTGGTGACATTTTTATCCTCCCTGTCTAGCTGACATTAACTAAAACCTTAAAACTCCAAATGCAAGAAAAAAACATTTCATATTTGTGATATTTAAGTGTGATTATCATATGTAATGATTGGAATTATAACCTGATAGAAAACAACAAAAGTTATTTTATCTGCACTGTAAGAACATGGTTAAAAGACAGTAGAACCTTCAAGTAGACACGTTGATTATGTTTGATGAACACCCACCCCCATAGTGAGAGCGCTGCTTTTTTCTTTAACGGAGGAATAAAGGAGGCTGGACACTGAAGGGAACAGGACAGATAATGTTATTAGAGTTGGGGGGAGCAACACTGGGGCAGATGAAGGAGTGGAAGAAAAGAAGGCGGACTGAGAAGAACAGAGCAGCAAAAGTAAGAGTGATAGAATAATGTAGGTCTCCACATCTCCCACCGCAGTGGTGTGCAGTGCAAACGTCCCAGGAAAGGGTTTGATTCTAGAACAATGGTATGTACATCTTATATTTTATAGCATTTCAGGAGTAAGAGATGGAAGTTAAGGCTTTAGTCTGCTGCTTTTTTATTGAAAGGTCACATAGTGTCCTTCCCCACATATAGAGAAATTTTGTGTGAATGTTTGAGGACTTCAGTATTTGTGGTTTACTACAAATGCTATATCTATTGCTGTGTTTACTATCTGGTAAAATAGTTTGACATTTCTAAGGATGTGCTGCTGCAGAAAGTTATCAAAATTTAACCTAAACACAAGAATATGTAAAAAGGTTTGAAGAGAAACCTTTAGGTGTCTGACTTTAGTTTCTTAGGCATCTTTTAAAAGTTTTAGCCTAAAATATAAGAAACAAACATCAAACACTAAAATATTCATGTACTGTATGTTCTTTCTTTTGCAGGTCCCTCAGATGGGAACCTTTATTGGAGTTTACCTGCCCTGCATGCAAAACATTCTGGGTGTCATTCTCTTCCTGCGCCTCACTTGGATCGTTGGAACTGCAGGAATCTTGGGCTCCTTTGCCATCGTCTCCATGTGCTGCATCTGTGTGAGTCATTTAGAAACTTATCGGCTTAATCTTTAGCTAAAAATGTTCCATGACTTTGAGGTTAGCTAAATTAAAAAAAACAGCTGGGAATCTGTAGCATAAATCTGCAGTATAGATAAAATTGAACAGAACAATTTAAGTTTAAACTGTGTTTTTTTTCTTCTCCTAATTGCAGACATTGCTGACAACCATATCAATGAGTGCCATAGCAACAAATGGTGTGGTACCAGGTAAAGTATGAAAAAAAAGTTTATTTGGCTCAGAATTTTCCTAGTAACCCTTGTTGATTTAAAAAAAATCACTTAATTTTGTCAGGCCTACATTTATATTTTGTGCAATATATTAGTAAAGTCCAAAATAAGTCGTAAAACAAAAACATTTTAAAACATTATACATTTTTAACTGGTGTTTTGTGTTTCCAAAGCCGGTGGTTCATACTACATGATCTCCAGGTCTTTGGGTCCAGAGTTTGGAGGAGCAGTGGGCATCTGCCTCTACCTGGGGACCACTTTTGCTGGATCCATGTACATACTCGGAACGATAGAGATTCTACTGGTGTGTTTTCACAGGGACATTTGAGAAGAAGTCAGTTTTTACTTTTGTGTCACATTAATAACCCTTGGGCGTCTTATTTTTAATCTACTCCTTACATCCAGACGTACATCGTTCCCACGGCAAAAGTTTTCAAAGAAGGAGGAGATACTGACTTTCTCAATAACATGCGTGTTTATGGAACATGCTGCCTGGTCTTGATGGCACTAGTGGTGTTTGTAGGAGTGAAGTAAGTTTGTGCAGGATGACATACAACACATTTACATACTACACATACAGGTTGGTGTGTTCTTTTGAAGACACTGCAGCGGGTTCCAGACATTGCGATCGAATAAGCAAAAGCTTATCTGGAACTTTAACCTTTAACCATCGAGTAACCAACTGTAACATTAGCACAGGTTACATTTTACACTTTTTAAACTTTGACTATACAATTTTTATCTTCTTTTTTAAGGTTATTTATATAGTTATTTATTTAAATACAGCTGTGGGGAGTTTTGAAGCAATAGCTGTGATGGTGTCAATGTGGGAGGGAGGAGGGGTCATGAACTTAAGAGAAATGTCCATTTTGATTGATCAGCAGATCCTGAAATTTTGCCACTATCAGACATTCCCTTTTGAGGACAATGCTTTTGGTCCATGTTCAGTCATCTGATCCTGAAAGTTGAAATTTGTGTAACCCACAAAACATTCTTAAAATGCAACAATATGTACACACACACACACACACACACTGACATCGGTTCTCTTTTCTTCAGATATGTGAACAAACTAGCCCTGGTTTTTCTGGCCTGTGTAATACTCTCAATCATGGCTACATATGCAGGAGTTGTCAAGACCCTCATTGAACCTCCAGAGTTTACGTGAGTGACAGTTTTGTGTTTTTATGATGTTTATTTTCTTAGAATTACTGTATGAAAAACTGCTGTTTGCAGATTTGATAGATTTATTGTGTGGTGATATTTTTTCTGTCTTTTTGTTTTCATTAAAATAGCACTTTTGTAGCAATTGCAGTGTTTAAAGTAACTTTCATTGTTACTCTGTTGAGTTTTGAAGCAAAAGCTGTGAATGTCATACAACAATGCTCCAATCTACAAAAAAAAGGCTGTTCAAAAAGTTTGGCACCACAGCTTTGCAGGATTTCTCCACCCAGCTCACCTCACGTCTCTCTGTGTTTCTCTGCAGTGTTTGTCTGTTGGGCAACCGTTCATTGAGGAATGAAAAGTTTGAAACATGTGCAAAGACAGAGTTGGTGAAAAACGAAACTCGTACAACGGATCTGTGGCCCTTGTTCTGTGACAATAAATACCTCAATGCCACGTGTGATGAATATTTCATTGTTAACAACCTGACAGAGATCCAGGCCGTACCTGGGCTTCTGAGTGGAGTGATCAAAGGTGAGACAAAAACAGGGAAATAATCTTTTGGGTTTTGAGGACTTTTATTTGAGAATAAAATTCTATATATAAAGCTATAAAAAGCTAAACATGTAAAACAAAAATCCTTTTTGTATGTATATAATTTTCCTCTCTGTCTCTTACCTTTTTATCAGACAACTTGTGGGGCAACTATGATCCAGCTGGGGAAATGTTAGAGAAGAAAAGCCAGCCATCAGTACCAGTGCCAGAACAGACAGAAGACACTAAAAAGCCCTATGTCTTTAATGACATCACCACATACTTCACTCTGCTGGTGGGAATATACTTCCCCTCAGTCACAGGTAGGAGATGAAGCCCAGCTGCTATTTTGTTAGTTAAGGTTTCATTATTTTATTTTATGTTGATGAAGAAGAAGAATTGTTTCTGAAACTGTTATCAATCTTGTTGTCTTTCTAATTTCAGGTATTATGGCTGGTTCTAACAGGTCAGGTGACCTCAGAGATGCACAGAGGTCGATTCCAATAGGAACCATTATGGCAATTCTCACCACCTCCTTTATTTGTATCCTTTTTAAATGTCTTTGGTTGTTTAAAAAGAACAATTCTTTAGGTGATATTTAAAATTATAAATATTAAAAAAAATAATGCTTTATTAAAAATTTGAAAAAAAAGGCATAAAAATGGTATAATCATCCAAAAAGCATTTTTCCCCAGATTTCTTCATGTTGTCAGTGTTTTCTCCTTAATTCCCGCATCAGACATTTCCTGTGTGGTCTTGTTTGGAGCCTGCATCGAGGGAGTGGTGCTCAGAGATAAGTATGTGTGTTCATGCTGACTTCCCAGTAATTTGGCTTCGTTCAAACCAGACAGACAGAAATCAGAAAAGCCAAACCTTTTGTAGACAGTAAGCTGCAGATGAACTCTGATAATTCATGGACTCGAATATTTAGAGCAAGTGAGCCTGAAAGAACTTAGACACTGTTTCTACAGGGCCTAGGTCAGAGGTCAGCAACATTAATTGCAAAAAGGCTGAAAAGTAGCATGTGAAGTGTTTATTTTTAATGTTAAATATTTCAAATGTTACAGATGTTTTTTCTGGCTTGTTTCAGGTTTGGCTTTTCTGTGAAGAAGAACCCAGTCATTGGTATCCTGGCATGGCCGTCGCCTTGGGTGATTGTAATTGGCTCCTTTTTCTCTTGTTGTGGGGCTGGACTCCAAAGCCTGACCGGTGCCCCTCGGCTGCTGCAGGCCATTGCTCGTGATGGCATTATTCCTTTCTTACAGGTCAGTGTTTAGCCACAACCCTTTGTGTGTAACGGTAGAGCTGAAAAAATAGTTTAGTGTTGGGAAGAGGTGTGGCAAGTCAACTTTTATTGCGACAAATGTCACTACCTGGTCTCGAAGAAGTCCTGCAGAATCCTAGAAGGAAAGTCTCCGATGTAAATAACACTTTTGGATGAGATGTGGTGAAACATCTTGGTAACTTTCAAAGCTAAAGCCTTGTACTACATGATTCATTTATTTGCCGGTCTTTTTCAGGTCTTTGGTCATGGAAAGGCCAACAACGAGCCGACCTGGGCTTTGTTGCTGACAGTTGGAATCTGTGAAATAGGAATCCTTATTGCTTCCCTGGATGCTGTCGCTCCCATCCTCTCAATGTACTTCACTGAATATGTTTTTTGGCTTTTGTTTAACATATCTGGACAAATGTATTTTGACAATACATTTACTGTGCACACAGGTTCTTTCTCATGTGTTATCTGTTTGTCAACCTGGCCTGTGCTGTGCAGACCTTACTCCGTACACCCAACTGGAGACCACGCTTTAAGTTCTACCACTGGTACAAAAATAAAGCATAAAAATCACCAAATTTGTGCATTACACTCTGACATTGTCAATTTACTACAGTGTCTCTCCATGTGTCCATCATGTAGGACATTGTCCTTCCTGGGGATGAGTCTGTGTCTCTCCCTTATGTTTGTCTCATCCTGGTACTACGCTCTGGTCGCTATAGTGATTGCTGGATGTATCTACAAGTACATTGAATACAGAGGGTAAGTTCTCTCTTTCTCACTAAAGGTTTTGTAGTCAGATCTAGAGCGTGCATGCCAATGTGTCCTTGGTAAAGATGCTAAACATGTGTGAAGTGCAATACAAAATAGTGGTATAAATAGCGTTGATCAATTGCAGGGCAGAAAAAGAGTGGGGAGATGGAATCCGAGGCCTGTCCTTAAACGCAGCCCGTTATGCTCTCATTCGTCTGGAGGAAGTACCACTGCACACAAAAAACTGGAGGTGAACATAGAAGTTTGCTGGGACTGTTCCAGATTGTATTTTACCATCAATTATGTCCATGCTTCATTGTCTCCTCCTTTGCTGCCTCTCTCTTTAGGCCTCAGCTGTTGGTGTTATGTAAGCTGGATTCTAACCTGAAAGTGAAACACCCACATCTCCTTTCATTTACATCCCAACTGAAAGCTGGAAAAGGTCTGACCATTGTCTCATCAGTGCTGGAAGGAACATACATGACCAGAGGGGCTGACGCCAAGACTGGGGAAGAGGTTCGGTAGTTTTTAATTACTCTTTGATCTTACTTCAAAACTAAACATTTTATCATTGATCACAAAAGCAAAAAGAAAATGAATTTAGACACAAAGAATTCAAGACATAAGACTGTGCTCCATTTCCTTCATCAGAATCTAAAAGCTGCCATGGCTGCAGAGAAAACCAAAGGCTTTTCCCATGTGGTGGTGGCATCCAACCTGAGAGATGGTTTCTCCCTGCTTATCCAATCAGCCGGACTGGGAGGAATGAAACACAACGCTGTCCTGATGGCCTGGCCAGCTGGCTGGAAACTGGCCCAGGACTCCTCTGCAAGGCAGAATTTTATAGGTGAAACCATTTGATTGATTCACTTCATGTTCAGTTTGAGGACTTGGTCCTGAAAACAGTAACATCCATAAAAACAGCAATGAAAGCTGAGGTTGCTTCATACATTTAAAAACAAACTGACCATCTACTAATTTCAGTCAATGTGGCTTATCAACATACTTTTATCGTGTCTTGTTCCCTTCTTTCATCCAGAAACGGTGAGAGAAACCACAAGTGCAGAGCAGGCGCTTCTGGTTGCTAAGAACATAGACAGCTTCCCCAGTAACCAGGAGCGTCTGACAGAGGGAACCATCGACGTGTGGTGGATCGTGCATGATGGTGGACTTCTGATGTTGCTGCCTTTTCTACTTAATCAACACAAGGTGCTATTGCCTTCTGGTTTAATGTTGTCTGAGTCTGTGTGTTATAAGATAATTGTAAAATATATATAAGAGTTGAATGAATGAAATACCTGAACCATAATTTGTTCATGGAGGTTTAATCCATGCTTTAATCAAGTATCAATAAAACCTTTAGGTTTGGAGGAAGTGCAAAATGAGAATCTTCACTGTTGCCCAAATGGACGACAACTCCATCCAGATGAAAAAGGATCTCCAGATGTTTGTCTACCATCTACGGCTGGATGCAGTGGTGGAGGTAGTGGAAATGGTAAATACATGTACTCTTACTCCTTGATTGGTCAGTTACATAATATCAATTCAGTTCTCAGGGGTGAAATTGCAATTGTTTGCCTTGTTTCTGCAGCACGGCAGCGATATCTCGGCCTTCACCTATGAGAAGACACTGATGATGGAGCAGCGATCACAGATGCTCAAACAGATGCAGCTGTCACGCACTGAGAAGGAGAGAGAGGTCTGTGACACATAATTAAATCTATTGACAAATCTCCAGCCCATAGAACAAATTTATGTGCACTTGAAAAACAAAGCACCTCTGTGAACACAGCCAACAAACATTTTAAACAGTTAATATCAACTTCTCCCCTCAAATAGACAATTCAGAATCTCATCATTTTACTGCAAGAAACTCATATAGTTTTAAAAATGTTTTTCATGTCAAATGTTGTTTGTTAAAATAAAATCAAATTTGACTTATCTCCTGACCTGTGGATCTTTTAGGCCCAGTTAATTCATGATCGCAACACAGCCACGAATGCCAAAGCTGCACGTCAAACCACACCAGATCATGTCCACATGACCTGGACCAAAGACAAAGTGATCAACGAGAGGAACAAACACAGAGAGAACATGGCTGTGAAGGACATGTTTAATATGAAGCCGTAAGTTCTCGCAGTTTTAATGCTTTATGAAGCAAGTTTTTTTTAAGTGTCCCATCATGAGGTAAAATTAACTTATCCTCATGTCCAATTGTTAGCATGGTCTGTTGTATTTTAAAATTTAAATATATTGTTTTCTGAATTTTGTCTTTCTCCAGAGAGTGGGAGAATCTGTAAGTCTCTTCATCTTTTTAAGTCTGCATGTGCATGAGCCTAGTGTGAGTGTGTTGAATTAATGACAATCTGTGCTTACGAGTGTTAAAGCGGCTCAAGATTCTTGTTGCATGATCAACAGTGTTGGGATGTGATGTTTGCTTCATGCTTTTGCTAATTTTGCAGTCTGCAGCCTTAACTGATTCCTGAGCAGTTATTCTGTGTGTCCCATAGAATTGGTTTGAGAACTATCCAGCAGGGTTGCTCTTTTAAATCAGTTGTGTTTTTTTGAATGTATGTGATTTACCGTAGAAGTCAGTCGAACGTACGGCGGATGCACACAGCAGTGAAGCTCAACGAAGCAGTCGTCAAAAAATCAAAGAATTCCCAGTTGGTGTTGCTCAACATGCCAGGACCACCAAAGAACAAGAAAGGAGACGAGAACTGTATCCTTATAAGAATAAGGTGATTTGTCTCAAATGTGTCATAATATTTTTATAAATGGTATGACTTGACCTTAGGGTATGGTGGTACGATTGTATAATGAAATGGTGCAAAAATGCTATTTTTACAAAGCTCCTTATAGTTATAAAATAACTATTAATATATATTTTTTATTTATCATATTGATTATATTGTCATATTGTTATCCTATACCTAGGTTTACAGGATTAAAATAAAATCGTTTTGCAAATACGGACTTTGTCACCACCTGCAGGTGTAGCAAAGGTACATACACGCTCAGCGTTGGAAAACGTAAAATCCCACTGTAATTGAATAAAACTGAGTTCTTACGATTTCAATTTACTCTAGTCTAGTCTAGACTCACTCTTTCACTCCATGATGTGCATTCTTTAACCAGACTATGTCTCAGACATGGAGTTCTTGGAGGTTTTGATGGAGGGCTTGAATCGTGTCGTGTTGGTCCGCGGGGGAGGTCGAGAGGTCATCACCATCTACTCATAACACTGTTATGTTTCTAAGCTTATTGACATTGTTGGACAATTGGGAATACAGTGGGCAGGGATCGGGGAGGGTGCTATGATATACACTCTCTGAGCCTTCACAGGGAAGCACATTCAGCATCATGCTTCATTTTGGAGTACCGTAGTGTCTCTAAAGGCATTTTGTCCCATCCCACCTTTCAGTGCCTGTTTTAGGGTTTCTATATAATTCCTATATATTTTCCTTCCTACTCCCTTGATCTGTTTTTATCAGGCCATAGATGGTTGACTGTACCGGAATTTCAGGGCAGTAGAGGACATTTTTTCATGGTATGACTCAGGACTCTCATGGCTTTTGATTAGAATAGAATAGAACAGAATAGAATTGAGTAGAAATTATTGTAGTTATTGTTGAATGAGACAACACTAAAAATGATTTTCCTTTTTTATTACAATATATTTTATTTTTAAAGATGACAACACTTGAGTATCCATTGTGTAAATAGATAATAATTTTAAGAGAAGCAATGTCAGGACATAAAAACAACAATTCTAGTTCTTTTGTGTCTAATGCATTTTAAGTGTGTGACAGTGAATACAAAAAATGTGAATGAAATGAAATGTGTGAGATTTGGACCAGTAAAAATACTAGCTAAGGTTTTATTTAGTTCTTAATTAAAGTGGCTTTTCAGTCAGTCCTAACAGTATTGCTCTCTTCTAACATAATCTGCATTCGATTATAGAACAATTCCACCTTAACTGCCTGCTGGTCTCCAAGGGGCAGTTCTAAGGGTGACAGCCCTAACACAAAAAAACATAAGGTAAACACGTATGATATTTTCTAAGGCAGACTTTTTTGCAGGAGACATCCCCAGGACACACTGTGTTTTTTTCTACAACCCACTGTATGCGTTCACTTAATAATAATTAAGTGATCGCGACTGTTTACGTTCTGATAATCATGTGCTGCATTTGGTTCCAAACCACTGTCTAATTGTGACAGAGACGACCGGCCAGATATGGACCCAGCCCACTATTCTGAAGGTAAGGTCAAGTTTTTAATTATTTGTCAGAAAAACATTTCCAGACATTTCAAGTAGGTTACTCTCATACGCAAAGTGGAAACACACATGCAAAGTACTGGAAAAGCAACCTGGATCGAACCAGCAAACCAGTATTTTTGTAGAAAGGCAAAAGTATGAACCACTGTGGCCCCACCCATATGTTTGCTTGTTAAACCATTACTTTTTTTGTCGATCCACTTTCGTAGCATCACTATACATGACCTAAAGTTTAACGTTACATTATGGAGCTCTAGTAAATATACTGTAAGTCTAGTAAATCAAGCTGAAGGGTTGGCCTGAAGAGGGTCCAATGGGCGCCAGAGGGTGGAGGGGTCTTTTTTCCTTCCTAGGGAGTCAAATTTCCTAACTGAGTGGGCCTTCAAGTCACTCACCCTAGAACTGTGGGAGCCTTTGTACTGAAAGTGTGAGAGACAGACAGAGAGGGAGAGAGGGAAGGTAATTTTAGGTCTCCACATTGGGGCAGAGAGAAACAGCTTCCCTGAATGTTCATCACTGAAAGGCATCTGGATTTTACAGCCAAACCTGGATTTTTATTTTGTTATTGGCTAAAATGTTTGAAGGGTAAGACTGTTTACACCCCTGTTTTTCTGCATGCAAATATGAAAAATAAATAAATAAATAATATAAAAACTTAAATTTAAAGTATTTTTAATTCAGATTATAGCTGTGATTAATGACAATTTCTGGGTGTAAAATGGCCTTTATTCAAATTGACTTTTAAATTATATTTAATTTAATGTATGTGTTCAACATAGATTTATACTTGTGTACTTAGTCGTGACGTCAGACACACTCGGTGCTGCTTCATTGACTGATGTTTCTCCTCAGGTGGTCTCTTGCGCTGCATCTCGTCCTTCTGTGCTGGCTAGCTGCTGCTCTGCAGGTCATAGAAGGTAACATTTATGCTAATGCTACACTTTTACATACTGCAAGTCCAAACTACTTTTTTTTCAGTTTCATTAACAAAGAACATACTATATTTGTATTTGTTCAAATGATTGAATGGGATAACATTGTGCATTTTAGAAAGCAATAACAATTGTCCTAAGTTGTGATAAAAAGTTGAATTTAGGTTTGTTGTAATTTTTTCTATATCTGCATACTGTGGTATGAAATACAATGGAATAGAATTTATTGTCACTGTACCATTTCAACGAAATTCTGGGTGCTATTGCAGACAACACCCAAACAGAACAGTGTAAAATAGAAAAAAATGATTATAATCATTGGCTCATTATTACATCTGTTTTTCATTCATTTTCATTCTTATGTAGACCACGCTCATTTTCTGTTTGAAAAAATTTTTTTTTTCCATAATAATATCACACCTTTTCGTATCAAAATGTGTTTTTCCATATCAGGTTATTTTCAACGTTTTATTAGAATAACTGATATAGTCTGTCGTGACCAGTGAAGTAGGTATAAAAGTAACGCTAGAATCTTTTGTTTTCTACCACAGTAAATGTGTAAATCACTTTCACACCTCCCCTGTTCCTGTGGACTCACCCTCTGCTGTGAGACTCTTACTTGTTTGTTTGGCAGCAGTCTCTGCTTCCTTTGCTCACCTTCTGCTGTTTGTCTGCATGTGTTGTGTGTCTGTGTGTGTTTGATGGAGTCGTTGGATGTAGCAGACAGATCAAAGTTTGCACCAGGGTGAGAATTTAATTTACAGTGTGTGTGAGGGTGTGACACTAAACTCCAGGGAGGGTTGTGAACATCTTGTGACATTTAACCTTTACAACGTGTCAGACACAAATAATTGTTTCATAAATGATCCTTAAAACATCATCATTTTAACATGTAGCGTTTTTTTCCCCTTTAGCTCATAGTTTAACCAGGCATTAAAATATTATTGACCTTTTTATGACACAGTGCTAGCATAGATGTTTTGCAGCTGCATTCTGGGTAGATGACAAGAATGTGGCTGATACGATCACGATACAGGTATATTGCGATATACTGCAATACTATAGGCACGATGATATATTGAGGTTTTTCTTCTTTTTTTTTTCTTTTTTTACAATTTAATTGTAGGAAATGTGGTCATTGAGTGAACGTGACTTTGGTCGGAAGACACTTGAACACAAAGGGTCAACTGTTGGAAAGCTCACAGCTGTATGAGTGTAACATTCAGCTTTACTGAATTTTATTGGGAAAAAATCTCTTCATGGCAAGTTTAAGTCCAGAATCAACACTTCTTTTGTTTTGTATTTTTCCTCTGGCCGGTCTGTTGTAAATGTTGTCATTTTTTCCATGAGGCGATGCTAATTGAGATAATGTAAGATTCTCAGTGTGCCCTTGTTCTATAGCAGGGTAGTGGATCTTGTGCGGTGGCAGAGAAAAATGATTTATAACGTAAGCCATTGGTAGCAAATTAATTTCAATTTTAAATCATTTCTTCATGCTTGTCCCATAATGGGGAATTGGCATTGATTTGTAATTTCATTTAAATGGGAATAGCAGTTCTGTTGGAATTACTGTTTAAAAAAAAAAGTTCAGGGAAGTTTTGAAGCAATAGCTGTGAATATGTCAACGTGGGTGGGCTGGACAATAGTCCTGTCTACAAAAGACGGTGCAGGAAAGGTTTGGGAACCACGGTGATCTACTGAGTGGGTGCATTCATATTCATTTTTAAATCCCAGTGGCTTGAAGCTTATGAAGACTTTCCCAAAGTGACTTGCAGCTGTAATTGCAAAGCCTGTCCCTTAAAACTACTAACTTTAAGGGGCATACATTATGTCATTAAGTCTACACAATAATGGGGGGGCGACAAACTCCATACTGGATGACCTTCATTTTTCCTACATCAGCTCTTTGCTATTTGTCTCTGTACATGTTTGTACAATATTTTCACTAAGGGAAATTAGGTTGAAAGGTCGCCAGAGATTTGATGTAATGGAAACTGTCCGTCCACAGCTTTTCTCCACTGACCTTCTCACATCTAGCACAAAGCCTCCTTTCATCTGAGACACACTGTAGACCTTATAGTGCGCCGCTAAATGAACTTGTGTGTGTGTGTGTGTGTGTCCTAGGTGGGTGTGTGTGGGTTAAAAGTCTGAAGATCATCTGCATGATGAGACAGATCTGTTGGTTATTGTCTTGATAACCTGTGGTTCCAAATGACAGCCAGTAAAAGAACCACTGATTATATGCAGCTACGTCATGAAAGCAATCAGCCGTCAGAGATGGGATTAACTACGTAGCTGTCAATCAATTCGAATTTATAATCAGATAAATTGGCTGCGGATTAATCAGGATTAATCACAGTCATGCACAGTGCAGAAAAAGGACAAGGGCTAGAGTTGCTAAGTGGAGATTGTTTAAACATTAACTGAGAGGAAAGTTTTTATAGATTTAGTGATGGAGGACATGGTAGAGGTCGATGTAGCAGTACAGAAAGGTGAGAGGTGAGGCACTGTGGTGACCCCTGATTGGATTAGCACAAAGAAGAAGTGATAAATTAGCTTCACTCTCTATAGTATCTTTTAAAAAGCCTCAAAATGGGATCAGTATCATACTGATAACTGCAGTTTCTTTGTGTGACTTCCCTGAGATTGGTCAGAAATCCACAGATTAATAGGTGTGTGTGTGTGTGCGCATGCTCATCACTTCAAACATTCCCAGCATTCTCTGTCTCCCACCTGGTGATTTTGGACTAAAGAAATGTGATCAAACGAACAACTCCTGTCAGTCTTCAGGCAATCACAATTGAGTGAGCTGAGGTTAGAGTCAGAGTGTTGCTGCCACTTAGCGTTGGGAATGTGAATTACATGCTCCCCACTTACACTATACACAGTATATAAAATTGACATAATTTCCCCCATAAAAACATTTTGGTTTGTTTTTTTCATACCTATGTAAGTGAGTTAGTATGTAGGACAGACAGGTCACCACAGGGATGCATTGTTTGAAAGAAAATTAATGTGTTTATTTTAACATCAATCAGCCGTTGACTTTTTGGTTCTGAATGTAGCCTTTAAATTCGACGAGAGTTAAGAGAGTTAGAGCGGAAGACGATGGGAGGGACAGAGGAAGGGAGGTGGAGGGGGAAAACAGCAAAGCAACACAGGCCTCATTGATGGCTGGTGTGTGTCTGTCTGTGTGTCTTTCTGTGTGCGTACAGTTACCTGAAAAATGTGCTCCTATCGATTGACCTCTGAAGACAGCCCACCTACCTGCTTGGCTTACGGGACGGATAGGAGAATGAAATTAAAGTAAATACTTTGGATGGACTCAGAAACACACAACTCTCCCTCACTCCTCTGCTGACCTCCCCCTACACACACATACAAATATCTCTCGCGGTATAATTGGACCAGGACATTCTAACTGAGAAAAAAAGAAGTGCTGTTTGTGTGTAGTCTGCGAGAGAACATTCTTAAATCATTTGAAAATCTTAGGTCTTGTGACGTCTCCCCTGTGTCGGGTCACTTCTTCAGAGTATTTCACAGCATTCCTGAGTGATTAGCTGTGACAGTAAACCAATTACAGTTAATTGTGGAGTTTTTTACGGGAAGTGGGAGAGGTGAAGGGTGAAAGAGTCTTTCTTTGTGGAATTTCGAGGTGCAATATGGGGCTCACATTTAGTCTAGAAAGACTGATCGCAGTGATTTTGTCCATGTTTTTGTTGTATCTAAGCCTGAGTCTCCTGTAGATAAGAAGGTAACAGGTGAGAGACCATGATGGTGGATATGACTGGTGCAAGAGGGATGTTCTATACCTATACCTTGTATGCTGGAGTGTCACTCACTTCATAACAATACTGTAGCTGCTAACCTCTCTAGGAACTCATTGGTTAAGATGTCAGTACTTATTGCAAATATTCCTAAAGTATAATATATATTTAGTTTTTACTGTGAAACACCAAATATCCCAAAACAAACTCCACCTCCAATTACTAAAGTAAAAGGCTTTAAAATAAGGACTCCGCTCAGTGAACCATCCTCACATCCAGCACTTTATTGTTCATCCTGGACCTCATCAATTATATAGAGCAGCACAACAGAACAGATTGTCTTTGTCAGTGAAGATAGGGGGCCTCGCTGTCTCTGTGCACATCACTGAGCAGCAGCAGATGGAAACGCTTCCAATTAACCTTTTTAAAGGTTAATTATAGTTTAGTTTTCTTTTTTAATGAAAGATTTTACCTTTTATACATCTGTCCTTTAGCTATGATGAGTTAGTTAGAGATTAGAGGTGTATTTTTTTATTATAAAGAAAATAATTTAAAAAAATTAATGATAAACAAAAGTAATTTGCTCCAAACACTGCTTCACCTGTGCAGTAATATTTCTAATCTCCCATTATTTAAGTGAGATCAGCGAGAAGTGGGAACAAAGAAAAAAGAAAGAAAGAACAAAGGAGGAGTGAGGAGTACTAGTGAACCAACTTTCTAATCCGTACAAATGAAGTGGGGGCGATTCATGGTTGAGTAACTAAGAAGGGGGAGTCAGTAATCACAAAGAAAGAGAGGAGGGAAGAGGAGAAAGAAAGAAAAAGAAAGATGTCATGAGCGGATCTCATTCATTTGTTAGATTAACCTTCAAGTGTTTGAGGATTTTGAAGGAACATGTTGTGAACCCGTCTTCACTTGTTTGCTTCATTGCATGTTGAACTTGTCGGACATTGTTTTTCTGAGATCATAGTGCATTGTGGTTTTTGGACACAACTGTGATCACGGGAAGAGGATGGGAGTCCTTCGTCTGTCTCTTGCTCTCTTCCTCTTCTCATCACCTGCACAAGCTCAATGGTGGAGTTTCTTGTGGGCCAGTCCTACCTCCGGCCCCAGTGGTGCTCCTTCATCTGCTCCTACTTTCACCTCCGCATCCAATATTTCTCTGGGTCTTTCTGACAATCTTTGGGCGACAGAACAGGTCAGTTTGGGAGATGATGTGACAGAAGGAGCTCTGAGGAGCGGCAGTCAGGCAGAGGAATCCATTCTGTTCTCTACACCTGGTCCTGCAGTGATTTACTCTGGTGTAAGTACTGTAAAGCCAGAGGTTTGGCTTCCAGAGGACAAAGCAAGTGGAAGCGGTAAATCCAGGTCACAGTACAAACAACTGAAACACTGGAAAAATGGTGAGTGAGGTTGGTTTTAAATGAAACACTTTTTGGATTTTCTGATCTTTCTGTACTCTCTAATCCAAGCATACTCCATTGTTTATAGTAGTTTTAATGGCTGAAATATTTGTTATTGGGTTGTCATTTTTAAAATTGTAAATTGATTAAGGAAACTTTTAATTATTAGGGAATTTTAATTATGACATCTTTACTAGTCTATCTCCCTTTACCTGCAACCTGACAATGAATTGTTTCTCAACACTAAACTGTGAGGTGAAACCATTTTCTTTGGTCCCTTGTATTCTGATTGCCGTATTTCTGTTTCCTTCAGAGCGAGGCTCAGGAAGTCACCTGGACCTGACTGAGCTGATCGGTGTTCCCCTGCCTCCCTCCGTCTCCTTCACCCCGGGTTATGAAGGCTTTCCAGCCTACAGCTTTGAACCTGGAGCAAACATTGGTCGCCTGACCAAGAGCTTTGTACCAGGGCCATTCTACAAGGACTTTGCCATTATTGTCACGGTGAGATGATTTTAACTGTTAACCTTTTACAGATGTGTCTACATTTGGAAGTGTTTATTTTTCTGTCCTGTCACTAGTGTGTCTGTGTGTAACCTGCAGGAGCATCTACTGATGTGTATGTGTATTTAAAGCTAATATTTAATGCTAAATAGACTGGTGTTTTCTCTCATCCATGTGAGTGATAGTACAATTATTTTGCTGTGAAGACATGCATTATTCTTCAAATACTTTGACTTAGAAGTGAAGTTAAATGTGCTGCTTTCCACAGGTGCGACCAACAAGCCAAAGAGGAGGCGTGCTCTTTGCCATCACTGATGCTGCTCAGAAGGTGGTGGAGCTGGGACTGGCCCTCACTCCAGCCAGGGCTGGCCTCCAGAGTATCCTACTATACTACACTGACAGACAGCAGTCCTCCCACAGTCACAAAGCTGCAGCCTTCAGTGTCCCTGAAATGACTGATCAGTGGACACGCTTCACAGTAAGCTTTAATTTAGGACATAACATGGCGTAGAAACGACTAAAATTATTTTATGCCTCTCCACATTTTCTTTTTGTACTGAAGTATATGTGTCATCCTGGGTTTGATTCCCAGAGGAACCACATACTTGGAGCCTGCAGATGTGCCGTTAACAAGACTCTCCCCAGTGTGGAATCAATATAATTCAAATTATTAATTATTTTGTTGTCTTTGGTTTTGTATTTGGACTGATTCGCTAAAGAAATGTATCAACATAAAATAAATAAAATTCATAGTAGTTAAATAAATGTCCCAGAGGAACCACATACTTGGAGCCTGCAGATGTGCCGTTAACAAGACTCTCCCCAGTGTGGAATCAATATAATTCAAATTATTATTTATTTTGTTGTCTTTGGTTTTGTATTTGGACTGATTCGCTAAAGAAATGTATCAACATAAAATAAATAAAAATCATAGTAGTTAAATAAATGTAGTAGTTTTGTCAAAGAGGAACCTTTTTTTTTTTAAATGTCCGTGTTGCCTGTCAGGTGGTGGTGGAACAGGATGAGGTGCGTCTCTACATGGACTGTGGAGAGGCAGAAAGAACACGTTTCCAGAGAAGGCAGCAGGGGCTGACGTTTTCCCACAACTCGGGCATTTTTGTTGGAAATGCAGGGAGCACGGGGATGAACAAGTTTGTGGTACGTCAAAGAGAACTTTTGTTGTAGTATTGTGTATATTAATATGACTGTGCCTAAGGAAAGGAAAGGAAAGTGAACTATTTCCTGGTAAATTCTCCACCTCTGTGTTTTCAGGGCGCCATTCAGCAGCTGGTTATAAAGGACGACCCCAGAGCAGCTGATGAGCAGTGTGAAGATGACGATCCCTACGTGAGTCAACTGTGCATACACACACGAAACAACAGCAGCACCTAGTGGCAAGATGTCCTTGTGTAATAAATATGCTATGCTTTAGATAGGGAAAAAGGTGACCAAGATTTGGCCCACATACTCGATGACCTTTGACATAATATGGGTCACAGGTTAGCCATAAATGTAACCTGTAAGCAAACTCCTTTGAATGTTATAATTATATAACTTAAATAAATATTAGCCACATTATAGCCATGTGATACCAGCCCTGCTTTTCTGTTCAGGTTTTTACATCCATTTACATCCATACAGTAGAGCCTGTATTTTTGTTGTTGATGTTTTTAAGCACAGAAAACATTTCTGTTTTCTAACACAAGGACACAATTTTACATTTAATCAAGGCCTCAGGATATGACAGTGGAGATGATGCTCTGGACGACAGAGAGACAGAGGAGGAAACCACCACTAAAATACAGCAACAGAAACACAGCACACAACAGGTGAGTTGAACTGATATATTATTTTGATTTCTTTTATAGAATTATTATTTTGGCAAGTGATTTATTCTAATATAAATTTTAACTTGCTCTCACGTTTACATGGTGTTTTATATTTACTATCTGTTCACATATATTGATTTGAAGAGATTTTCTAAAAATGTGTTATTGTGTGATTGTCGGCTTTGATAGTCAGTTGTATGAGCAACAATCCATGTGTATATTTTGATCATTTTTTTAAATAAATTAGTAATGAGTTGTTAAACAATGCTTAAATGTATAAGTCTGTTTCTGATGTTTATTTAAATTAGTATTTTTGGCACGTGTAGTTTCTTTTCACTGAATTCATCATCTATTGTAGGAAAAGGACAGTGTTCCCATTAATGCACCACCCACTGAGGCTCCAGAATTGGATCTAGATGAGTATTCTGGTCACATGACTCCCACAGAGGCTGGGGAAGAAGTATTGATTACAGGTCAGGATGATTTAACAACAAACAAAGTGTCAGCACAGAGAAAACATTAAAAATGTTGTACATGGTCACAGGAGCCAGCAGGAAACGAGGCAGAAAAATAACAATTAAAAACATGGTTTTGTCACACACTGACCTTCCTGATCTCTGTGCAGGGCGAACAAGAACCGATGAGGTTGGAGAGAGTCTAGAGGAGGTGAGTTCACATGTGGTTTTATAACTTTAATAATGTGCCTCAACATAGGGGTTGTGTGCCTCAGTTTTGTTTACTAAATCTTAGAATTAAATATTCAAATCATTAATTAAAAGTTCGTAATATTTACAGGTCAGGCCAGGGATGAAAGGAGAATCAGGAGATCCTGGACCACCTGGGCCACCTGGTCCCCCAGGACCAAACCCAGTACCTGGGCAGCCTGGACCAATGGGACCACAAGGGCAACCTGGAAAACCAGGGATTCTTGGACAGCCAGGGAGAGATGGACAGAAGGTTTGTGTGTCGTTACTGTTTTTGTTTCCTTTATATTTGTTTCTGCATCACATATATTTATATATTCTGATTTTCCCGTGTCTCACAGGGAAGTAAAGGTGATAATGGAGATCCAGTGAGTATTTTTTTTCTCTTTTTAGCAGCATATATGAAAGCAACTATATGTTAAACAGAATAAGTTCTGAATTTTAAGGGTCAGAGAGGTCCTCAAGGATTTCCTGGTTTAACTGGAGATGTTGGAGCCAAAGGAGAAAAAGTAGGAGAAGGAATTCAGTGTCGGAAAACGGTCCTTTAATATTCATATTTTAACAATGTCTTTATTCTTCTCATTTATAGGGAGAACAAGGAATTGGTTTACCAGGTCCCCCAGGACTACCAGGTCCACCAGGACCCTTGAGATCTCGCAGCGTACCTGTAAGTAAATTAATTTTGTTTTCCAGGAAAAGAATTCAACAAATCAAAGCAGAATATTTTAATATATTGTGATCTGTATGTTGTTATCTTTTAGTATGGAGCTGATGCACTGGGTTCTGGGTTCGAGGATTTGGACAGTGACACTGAGGTCATCAGGGTAAGTGGAGGCCAGTCAGGAGGATAAAAAAAAACATTTGTTTTTTTTTGTTTTTCTATTTATTTTCTATCTGAAAGGTGGGGTTTATATCATTAAAAATCCCTGCTTTACCAGGGTCCTCCTGGTCCTCCAGGTCCACCTGGACCTCCTGGTCCCTCTGGATTCAACCTGTCAGCTGACGTAGCTAATGGACTCAATCTGAGTCATGCTGGGCCCGCTGGTGTCCCTGGAAAAGACGGCCTTCCAGGCCAACCTGGAATACCTGTAAGTCCTTTACACGTACAGTTTTACAGTAACAAATGTCTAACATTATGATTATTATTATGAATAGGGAAACGTTTTTTGCACATTTCACATTTTCTTTATTTAAAGCGTACCTGATTATATGCATATTTGTTTGCATTCCCAGGGTCCAGCAGGAAAAGATGGATTTCCAGGTGTACAGGGAACCAAAGGAGAGAAGGTGAGAATATTAAAGTGAACTCTGTTGTGATTTCTGAATTTGGTTCAAGAGAGAGATAGAAATAACTTGCCAATCTAAGTTAAAAAAAACTTCATAAAAGTCATTACCCCCATTTATCCCTAGGGGGAGGTACCACCAGTGAAACATTTGCCATATTTTGAAAACCACTGTTACAAATTTAATTTCTTGTATTGTCAAATAAATTCAGGAAAATGTTCTCCCTTCTTTTTTCTTTGTTATTAGGGTGACCATGGATTACCTGGCCCACCTGGACCAAAGGTAAAATGTGGACTACTGACAATTTTTAGTAAAGGATCAACAAAGCGTGTTTTTGAGTGCTCGTAATGACTTGTTTTTGACTTTACAACAATGATTAAAATCAGTGACAAAATGGAAAATAAAATCTCTAAATGTCTACAGGGTGAAAGTGGACCTCAAGGTAAACCGGGACCACAAGGACCCAGTGGTCCAGAAGGGAAGAGAGGCCCTGCGGGTCCACCAGGCCCACCTGGACCCCCTGGAAATTCAAGAGCCAATTACTTTTTAAAGGTGACAATATTTCATGTTACTGTAATATTTATTCACTGATTTATTGAGCAAAGACTGGGTGGTAACTATGGCAACATGAACATAACATGTGGCAAAGATTGATTTAAAAAAAACAACAACAAAAAAACAAAGAACAAGTCAACATCATTTTACTTCCAGTGTTTTTGTTTTCAGGACATGGAGGGATCTGGGACAGGTGACGTGTTCATGGGAGCTGGAGCCAGAGGTACACAGGTTGGTGCAAAGGCCTTAGAAATGTATTCATGAACTGTCCACATGTATTTACTGTTTATTTTCTTGTTTTGTTGAATTTTCTTTTGTTTCAGGGTCCTCCTGGTCCTCGAGGACCTAAGGTACTTTAAATTTTAGGATTTACCTATAAGAAAAATTCTATTTGAAACTTGAAACAGATTAAGATTAAACTGCTGTTCTTTTTTCTATTGATATTTTGTTTTTTTCCTCATGTGTTTAGGGTGAAGATGGAGCTCCAGGGATATCTGTTAAAGTCAGTCTATATTTTTTATATATGTGCTTCATTGTTCTTTTGCCTCAATTAGCATTGGCATTTTAACCTGTTTTTATTCAAGTGTTAGTAATTTGTTTAAAGCAGTCAATGATGAAATTAATATGTAATAATTTTCTTGTCCGAGGTTATACAGTAGTGGTAGCTATATTGCTTGAACACTAAGTAGTCTTTATCTTTGCTTTACCCAATAAATTATATTTAAAAGTTAATCAATCGAAATATGGAAACATTTCCTGCTTTGTCCAAACCCTCATAAATCTGGATTTTCACCAGAGCCAAAATCTTAACTGTTTTTTAATTTATCTCTGTCATTTACTCACATGCTAAGAGACAGTTAGCTTATACTTAGCCTGCTGTGTGCTCCAATTACAGGGTAAACCAGGAGAACCAGGACCCCAAGGAATTCAGGGTCCTGCTGGGCTACCAGGTGCTTCGGTGAGGAAACCTTTATGTGACTAGAATGTTCTAATAAAGATCAGCTCAAAAAGCCTGGAATGCCTTTATGAACGACTTCTCTACTCTTTAAAACAGGGCGCCAAGGGTGAAAAGGGAAGTCCAGGCTTAAAGGTAGGTTATTTCAACACAACCCATTTATCATTATGTAATAAGTTGATGCTAATGCTTATCATTTTTGTTACCCAAAGGGTGACCAAGGCAGAGATGGACTCAGTATCCCTGGACCTCCTGGGCCGCCGGGACCTCCTGGACCGGTCGTAAATTTGCAGAATGTATGCATACATACAGAAACGTTATTCTTTACTTAGGATTTTAAAGACAATTACAATTCAAATTTATAAAATTTAAAAAAAAAAAGTTCAATATGCATCATTTTTATCTATATTTATAATTGACTGAAAAGATTTGCTGTCAATTTTTGTTTATTTGTCTGGAGCGATAATGGTCATTTTCTTCTGTATTGTCCAAATTTAAATATTTCTACATTTATAACAGATGAATGAAGGTTACAGTGGAAAACATATGTTGCTCACTAAGGTTAAGTTATTTGAACAAAATAAAATAGGAGAACAATCAAATGAGTAGTGAAGATCACTTTTTATAGTTCCTTCATAATTAATGACTCATTATAAATGATACTTAAAACTTCATGTGTGTCGTAGGGTGCTGAAGGCTTGCCTGGCAGAGCAGGGTTTCCTGTAAGTGAACTCTCTTTACATTATGCTACAAATTATGATTACAGTGTAACTTTAAGGAACTGTTTATTTGTTGTGTTTGTTTGGTTTTTCACCTGGCTGAGTACTAAAAAATCCTCAGCCCCCTACTGGTCTGGGACCCTGTGGTTGTTAATTTTTGTTTTTTTAACAGTTATAATAATGCAGTATTACTGTTTTTTCAGGGCACTGTTGCGATTTATAGTCCGGAGAGACATATAGTCCGGAAAATACAGTACTTGTTTTGGTTTTTCATATTTGTCGTGTCATTTGATTAATTGTTCAGGGTCCCCGAGGACCAAAGGGAGACAGAGGACCTCAGGGTGTCCATGGCACAGCTGGGAATAAAGTAAGGAAGGCCAAACTAAAAAGCCGTAGACTAGATTTCATGCCATGTGACTCACTTTGTGAGTCGTAAAAGCAGAAATATTCTCAAACGTATCCCCGTCGTCTCCTGTGTTTTCACACAGGGAGAGAAGGGAGAGCCAGGAGTGATCGTTGCTGCTGATGGATCTATTTTATCTCCACCCAGTGGACCCAAAGGCATCAAGGTGCAACAGAATGATCCTTAATATTTAGGCGGGACACCTGGGATTTTACACATTTTGTGTAATATCACTATTGTTTGTTTCTTGTCTTTTGGAAACTTCACCTTGTTTTTTGTCATTCTTTGTATTTTTGTAGGGTGACCGGGGTTATCAAGGAAGTGCTGGAGTTATGGTAAGTCCGTCACATTCCCAGAATTCTTTAAAAAAAACTGTTATAAGCTTTTTAGTCTTTGGCTCTTTGGACTAATTGATATATAAAATATGCTGATGTATTTTTGTGTTGATTTTAGGGTCCTATGGGACCTCCTGGGCAAAAAGGAGAATACGGCTTTCCAGGTCGTCCGGTGAGTACACTGATTGGTTTGGTTTATATACAGTATAGGTTTAAGGTGACTGTATTTAATATTGTATCACTGCAGGTCCTTATATTTATCTGGCCGATAATTATCGTGCATCATTATAATTTATATATTTTTATTTTCCATTATTTTGCTTCTGTTTTTCTTAATTGCTGTTTTTTTTTAAATTTGGTGCCAAAATGTTTTTTTTATATTTGCCCTTTCCTTTTAGGGCCGCCCTGGTTTCCCTGGTAAAAAAGGTGACAGAGGAGAAGCTGTTGGCCTGTCGGTAAGGGAAGGTAGCAAAACATCCTACACTAAACAGCTAACAGACGGAGTAAGACTTTCAAGAATGTCAATTTTAATCTCTGAGATTAGGACATTTGATAGACTTCAATTAAAAAGGAAAAAAGCCCTTGGTGTAAATTTGGTATGATTTGATTAGAGATGTGAAGGTTTTTTCTTCCTCCGCCCCAGGGACCACCCGGACCTCCAGGACCTCCAGGACGTCCAGGAAGATTTCTTGGTTTTAATGGGGTGAGTGTTAACCCATGTAATATCCTACTAATATATCTGTACGTCAACCATACACTGTATCAAGTGTACTTAAACCCATTGGTTGGGGGAAGTGTGCATTAACACTAATGAATTACGAGTAAATAATGATAATAAAATAAATCGTTTTCTTTCACTTGCAGCAAAGTTGGTATATAAGGATATTTTATTCGTTACTTACAGTACCTGGCAATATATTTCTCCTAACCTTTTTATCTGCTGTAATTGTTTGGGTTTTTTGTCTCCATTTGCTTGAATCATTCATGTCTTTGTTTTTACCACTGTTGAACTGAATCTGTGTCTGTGCTACAACATTTTGTACTGTACTTTGTATGTGTGAAGGGAGTGATGTCAAGGAGAGCCTTCATCGGAGACAAAGGAGACGAGGGAGTAACAGAGGATGGAATGACACCTGGTAAGAGGCTGCCTCTGCTGTTTGACTCCCTAGAAGTCACTTGTCCTTCATCAGAGATGCTGATTTTCGATGATAAAAATACCCAAACATCATACTACCTACAGCTTCAAGTCAATTTCCATCGTGAACTGGTAACACAGATTTCTTTGTAATTTTTTAAATATTTCATTCTCCTTTTCTTTTAGACTCTGAAGTTGTCAACAGACTGATGGTGAGTAAAGCAAGACTTTTCAACAGTTTTCTGAAATAAAAAAAAAAAAAAATAGAAAAAGTTTCTCGAATAAAATAATAAAAAAAGTTTTCTGAAATATATATATATATATATATACATATATATATGCACGTTGTTATCTTTAAAGTTCAGGGAAACCTATTTTGTCACATCAACTAGTGATCAAAAGCAGCATAATATACAAAGTTTCCAGAAAAGTTTTCAGAACTAAAATAATTCTTAAAACTGCATGAAAATGCACCGATTAACCTTAAAATGTGATATTTCCATTTATATGGTTAACATTCATAAATTATGTAATCTTTAGGTACGGCTAGCATTCATCACAGTAACATTCTATAGTAATAAGTTCCCAAAGTCTTCAAAAAGAAACGTTTCCTGAACAGTGACATTGAAATGATATAAATGGGGACTCTCTATTCTGTTTTGTCATCAAACTAACTGCTGTAACTGTTACTGCTCATGACATCTACTCTGGTTTGTCTTTTCACAGAGTGAGCGAGGTGATCTGCTAAAGGGTCAGAAGGGAGATAAAGGTGCTGCCGGTCTGCCTGGAGCTCCAGGACTGCCTGGACGTTCAGGCCTCGTGGTGAGTTCTGATAAAATGTCAGTCTGAAATAACTTTTCCAAGTCAATAATTTAGAGTTTATTTCAAGAGACGATCCTCTTTTCTCTTCCTAAAGGGTCCAAAAGGTGAATCTATTGTGGGTCCTCCTGGCCAAAGAGGTTCCCCTGGTCTGCCCGGGACTGCAGGCTTTGGACGACCTGGACTCAGAGGTCCACCTGGCCCTGCTGGACCTCCAGGACTTGCACCTCTGAATGGATCTGGTACAGGTAAGTTTGAGATGGGAGAAGTAGATACTTTTTAATACATTTATTTTAAACTATCAAAATCACATGTTTGTATAATAAATGAGCAAAAGTTCTTCAAAATAATTCTAAATTGCTGTCAGCAGCTGTTAGCCTCCCAGGTCCACCTGGTCTTCCCGGTCCACCAGGGTCTCCAGGACATGGAAATCTGGTGAGCTTTTCCCCACAAAACAAAACTCAAACTCTCCTGGAAAAAAATCACTTGCGGCATTTATTCTGGACTGTTGTTGTGTGCATTAAGGTGACCGTCTATAAAACCATTCATTCCATGACCAAAGACAGTCAACGTGTCTCAGAAGGAACTCTGGCTTATGTGTCTGACGGAGGAGGAGAGCTTTACATCAGGACCCAGACAGGATGGCAGAAGATTCAGGTGTGTAATAATATCCATCCATCCATCCATTTTCATCCGCTTATCTGTTACCGGGTCGCAGGGGCAGCAGTTTCCATGACCGCCACCCAAATCACATTGCACCGTACCAACCCCCCTGAACCTTCCTGTGGGTGGTGGGTCCACTGGAAGGTACCAACCGCCCTAACCGGGATTCGAACTTGCCCAGGAGGTGAACCCTGGGGTTCCACACTAATGACAGAGACATTGACACTGGGCCAAAGTGTCACTGTGTAATAATAATAAAAAATTAAACAGAATAAATAAGTACCTAATAATAATAATAATGTTGTATGTATGTTGATGTTCCAGCTTGGTGAGCTGATTTCACTTGGTAAATCCTTCAGAACTGAAGAATGGAGTCGACCAGACTGGAGCCACAACCAGGTATAAATGTAAAAATGCACATGTAGAAGACGAGCCACAGCAGAACGACATTAANCCTGAACCTTCCTGCGGGTGGTGGGTCCACTGGAAGGTACCAACCGCCCTAACCGGGATTCGAACTTGCCCAGGAGGTGAACCCTGGGGTTCCACACTAATGACAGAGACATTGACACTGGGCCAAAGTGTCACTGTGTAATAATAATAAAAAATTAAACAGAATAAATAAGTACCTAATAATAATAATAATGTTGTATGTATGTTGATGTTCCAGCTTGGTGAGCTGATTTCACTTGGTAAATCCTTCAGAACTGAAGAATGGAGTCGACCAGACTGGAGCCACAACCAGGTATAAATGTAAAAATGCACATGTAGAAGACGAGCCACAGCAGAACGTCATTAAAGACAAGAAACGGATTTAACAACAATGAAACGTCATTTTCTGCAGGAGCTGCAGGATGGAGGCAGAGGATATCAGCCCAGCTTTAATGTAGTGCCACAAACTGTCAGTGCTGGGCCTGGGGTGAGTCAAAGTTTTTTATTTGTCACACAGTGATTCACATTGTTACATCACAACATAAACTTGTATTTTAAGGAGTTTTTTTAAACTTCTTTTTTTCACATACACATAAGACATTGTAAAAAACATATGCTTTTCATCCTAGCTCCACCTGGTGGCCCTGAATACCCCCGTAAAGGGTGACATCCGTGGCATCCGGGGGGCAGACTTCCAGTGCTATCAGCAGGCACGCTCCACCGGGCTTAGTGCCACCTACAGGGCGTTCCTATCCTCACACCTACAGGACCTGGCAACCATAGTGAAGAAAGCAGATCGAACTGAGATGCCAGTAGTTAACCTGAGGGTAAGACTAGTATTTAAATATTATACACACAGAAGATAATATCAATCATTTTATGATTCTATATGTATTTATTGTCGACATCCCAACTGTTCATCTTTCTTCTCCCATCTCCATCTCTTCTGCGCTTCTGTCCTACCCTCCCTCTCACTTTCCCTCTCCTAATCTCTCCTCCTCCTCCTCCGTCCTCTCCTTAGGGTGACTTGTTGTTCAGTAACTGGGAGTCCATTTTCTCTGGGAATGGGGGAACATTTAATCCATCAGTACCTATCTACTCCTTTGATGGACGGAACGTCATGACAGATTCAACGTGGTGAGTATGTGTGTGGAGACTATTATATATATATGTATAAAAAAACCCAACTAATATATGGTTAAAATATTTTTAATATTCAGTCA
>NC_024326.1:12814581-12817246 GCF_000523025.1 Cynoglossus semilaevis
GGCCAGAGAAGCAGGTCTGGCACGGCTCGAGCATAGCCGGCGTCCGCCTGACGACCAACTACTGTGAGGCATGGAGGACAGGAGACATAGCAGTGACAGGCCAGGCGGCGCTGCTCCAGACTGGACGACTGTTGGGTCAACACACCCGCTCCTGCTCCAACCACTACATCGTGCTGTGCATAGAGAACACATATGTAGGCAGCACACATCTGAAGAGACCATGAGGAGAGACATGTTGAACATACTGTACAGAACCAGAAGAAGGAGCACGTGACTGGGCCACACATGCAGGCACATACACAGAATATAATGACATGTCATTGTTTTGTTTTTGTATTTGTTTGTTTTTTAAGAAAATGTACAGACATGTTTTTTAACACACAAGTTTTCTATTACTAGTTACTATTTACCACTAAGTTATTGTCTTCCTGTTAGTTCCATAAGTTAAGAAATGTTTTCAGAGAAGAAAAAAAACCCTGAATCCTTGGTTACTGTCTCTGTCATCCTACTGTCATCATCCACTGGAAAAAAAATCCTGTTATATTTTAAATAAATAAATGACCAAAAATAACAGTTAAAACTGCACAGCATGTAGACTAGAGAAAGCCAACAAGATGGAGTAGAAATGAAGAAAATCTACATGAAATTAACAAAGTTATTTTTCTACGTCTTTTTTTAACCAGTGTTTCCATGTAACAGAAGCATTTTCATCAGAATGACACCTGACTGGCCATCAAGGAGAATGCTGAGAGAAGAGTTTTGTTTTTAACCTTAAAATGAAACCTGAGTTTGTAGGTTTTGAAGGCAAATAAAGAAAAGAGTTGTCTATGAAGGTTCTCAGTCATCCAGGTCAAGGTTGAAGAGTTCCGTTAGGCAACTGGATGTGACATTTTCTCAAGAAAATGTTTCACCTCTCATCTAAGAGGCCTCTTCAGTTCTAATATATACTGTGGGTGGGACAAATAATATAGCTACTTCAGGTCCCTCCTGTCTGGTCGGTCATCTGGGGAAGTGTTAACAGTCATTAGGAGTCTGATGGGTCGTTGTAATCCTCGTCAGAATGGTTTCAGTGTGTGGGTGATAGGTTGTGTCTTAGACCACCTCCTCTGTTGAGTGAAAATGTCATGTCCAGTTGCCTAATGGAAGTCTGCAACAAAGAAAAAAGATGTTGTTTATATATGTATGGAATTGTGAGGTGATCCTCCAGTCATTTGTGCTTGAGACCAAAGTAGAACAACAGAAATGTATCTGAAGATATTTATTGATAGTTTGTTATACAAGTATGTGTAAACTGAAGTCAGCATTGACAAAAGAACCACACAGTAGTAAGTGTGGTTACTTTGAATGTGTCCACTTGTCCCATTTATTTACGACATTTAGTCTTTAGTCTACCTTTAGTCTAGGATTTAGAATATTTGAGGTACATCTTAGGAGATATGAGTGGTACAGTTTGAAATAACCTGTTTCTGTTATGGTTTTGTGTTACTTTCTAATGTTGACAGATTGCAGTCCAATAAAGCTAAGTGACTTGACTGTCTGTGACTTTAAGGCCTTGAAGAGAGATGACAGTGTGATGCTGTTAAAGGCTCTACGTCGGCCGCCCAGATAGAGTGGAGTAAAAATGAAATTATTATTTAATGTTTGTTTTGGAATCCAAGACCTGAACTGACAGTTGATGATCACTGCTGTACGTGTTGTGCAAAAGACTGAGTACCATGTGTTATCTCCGCAGCTCTTTGACTCTGCCTCTCTGGATCACATCAAGACTTTATAAACAGAAAGACTGGTGAACTCTGCCGCCATTTCTCCAATCATGGATCACGTAAGATGAATTTGTCGATGTACAATGTATATCCTAGTAGATCAACAGTTCCTTGAACCTTACAATTGTGTGTGTGTGTGTGTGTTGTAGGTGGTTATGGGAGGTGGGCAGGAGGCCATGGAAGTGACCACAACCTCCGCCAGGATTGGCAGATCTGAGGCCAAGTGATTTGAAGCGATGTTCTTTATTCCATTGTGGCGTTGGCATTAGCACTGAAGAAACCACAACCTTGACACACACAAAGGCCTTTATGTAGTGATAAAATATATCTGTTGAATGTTGTCTTTATTTCATCTTCTGTTTAAGGCCCAAAGAAGTGGTTTAACCAAGTTGTTCTACTCATGATGATGGGACCTTTGTTGAATCCTGTGAGCACACACAAGTGTTTTTGCTATTAAAAGAGTCAAAAGTTGTTTTTGTTCATTCATTGCAAGTATTGTGGTTGGTTCTTAACTTAGAGCTTACTTTTTACTGCTTAGCTTTACTTACTGCTTGTAACAAACTAAAAGATTAGATTGTTACAAGCTTTTCAATCACTTGTTTTTATCGCTCGTCTTCACATCTGTGATGTTCTCAGTGTTGTTGGCCCAAAAACTTTTGACGTATGTGTTGCTTTTCTTGTGTTTATTTTTTTATTCTTACTCTTTTCTTCCTTCCTTCCCTTCACCTGGAGCTCTAACCTACAGCTGGTGGTTTTTCACTTTGCAATTAAAATGCTGTGCATGTGTTGCTTTCTTTGTACTTATTTTCCTGAAGAGCTGTTTTTCGTGGACTTTATAGTGAGACTATACTGAAGTGTTCTGGCTTCATTTGTTTCATTTGAAAAAGTTTCATGAATTTATA
>NC_024326.1:12817346-12818105 GCF_000523025.1 Cynoglossus semilaevis
TTTCTACGTTTGTGCCAGTCCAGCAGGGGGAGCAGGACCGATACGCCAGCGTCGCAGACGATTATGTTCTAACCGCTTATGAAAAACAGAGGGCAGCAGAGCTCTGAGCTGACGCATTGCCGGCCGTGACAAGAGGAAGTAGAGCGGTGGGTTCCAACACGGGGCCAGACACACCAGCAGAATGGCCGTCAGCGACGACACCTCCCACCACAGAGAAACCCCAGTTTGGGACTCAGTTGGAGACGTCGTGTCTTTAGGTGAAGCTACAGAGCTGACGTGAGGAGACAGGACGTTGACAAATTCAAGCACATAATAAGGGAACCAGCTGGTAGCGAAAACGAGCGTGGAGCCAATTAGCAGAGCTGTAGCTTTCCTGTTACGACGATCAGCGGCCAGTGACCTCCTGCCACCGTGAAGGTGGGAGACGATGAGGCCACAGTTGACTGCGATGCAGAGGAGAGGAGCCACGTAATAAACCAGGAAGGCGGGAACCAGGAAGAAGAGCCACTCGTCTCGACCCACTGACCACGTGCAGCCGCCACTGAAGTCGATGTAGGTGACCTTAGGCAGAGCCGTGGTCACTGAGGCCAACCAAACGGCCACTACAGCACCTAACCTGCAGGAAAAACTGTTTCAAAACTCCCAAAGCAAGTGCAATTTTGAGGCAACTTCTTAAAATCGTTAAAATTCTCTTCAAGTTAATCGCTAATTGCTTTTTTATGCCGGTCTGAGTCTTAAGAGTTTAAGCCCTGAAAATCA
>NC_024326.1:12818205-12822761 GCF_000523025.1 Cynoglossus semilaevis
ACCTGCAGGAAGGTTTAGGGGGGTTGTGCAATGTGAAACTGCCGCCCCCCATGAAATAGACTCAATGTCGTGGCGTGTTTCAGCCAATGGGAAAGCATGTGAACTGAAAACAGTTTTTGAGGAACTACAGTAAGATAATCATGAGAACAAATAGATGACCTAGTTTTATGACAATGAGGTTCAAGTTACAATGAGGTCCAACTTGATTTTTTGAAAAATGTCTACAGCTTATTACGTATGCGGTGAGTGACTTTGTAAAAGCAGGACTGATCCTTTAGTTTACAGGCTTTAAAATACATCTGCAGGCTCAGCAGGCTTTAATGTCTACAAGGATTAGTAACAAGTGTGTACAATGTAAATGTTGCAGCAGGTCTTGGGCCTGCAGCCTGAGGAGAAAAGGTGACAAAGATGAGAATTTTAAATAGGCTGTTACATAAGAGCGAGTTAATAGAAGAGAGACTGGTTGTGCAGGTACATGGGGAAGAAAAAAAACACATACACACAAAACCATGCACACATGCATGTCTGAACACAAACTCAAAAAACATTCTTTTAATTTCAGGACGTTTCTCCATCTGAGAGTTGATTTAAAGTGGATGAACCCTGTGACCCACCTCCGGTTTAGACACAAAAAGCAGGTTTCTTTACTTAAATAAGCCTTTAATTATGGTAGACAATTTAAAAAGCTTTTAGTCATGTTTATTTTGTAAATGTATTGGTAATTGGTTATTTTTGACAGTTATTTTTGTCCACTTCTGAGCCATACCTGAACTATGTCCCCAATATTAGCTATATTTTTTTTTCAAGACCCAAGTGTTTGAGGTTATGTTATGTGTTACTGCAAGGAGGAGGAGGAGGCAGGAGAGGATCAGAAAGAGGGATTAGCCATGTTGTGTAACGAGGAGACGTCAATGAGACGTTCACCAATCAACAGACCACATGACACTATAACAATGAGATTCAGTTACAGATTGCTTAGATGTTATGGTGACATTTTGGTGAGTCTGTTGTTGCAGAGGATGTTGCAAAAGAGTGTGACAAGAAAAAATATTCAATAATGTCCTAACCAGGTTCATAACCAGGGCATCTGGTTACCTGCCATCCTCATCTTTATCATTGATGAAAAAAGTTATAGACAGACAGACAGACAGACAGATAGATAGATAGATAGATAGATAGATAGATAGATAGATAGATAGATAGATAGATAGATAGATAGATAGATAGATAGATAGATAGATAGATAGATAGCGTCACGTCACGTGTTGAGGGATTGCGTCAGCATTGAACTGCAGCATGAGCATGTTGTGGACACGTAAGTTGGCTTCAAGTGCAGTGGGAAATTTGATTGCTAATAATCATCTTAGCTGGAACGCAAACAAAAATAAGTAAACAACACCACGTATTTTCACAAAAACAATATCCTTTTTTAATTCGTCGATATTTAATAACGGATTCCGTCCATACATCTATTTACATGGTTTGACATAGATGAAGCTCGTGAACGCATCACGAGGGGCAGGACCTGGGTCTGCACCGAAAAGAAACACGCCTGCGCCACAACCAATCATAGCACTGTGATGCAGGACAAGGGGCGGGTACTACGTGATGTCACAGAAGGATGTGGGTGCGGATGGTGTCATTTGGTTCCCTCCATCAAGAAAAAAACCGAAAACTTCGATTCACGCTCTTATTTTTCACTCGAAACAACCGCGAGGTTTGATCCGTCTTTTTCCAACAGTTTCCGACATGCTGTACGCACCCGAGCTCGTGTCTAGGTGAGTTATGAAAACATAATTCTACTCGACTGTACTGCATTATTGGAGTGTGTGAAAACCGCGACATGTGCCAGTATAACGTAAATACTACATAAATTATTCGTCACTGTTTAACGGCAGGAAACGATGAGAATGTTAGTTTTAAAACGAATAAATATTTAATAATAAGTCAACACGGACGGGTAAATGATGGCTTACATCAGTGCACAGTTCCCACACTAGTGGGACACAAAACCCCGCAAAGCAGTGTATGTGCTCCGTCAGTCACGTCGGCTCATCCACGCAGCCCTCCTCGGGTTTCACCGCCACAGACGGAGTCAGTAGCATATATTTTTTTCCGTCACAGAGGACGGGGATTTGACCGTGAAATTCCGTTCTGACTCAGTGTGAGAGCTGACACTTCGCTGCTTAGAGATTTAACGACTGTGTGAAGTCAGTCAGAACAGACTGTGGGAGGACGTGAGTGATCGTGGCATCAAATGACTCACGGGGAGAATCATGGGGAAAAGGCAGGAAATGTATTAATATTTATATATACTGTAAGTATTTAATTTATTAAGACTTAAGATTTAAAATCTGTGGAATCAAGCCCCAAATCATTACAGAGCCTGCCCTGTGCTTTAGAAACGGTTTTAAAAAGTCATTGGTATATTTTTTCTAACTTTACATTTTAGATATTTATACATAAAACAATCGATGATACTTATAGCCTTTTAAGCTACAAGTAGTTGTTGCTAATTAAAATTAAAAGTAAGTAAAAGTAAAAGTGAAAGGGAATTATTTGTCAATGTGAAACAGCAGATAACGATAATTTTAATTTATTTATTCACGCTTTCATCAGGCTTTTGCTCATGACCAACCTGGAGGACCAGTTTAATATCTCAGTACTTGCGCTAATAAGTAAAAGTGAAAGGGAATTATTTGTCAATGTGAAACAGCAGACAACGATATGTGACTTCTGTTTTTAACCCATCACCAAAGTCAACAGTGGACAGGTTATAAGCTCCCGGGGAGCAGTGTGGGGACGGTGTTAAATCAGGGTAATCAGGGTGTTCACTTTGCTCCTGGTGTTAGTTCGAGTCTAAGTTTATAGAATAAAGTTCTTGTCAAATTCAAAACACAGAAAACGAAGAACGTACATATCTTTATATCTCACACACACATCCTCACACACACATACTTACAGGATACACCATGCATTTGTGTAAACATTTGTTACTCATTCCAAAGGAAATCAGTCATTCCAGTTTTATAAGTCAAGTATTAGTCACACACCCACAACATTCCTGTTGCTACATCAGGTTCCTTGTTTTAGTTGTAGTTTAGTGAGTAATTCATTATGAATTTTAAAAAATAGATTATCATTTTAAAATTTCTAAATCTGCAGATCAGTGTTTTATGACTAAGGAATGGATCAACATTGATTTTCATGGTTCCTTATATTCCTGCAAATCTGTTTATGGGGGGAAAAAAAGTGACAGATTTTAGATGGACTGAACCACAGCTTGAGAACCAGGACTCTAACCCCTTCTCGTTCCCTGTTTCTCACTTTCAGTGACAGCTATGAAGAATGTCGGACTGCAGCTGACTGGCTGCTGTCCAACACACAAGTGCGTCCGACTGTGGGAATCGTGTGCGGGTCAGGTCTGGGAGGCCTGGCTGACATGCTCAAGGACCCGCAGGTCTTCAAGTACAGCGAGATTCCCAACTTCCCCCAGAGCACAGGTATGACAACAGCTGCATCTGCTGCTGTGTGGGAACCAGCAGCTGTGAATCGCTGAGTGTGCATGTTTGTGGCTACACTAATACACTAATGTGTGTGTGTTACAGTGCATGGTCATGCTGGACAGCTGGTGTTTGGAACCTTGAAGGGCAAACCCTGTGTTTGTATGCAGGGCAGGTTCCACCTGTACGAGGGCTACCCCGTCCAGAAGGTGAGAAGAGTTACCAAAAGGACAGGGTTCTGACGGGTGATAGTTTAGAAATGACGGAGTTAAATATACAGGGGTTGGACAATGAAACTGAAACACTGGCCAATTTAGTGTTGGGGTTTCATGGCTAATTTGACCAGCCTGGTGGCCAATCTTCGTTGATTGCACATTGCACCAGTAAGAGCAGAGTGTGAAGGTTCAATTAGCAGAGTAACGACACAGTTCTGCCTAAAATATTGCAATGCACACAACATTATGGGTGACATATCAGAGTTCAAAAGAGGACAAATTATTTTTATGCACGTCTCGCTGGCGCATCTGTGACCAAGACAGCAAGTCTTTGTGATGTATCAAAAGCCACTGTATCCAGGGTAATGTCAGCAAACCACGAGAAGGACCAACCTCCTCCAACTATGTCCAAAACACCAAAAAAACAAAACCACAGCTGCCCAACTCACTGCAGGATTAAATGTGCACCTCAACGCTCCTGTTTGAGCTCCACAGGGTTTCAGTTTCATTGTCCAACCAAATATTTTTTACTCATTAAGAACTACTGTAATACCTTCTGTTTGTCCTCCCAGATCACATTGCCCATGCGCGTCTTTAAGCTGATGGGTGTGGAGACGGTGTTCCTGACCAATGCAGCTGGAGGCCTGAACCAGGACTTTAAGGTCGGAGACGTCATGATCATCAAAGATCACATCAACATGCCGGGGTTCGCTGGGGTCAACCCTCTGTCTGGACCAAATGATGACAGGTGGGTGGATCAGTCGAGTCGAGGCAAGGAATTTTATTTGTTTAGCTTTAATTCACCATTCAATTCACAATTGAATCAGTGATGGGGAGA
>NC_024326.1:12829503-12879079 GCF_000523025.1 Cynoglossus semilaevis
AAAATTGTAACCATCCGCCAAGGCGACCGAGTGAAACTTTCACGAAATAGTTCGTTTTGGTGAAATACTAAACCAATTTAAACATATTAAACGACCATGTAAATTCATGCAATTTTTTCACATGTATCAACGTTTTATTGGCTTTGTTGAAAACTATTTTTAACTACCAAGAGAGTGTTTAAACGAAGTGCGTTCTGATTTTTCGTCCCACTTGCTTTGTAGCCAAAAATGTTTTTTTTAACAAAGTTACTAAAACGTTGATATATGTGAAAAAGTTGCATGAATTTATATCGTTATTTTATTTTCTTAAATTCGGTTTTCTTCTATCGAAAGATATCTATTTTCTTCATGTTTCACAAGTTCCCTCAAAAAGGTTTTCTGCTCTGTGTGTAGTTGTATATTTGAGCCACAGGAGGGCGCATGACAATAATGTAGTCGCGGAAAACCCCTGGAATATCCAGGGAAACCCCGTGTCTTTTACGTCAGCGTCATTTGACGGGCATTACGTCAGTAAATGCTTGTTGGCCGAGCAAAACCGAACAGCACTTTGCTACAGGAGGCTTAAAATTGTAACCATCCGCCAAGACGACCGAGTGAAACTTTCACGAAATAGTACGTTTTGATGAAATACTAAACCAATTTAAACATATTAAATAACGATATAAATTAATGCAAATTTTTTTCACATGTATCAACGTTTTAGTCACTTTGTTAAAAACTATTTTTAACAAAGTGACTAAAACGTTGATACATGTGAAAAAAATTTGCATTAATTTATATCGTTATTTAATATGTTTAAATTGGTTTAGTATTTCACTAAAACGAACTATTTCGTGAAAGTTTCACTCGGTCGTCTTGGCGGATGGTTACAATTTTAAGCCTCCTGTAGCAAAGTGCTGTTCGGTTTTGCTCGGCCAACAAGCATTTACTGACGTAATGCCAGTCAAATGACGTTGACGTAGAAGACACAGAGTTTCCCTGGATATTCCAAGGGTTTCCGCGACTACATTATTGTCATGCGCCCTCCTGTGGCTCAAATATACAACGACACACAGCAAACAACCTTTTGGAAGGAACTTGTTCATATTAGCAGTTGCACCTTTGAGTCATGGATCTTGTTGTTGGCGGAGCTACACCGAACAACCGACCGCATCACCAGACAAGATTTCATCATAAAATGTGTTCCTACGCCAAACTGCCCTTGTGAAACATGAAGAAAATAGATATCTTTCGACAGAAGAAAAGCGAATTTAAGAAAATAAAATAACGATATAAATTCATGCAACTTTTTCACATGTATCAACGTTTTAGTAACTTTGTTAAAAAACTATTTTTGGCTACAAAGCGAGTGTTTAAACGAAGTGCGTTCTGATTTTTCGTCACCAGGTGGCGAGTACCTTAAATGAGCAGGGGAAGGGACATTTAAATGCACGTGTGGCCCTCTGCTGGCAAAAGGGAGCAATTACACCCATCAACGTTCTGGCAGGAAGTTGATTTTATATATGGGGGGCGAGTACTACTAAATGAGCAGGGAAGGGAAATTAAATCTTACTTTACTGTTGCCAAAAGGTCAGTGTCATACAGAAAAAAAAAGTTTTTTTAAGGGTGGACATTTCACAAATTTATGACAAATGATGATGAAAAATATATAATTTATTTTTGAAGGATTAATACAGTTTATCAAGATGCATTTTGCAAAGCAGACCATGCAGTTACGTAGAAAACCAGTAAACAAATCCAGAAATGTTGAGCTGTTCAGTCTTTGAATTTCTTCTGTGTTGGTGCGGCAGTCAGTCTGCCCTCAGCTCTAGCTGTGAACAATTCTGTGCCGTTTCAAATGGTGCATGAGAATAAAAGTTTTCCCACACTGCGTACAGCTGTAGGGCCGCTCACCACTGTGTGCCCGCTGGTGGACCCTCAGGCTGCTCTGCTGCGTGAACCTCTTGCCGCACTGACTGCAGCTGTACGGCTTTTCACCGGTGTGTGTCCGGTGGTGAATGCTGAGATGGGAGGAGCACTGGAAGGTCTTTCCACACACCGCGCACCAGAAGGCTCGCTTTCTCTTGTGGTCATGCTGGTGCATTTTAAACTGGTGCAAGAAGCTGTACGTCTTTCCACACAGGGAGCAGACATACCCCCGTGCTGTGCCAGACTGAGTTTTCTGTTGTGTGGAGGTTTGGTAGCTGCCTGATGTGAAGGTGTTCTGTGACTGAGGTTTTTCTGTAGCTGTGGAGCTCTCAGAGTTTTCACTTGGCTGCCTCAGGTTTGCAACTTGCAACGAGTTTCTCTGCTGAAAAATATGCTGCTCTCTCTGTCTTTCTTGCTGTAGAAGTCCACCCTGAGCTCTGCCCTGGAAAACGGACGACGGTGCAACATCCTTCTGAAAATCACCATTGTATATCCCATTACACTGCCTCTGAGTAGACGATTGTGAGACACTAGCATTTGACTTGCTCTCATTAGAAACCACATTATGGTCTGCATGCTCCGGAAAGGTGTTGGAATATTCATCTACCATACTAGAAAAGTCTGGGAAACCAGCATCAATTTGATTAATTTCCATTATAGATGACCACAGCTGATGTTCTCTGTCATCCATGGAAAACTCTGCACTCAACTGAGTATGCTTTCCAGCACTGTGCTGGCAACCATCTTGGTTAAACCCTGAATGGTTCTCCTCTTTCTCAGTCTTGACAGTGAAATGTTGAACAGTGACATCTACAGGATTTTGACTAGAGTCACACAGGTCTCCAAAGTCTGATGTCTCCTCAAGGTGCTGTCTTTCTGGAGCGTTTCCTGGATTAGCGTACTGCACAGAACCACCTGTGGGGCAGGAGGAGAGAACGGTCATTTTTCTCCACCGTCTAAGCATAATTTATCAAAAGGTATAGTAACTCAAACAAACACTTTAGACTTCTGTGGACTAATGTGTGTTCAAAAGCCTGATATCCAAAGTGTAAGAGTAAGCAGTAAGTATTCATGTAAGTAAGAGGTTTATTATTACAAACTTACCGATTGGACCACTGGTATTTCTGATCCATATCTGTTCATCTGGACTTTCTTCTTTTATTGTGAAGGTAACTGTTGCGTCTTCAATCTCTGAAAACTGTACAAGAGATTTTCAAAACATTGTAGGAGTTTAACCTTTATTATATGAACTGTGTTAAGTCACATTTACACATTTTAATTCTGTTTAGACTGTTGAGAGTCCTTAAAATGAACGTGGTTTACCGATTAGAGAACGTTTTGTTGAGGCTGCTCTCACTGAACGACTCTCGCGAGACAGATACTGTTTATACTCGCTTGGTGAGTCTAGTCTCGCGATACCTTAAGCATCAATTCAGAAATTCATGTATCATGTACAGCCTTTAAATTTAGGAACAATCAGAAGGTCGTTTCAAACGTCATCTTCATACTTTTACAAACATCTACTACATGCTCACTTTGCCAAATAATATTACAGCTATAAATCGAATTAAACGAGTAATAACAACAATACTAACCTTCATGTCTCCTGCGGG
This sequence comes from Cynoglossus semilaevis, assembly GCF_000523025.1. Lineage (NCBI taxonomy): Eukaryota > Metazoa > Chordata > Actinopteri > Pleuronectiformes > Cynoglossidae > Cynoglossus > Cynoglossus semilaevis. Next base: position 12,833,025 of record NC_024326.1, read on the forward strand.
ATGTGGACAGTTAGTTCTCCCGTCAGTTCCTCGGTTCATGTAATTTTCTGTTTTGGGAAAAAAAAAGACAACGTCAAAAGACGTAGAAATGTGTTATTAAGATGTGCATACTATGAATAACAGTTTCTGTGGCGTTAGGTGTTTTATCAGGAAGCGCTTGTTTTCTTATTAATTCTGTTCCGTCTTTATACTGCCATTGTACAGAGGTTGGTCAGAACAACATATCAGATGGTATTTTTGTTTCGTGTCGCATTTTCTCACCAAATCCCCGCTGAAGCTGCGCATTTCTGCTCTCCGTCGTCAACACTTTCCTCCTCAGCATCTCGATCTCGCTCTGCTTTCTGCTGATCTCCAGATGCAGAAACGCACATTTGTCATCGACCAGTTTGGAGATCTCCATCACCGCTGCCTTCACCAGCACCTCCATGATCGAGGAGAGCTGCGTTTGAAAGGGAACACACGTCGCCATGTTCGTACACGAAGAGATGAAAAATTAAAGTCCTGTCGAGGCTGTGTTTATTTTAATATAAATTTTATTAAAAAGAAAATGCCTTACATCAGTACACCTAGCTATGGCTAACAGAAGCCTTTCTTCCGTGTGGCGAAGTAATTTACCGTAAAAACAACAGTAGAGGCGCGATGGAAAAACAGCAAAACTAGGGAGGCGGTGAGGATCTATTTGGTTCCAATTTATTTAAAAATGCAAAAGACAAACCAAGAGGAAAAAAATGGTAATTACTGAAAAAACACCGACAGATTCCCTCACTGTTTCAACAATACATATCATGTACTTTACTTTATATACAAAATAAAATATGTATAAATTAAAGTTTAAAGACACAACGCAACACAGACAGAGAAACAACAATTTTGACAATGTTAAAAAACAAAACATAAATTAGTCAGGGGCAGAATTCATGTTTTTTCCCTGGTGTAAAAACATAGGCACGTCATGTGTTTCATGGAACGTTTTCAACCCTCGACAGGAAAGGTCCTTGTTCTGTGCAATTAGCTCATCTCAGTCTTTCTGACTCCTGACCTTCTGATGTCAGACCCTCCACATCTGATCCTTGACCATTTGTCAATTTCACAACATAATACTGAAACTTTTTAAAATGTTCTTTTTCTTCTTTGTGGTAACACGTTACAAATAATAACTACGGTTTTTTGGTTTTTTTGGTTTTTTTTTACTTAAATGATACCTGTTGATGGAAGGAAAATGTGTAGGATTAGTGCACAGAAAATAAAACCTGTTTCCGTCAATTCACAGCCTTGAATGTGAACCTGAATGTGGCAGTGAAAAACAAACAGCAACACCTTCTGTTCTATTTTACGGTCGGATCAACTGTTTTGACAACAATTGTGGGGGGGGGTTTCTGTTGGGGAGAAATCCTGAACACTGCTGGTGGTGGTTTCTGCATCATTCCAGCTCTTTAGCCTCAGGCTCTGCCTTCAGCCAGTGATATGTTAAAACTAGGGTTCTCAGAATTAGCACAAATTAATTAATTTGTGAAAATAATCATTAACCTACGGAGCACACCTTAGGAATGTTGATGAATCGTCTTATTTGGTTCAATACTGAGACAAATGCTTTTCATAACACATTTTTGTAAACCAACAATGATTTTCCTACATTGTCAACAATGTTCTGTAAACCAGCAGAGGGCGCATCAATCCACTCAGTGATGCTCTAATCCAGCATTTAATAACCCCACGGTACAACACCAGACAACAATGTCACTAAAGTACATGTAATGAAATATCTTCTATTCCAGTTCAGTTACTCAGAGTGAACCCTGATCCCGTTTGGTTGAACACAGCACTGATATTCTCGCAGGAGTTGAAGAGTCTCTCTTTTTTAACTTTTTGTTTTCAGTCATCTGCTTCCACCTAGTGGAAGGGTATCAGATTGCTCTCCTGTCACGGTCACAGAAAACAAAGACAAATTATTTGCGGTGAATAAATAATCATAGTTTTATACATTTTTAAAACCAATTAATATTAATTTGGATAATTTCACACAGGTGTCGTGATGAAGACACAGTGATCAGAATGTGTGGGCTGCTCAATGAGAAGATGAAGACACAGTGATCAGAATGTGTGGACTGCTCAATGAGAAGCCACCTTCCACCTTCTTTGGTATAAGATTTTACCATCATTTTAGGCTGTACTGCCCACTAATGTTCAGTTTGGACAGATGCAGCCCAAGTTAACGATGTGGCCCACTGCCTGGGTTGTGCAAAGAAAGAACTCCCTTCACTGTGGATGCAGGGCAGAACTGGGTCACAGCCTGTTTCAGGTCAATGATGAGTTACCACACACAAGTAAATGTTGTTTAAAACTGTTTTATAATAGCTGGAAGACACTAAAAGAAAGGAAACAAAAAAAACTAACAACACGTTTGTTTCAAAACTTTGCTCTCATTGTCACGTTTACACTAAGGTCATGTACCAGCTCAGAACTGTTGGTTCTGTGGTGTGGACTGCAGTCTAATATCAGTGTGTTGTTGAGGTTGTTCACTCGATGACGTTCTGACACTGGTGCAGCTGAAACAAACCAAAACTGTCAAAGCTTTGCCCACACGCGGAGCAAATGAAGCTGTTCTGTCTGACGGGATCCGAGCCACAGCGCTCCTCCTGGTTTTCTGAGGAAGTCATAGTGAAATCGAATCCCTCCCGGACCCCGTCGTGAGCGGCTGTGCTGTAGTCATTCACAACCACTTCCTGTTTCAGGTGATGTTCCTGGAAGTCAGCTGTTAGAGTCACGTCTGTGCTCCTCTGCGGCGCCATCATTGAAAACTGACCTCTGTGCAAAACTTCGTCCTGGCTGCCGTCGTTTACAAAAGCCAGATCCTTGACTGGTGATTTACATGGAAACCCCTGCTGCTCATTGGCTGCGGGGGGACTGAGGTGATACTGGACGTCATGTGACATCATATGGACCGTCCGTGCAGCGTTGCCGCCCTCCATCCCAGATGTCCACGGCTCACTTTGGTCTGGAACCACAGTGCCATTGTCAAGCTGCGTCTGGCCCACCAGGGTCTGGAAGTTGGTTCTGTTGGGTTCCACTTTCACCAGAACCGTTTGTTCAGCGTGAGTCTCTCTGCCTGCTAACTGTTCTTCAAAAACCTTCAGCTCAGGCTTCGACTCGGCCAGGCTTTCTAGTTGGTGATCGTCTGACATCGTGAACATCAGGTGATGAGTCTCCAGCACATCTGTATTCTCCCCTTTTCAGAGATGAGAAAGAAAAACAAGTTACATTTTTTCTACCAACAGGAGGCACTGTTACATTCATAACTTCTTAAATTAGATTCTTTCTTGAAGTTGGTTTCATTTTGACAATAATGTAATGTTTCTGTTGAGCCATTCTCATGACAACAGTATTACTTCACATCATTATCGTACCCTAACCACCCCATGGTTAGTGTCGACAGCAGGGAGTCGAATGCAATCAATTGTAGGGCGGAGTATTGGCAACAATACGACGATACGTATCACGATACAGGGGCAATGATACGATATATTGAGATACTATAGGAATGACAATATATTGAGTTTTTCTTCCCCCAGTGTAGCTGTCGTCCCAGTGTGATCCTAGTCTCAGACTCTGTTCCATCTGAACATCAGTTCGTAACACTGGAACAGAGGGATCACTAGAGGAGAAAGAAAAGAAAACTCTTACTCTGTACATGTGTCTTCATGTGGCCCTTCAGGCTACTCTTCTGATTGAAGCATCTCCCGCAGATGTGACATCCATAAGGTTTCTCCCCAGTGTGAATTCGTAAATGCCGTTCCAGGTGGCCCGAGCGCTCGAATATCTTGCCGCAGTACGTGCAGATGAAGCTTTTCTTTGGTTTGAATGTCTGCAGAGGTCGGCCTCTCCTCGGACGCTGGTGGTTCAGCATTCCCTCGGACATTCCGTGCAAACCCGCGTCGCTGGGAATCAAAAGTGTGTCCAAAGATCCGTAGTGGTTTTGGGACATCATGTTGTTGTTGAGCTCTCCATAAGGTTTGCCAGGAAAAGGGTAGGTGCTGCAGGAAGGTTGGACCGTCGGAGAGAGCAACTGCCCTATCCGGGGGTAGGTCACACTCTGGGTTGGGCTGCTGAGATATTCCACACTGTTCATGTCTGTGTTGTTCTGTCCTGGTACTCTGGACATCCAGGGCTGGCTGTCTCTCTTTAAGGCTGTCAAGTTCTCTACGTGGTTGTCAACTCTTTCCTCCTCCTTCCCTGTCATCTGTTCATTTCCTCCAGGGGGCGCTGATTGTGTTACATTCTCCTCCACAGGTTCAGATTTGACCTGTACAGGTGTTGGTGGAATCACGTCGTTGTTCGGCAGGAGTTCTTCCACCTTCTTCTTGTTCTCTTCTTCACAGTGCTTCGTGTCCATGCGCGGAAACGCTTCGAAAATCTTCTTCTCCTCAGCTGCCTGGACCTCCACTGGTCTGGGCTGAAGATCTGTGGACAGAAATAGATATGATAGATGTTTGGAGAAGAACAGAAGCTGGTCTTTGGGCTGCTCCCTGCAGGGGTCAATATGATAGATTCATCTGTCTCCCTCTCCTCCTCCCTCTTTCTCCATCGTGACAAAACTACACTGCAACAAAATATGCTTAAAATCCTGGATTTCAAACCCCCGTCTGTGACTCATGGACGTCCACCAGCCAAGTACGACCAGCTACATCAGCGAGGTGCCGTTCAGCCACTTTCCACGACTTCCTGTCGTGTTATCTTCAGCACATTTTCTGCTGTGGTTACTCAGACTCAATGGTCAGACCGCAGGAATATGAAAAACCAACCGATGACTGCGTTCCTCCTGTGGTATTCCCCTTCCTGCCGCCAACAAAACAAATCCCTTTAGTTACATTCAAAGTTGTGGATCGATCTATGACCGCGGTCCTTTCCTTTGTTAGAACGTTCTACTGACAGTGTTCAGCCTCCAACGTGGAAACCTTGAGCTTCACACCACAGCTCTGCACAGTTCGTACAACTAAAACTGAGGCCTGTGGCACAACGACACTGAGAGGCAGTCAGACCAGTGACACTGAGGAATGTCAGAGAGGAGCCTGAGGAAAAAACCCACCAAGGTTATAATAAAGAATATTCCTCAGGATCGTCCTCAGCTAATCCCAAGCAGCTCCACAGACTCATGTCTATTTTTATTATTATTATTTAAGACTGGGGTAGGCATCGTACTTGGCCTACTTATCTTCATTAAAATGTATTACGTTTATTCATTTATTCATTATGCCTTTTTGGGAAATCCAGTTTTCCTGCTTCTATTTTCTATTCAACTATCAAGCAACAGGACACGACAACAACGACAACAACAACAACGACAACAACAACAAGGACATCATCTGGTCAGAGCGGCTGACGATGGGATTGACCTTTAGTTTCACAAACTTATTTTTATCACCTGTGATTCGACACATTTAATTTTCTAGAGATGTTCTTTGAATTTCATTACATTTTATATGAGAATCCAAAACATTTTGTCTTACTTCTTCGATGGATCTTGGTGTGCTCCTTCAGGCTGCACTTCTGATTGAAGCGTCTCCCGCAAATGTCACACCGGTATGGTTTCTCCCCCGTGTGAATCCTTTTGTGTCTCTCCAGGTGACCGGCACGTTCAAAACATTTGCCGCAGTACGGACAGATGAAGCCCTTCTTAAACATCAGCCTCTTCACCGTCCTCCTGCGCACAGTGTTGTACAGGTTACGGTACTGACTGTTGCCCAGCAGCCCGCGGCTGAACGGACTGGGCTGGAACCCGACGGAGCTGCTGCTGCACGACACAGTGAGAGTGGGATTGATGGAGGATTCTGGGAGACACGTCAGGGAGTTGTGTCGTACGTTTAAAAAGTTTGAGTTGTTGTGTCCCTCCTCGCTTTGCGTTGCGGACCTCCACGGTCCACGGTTGCCCTCATACAGGGCCGCCTCTGCTCCGACCTGATTGGTTGGTCCTCTTAGCTCACTACCTGCATGTTCCACAAGTTCAGGTTTGACTTTGACCACAGGCACTGACAGGCTGCTGTTGTCCTTTATGGCAAATACACGTTCTGGTAAAGTCCTCTGGACCACAGGTCCTTTCTGACCACCTGTGAAAACAATAACAATAGTGAACATCACGCCATCTACTGGCCAAAGAAAAGGAAACACAAACAGTGTAAAAGGTGACAAATCAGCATCACCTAAAGTCGTGACCTATCCTCATCCCCTCAGCTAAAGTCACACAGTACCATTGAGTGACTGTGGTGTCAAATCAGGTACATGTACCACAAATAAAACCCAACAGTTCCAGTACTTTCTGTGGACCCCATACACACTACTACACATGTCAAATATTTAGCGTGTTTTACCACAACAACATGTTTATGTCTCAGTTTTAATCAGTATGGAATTTTTGGTTCCTCAAACTTGTGGTGTTTGAGTGAGCGACCCCTGGGGATTAAGATTAGAATTAGGGTTAGATGGGGATTAAAGTTAGGGATTTTACTTGAGGCTGAGGTCGATGAGTGGGAATTTCATTATTAGGTTTTCACAGTTCACAAAGAAAATGTGCAACAGGTACAAGGGCAGTTGTGAAGAGATCTTTGGGGAAAAAAAGAAAAAAAAACTTGTGTGGACATTTTGCAGAAACTCGCCAAGAGAGGATATACTAAGGTTCAGAATTTATTCTGAAATTATGGTTAAATATAGGGTCAGATCAAAGTTGGGCCAACGATTAGGATAAGAATGCATGGTGTCTGTGTATGTTTGTGTTAGAGTGTGTGGTCCACCTCACCCTCCGCTCCGCGGCTCTCGGGTCTCTGGGTCACGGCTCTGTCCTGAGCTGCTCTCAGCTCCGTGTGAAGGACCTCGATGTTGCTCTTCAGCTTCTCGATCTCGTTCTCCCGCTGGCACACCTCCAGCCGCAGCACCACCATGTCGTCCTCCACCACTTTGGAGATCTCCGCCACGGCAGCCTTTGACAGGGCTTCGATGATGGAGGTGATGCGAGTCCGCAGAGCGACGCTGCTCAACATCTTTACGGTGAAGGAAGATCGGCGACAGCAGCAGCCAACTTACAGGAGAGGGGCGGCTGAACTTTAGCCAGTCGCACTCGGGGGAACGGCCGCTGCAGACGAGACTGGAACTCCGTGACAGCGGTCGGTTGATTCTAGGCTGCGACTGGAGCCACAGACCGCAGCTACAGCCGCTAAGTGCGGCTGCTGTTGCGTCAAACGTGCGGCGTTTTCTCAGCTAACTGCAACTAGTCAGTAAGAAGAATGAGCAAAGGTCCTGATTAACGGAAGTGATGACAGTGATACCGTAAAAATTCTAGCAGAGCGCAGCGGATTTATTTAAGGCACTTCCGGGGTTAACGTTCCACAAATATCTTACATAAAATATAATTTGTGATGTGAAGCATCATCTGATTAATATTATTATTTTATTAAAAAGCCTCAACCTAAAACTCACAGAGACGTTTCTTCACATTATTCACACATGTATTTACTTTAGTAACTTCAGTTTATTTACGGTAGACTGATTTAAAGTCCTTATAATCCAACATGGCGGCCTGTATAGTGTTAATGATGTGAAGGGTTTACTATGAATATATAATTATACACTCCAATCTTTATAAAGACTTATATTAATTGTTATAATAGAAAATGTTGTAGAAAGTCGTCCCTAATTATAGAATAAATTATTTTCTGCCTTGATTTGACTTTTTTAAGTCTTAAATTATAATAAACATTTAAGATTTTCCTTAACTTTTGATACAGATGCTCCGCAGTAAACTTGTACATCAGGGGATGGCAAATAAATTGAAATATCAACCTACAAGAACGTCAACTAACACCACATTATCAATGTACATTAATCTGCTTAACTCAAAAAATAAGAAGTGAACAAAGTAACTACTAAATTGACAAATAAATACAAATACAAATGCCCATCTTTAATTTAAGCTTTGCAAAACATAAAGTGACATATAAGAATGTACTGTAGTACTGTACTGTAGCACACACATACAGATTTAGAGGCAAATATGGGGGGAAAATAGACTCTGTAATAGACATTGTCAAGCATTAAAAGTGCTTGTAGTTTGTCTTCATTTGTCATTACTACACAAATCCTTTACGTAGACAATAAAGTCTTGTGATAAAAAATTGTCACCCACAAGAAATTACAGAGTTACAGTAATTAGCTGCCAGGGAGCGACATCAGTGGTTGCTTAAATTAGCATCGTTAAGACAAGGTAAGTTTCCCTGAGTGGTTGAAAGCCAACCTAGCGACCCTTCTGAAATTAAAATGTTGGTGTCAGTCCTTTTTGGAACACTAAGGTCAAGTATATTTGCAAAAGTGTCTGACCTGTTTTCTTTACACAGGTCATAGGGTTGAAAAATGACATCCAGGTGACATCCAGTCCAAAATTCCTCGATCGACTTCAAAAAGGCAGGGGCCAGAAGAGAAACTCTGTGTCTGTAAAAGGTTATGATCTCGCCAACAGGGGGCGTTGCACACTGGTCCTAACAGGTCTGGGTGGTTCCCGGAGATCATCTTCCCTGCAGGTGAATCTCTTGATGGATTTTGAGGTTAGCCTGCACCGTGAAGCTCTTCCCACACAGTCCACAGCTGAACGGCTTCTGGCCGGTGTGGAAGCGTTCGTGTCTGATGCAGTTGTCCTGCCGCGAAAACATCTTACCGCAAATTTTACAACTGAATGGTCTCTCTCCCGTGTGCACACTTTGGTGCGATTTCAGCCGGGTTTTCTGGGTAAACATCTTCCCACACTCGAGGCACCTGAAGGGCTTGGAGATCTGGTGCACTGCTCTGTGCTCCTCCAGCTGAGACACACGAGGAAAGCTCTTGTTGCACACAGAACAGGTGAAGAATTTCTGGTTCACTTTACATGCAGACATCACCCGCTTCACTCTCAGGTTGTTCATGCCGTCTGCAGTGACTGTGGTAGATCTGTGGGTCTGGGGTAAAGCCGTTGACAGCCTAGTATGTTGGAGAAATGATGGTGAGTATTGACTCTCACTGACTACAGGCTGTGAAGCATGCCGCTGTGGTTGATTATGTACAGACTCTAAAACGGCACTCAACACGCACACAGGTGGGACCTCGACCTTCACTTTGGGCACACCGAATGAATCGTCTGTGATTTCCAGTGCTGTATTGTTCGGGGAGTGATAAGAATATTCTGTACTTCTGTGGGCGGAAAGCTGCTCAGTGTTAGTGGGGAACATCTGCTGCTGCGTTGGTGCCAAGCCGTCCTCAAACACACCGCAAACAGCTAACGACCAAATGGGTTCATCTGGATCCTTTGGTTCTAACCGAACTGTGGCTGCGGCCGACATGATGTTGTCAGATGTTTCATGGACTTGAAGATCATCCGCTGGTTCACATTTCACCCTGAGCTTCATTCCATCACTCTCTTCTGCCTCTTGTCCACATTTGCTGAGTGAATCAGGACTTGGAACCAGATGTCCTGCAAACTGTTGCTCCTCTACCTTTACATCTGCAAACACAATTCAATTAAATGTTCCGTCTTATCACCAGGAATGCAAATGCAAAGTTAACAAAGGAACAAGACAATGATCAACAGGAACAGTACAAGCCAATGGCTATTTAGTTCACCACATCACCAGAGACTAGTGTCCATGTCTGGTAGAAGGTGGTGATTTTTTTTTCTTCACAAAACTCAACTTGTTAAAGGAACAATTATATTTGCTTTAATTTTGTAAAAAAAACAAAACACATTTTGCTGAACTTCAGTCAAAATGATCTATCCAGGCTTTGACAGCGCAGCCATGTGGAGAAATGTGATACAACATAGAGATTAAGAAAGCAGATTATTTACATGATACCAGTGGTAGAAATAAACTAAACAGATACGGCCAAACATCATACCACTTGAGAAATATTCATTAAAATTAGCTAAAAAATAGCGTCTTTATTCAGCTGTGGATTTAAACACAAACATTTAGAGACAAACGATTTAAAACGATTTATCACATGACTTAAATTATTCACATTGACAACAGTCAAGTTATCTTTAAACCGAATTTGAGAGAAAACGACCAAAAATGACTATGCATTCATATTTTTGTCGCCGGAGGTAAAATTCGATACATATACGACGGTGATTGTTTAATTTAGAAAATGTCTAATGGGGTCTGGGTTGTCAGTGTGAAGTCCTCACCCTGAGTTGAAACCTGTGTTCCCACTGTCATCTGCTCGGTCTTCTTCTCCGCTGCTCGGGTGATGAACGCCTCCTGAGCTTTGCACAGTTCAACCTCCATCATCTTCAAACTTCTCTGCAGCTCCTGGATCTCGTTGTCCTTCTGACGCATCTCCAGACGGAGGACCACACTCCCGTCTTCCACCAGCTTCGTTATCTCAGCCACCGCAGATCTGGCCAACACGTTCATGATGGCTGTGACCTGCGCACCGAACGTGGACGGAAACGACATCCTGCCGAGTGAAACTCAGAACTTCGTTAAAGCCGAAATAAAGTCGTATCTCTCATCTGGAGGTCGTAGAAACGATTCTGATGTTGCTGTTTTTAATGCTGGTCTTCCTCTACTTCTTCTTCATCGGTCCGAGCCTAGCGCCGATTGTAGCACTTATGCCCTCTGTTGGTCACACTACGTTTTGCGTTTTTATTTTGGTCTGCTTCCGGGAAAATTACGGCGCAGGTAAAAACTTTACTGTTGTAATAAACGCGAATCGTCATTCGCCCTGTTAATTCCTAGAAAATCTACCACTAATCATTCGCCCTGTTAATTCCTAGAAAATCGACCACTAATAACAACAACAACAACAACAAATAGTGAAAAAATAAAAGTGATAAAAGTGTCAGAAAATGACATACAACAGACATTTTAAAACATTGCTTTACTTACATCATTAATATGTAAACATTATATATATATAAAATATTGCTTCGAGTTTAAATGTAACCGTTTGACCATTTTGTACATGAACAATATAAAATATTTTCTGTACGATATTGAATGATGTATAGAACCGTTTAACAATCTATATAGCTGCTCTGTTTGCCCTTTACTGCCCTCTAGTGACAAAGTTTTGTGAATTGAACTTAAATGAATTTTGCTGGAAATAAAACACTTCCACATATTTAAACCTGAGGTTTGTACTAAAATATAGAACACCCCCTTGTGTGCGATATGTAGAAATGCAGTTGATATAAAAGTAAAAAGAATATAGAAATGGGGAGGAAGGGTTTCCTCAGGCTTGGTACCAGTACCTGACAGTTGGAAGATGACATGATAAACATTTTACCATGTTATCCTTCTGGGTCGGGTCAAAAACAATGACCCTCTGGAACCAGGACAGAGAGATCAGTTCTGGTTCTCAGTGTTCATGCTCAGACAGTGAAAACGTTCTCAGTGTTCATGCTCAGACAGTGACTTCTAGACATTAGGTTTTGTCAAGTTCTCACCTTATGTCACGAGTTTTCCCTGAGTGCCGTGGTTTCCTACCACATTCCTAAACATGTAGGTTGGAAATGAGGAGTTCTTGGAGGTTCTTAATTGACTGAAGAATGTTTCTTGTATCGACACGTAGCCTGCAGTGGACAGGTGACCCGTGTCGCCCTGTTTCCTTCTACATTTGCTGAATTCTGCAGCAGCTTCACTTCTCAAGAGGAAAAAGCTGACGAAGAAGAAATAAAATAATAATAAAAAACTGACCAGACCTCACTTCCCCTCCCTCTTCTCTTTCTCACACTCTCTCTCTTTTTCCCTCCTCATGGTTGCTATAGCTACGGCCTCGTCAAAACACATGCTGAGTGGACTGTTTTTCCTTGCGACTTCCTCTCGTCTCTCACTCCTCCTCCTCCAATCCCTCTCACCTCCATCTTTTTCCTGTTCTTCTGCACACCAGACCTTGTCTTGCTCCAGCAGGGTTTGCCTACAGGCTCCATCTTTGTGCTGTGGCTGCGGCTGCTGCTGCGGCTGTGGCTGCTGCTGCTGCCAGATGGTCAGGGCGGTGAATTTGCAGTGTTTAGGTTTGGGAGGAACCACCGGCACTGCCTTCACCTGATAAATCTTTGGGTTTTTGGAGATGACCAGCATCCTGCCAACCCCTCTGCCTGACAGAGTGTCTCTGTCCACACTCTGTGGTTTCAAACCGTCAAACTCCAGCTCTTTTACTTGCTTGTATTCAACTTGTGGTTTATTTAGCAGCTCATCAGCGCCACCATAAGCGTTGCTCTTGTTTTCCGCGGCGTCTTCTCTGTCATGACGCGTTGTTTCTTCATTGACTGTTTTCTTCTCCAGTTGTATTTCTGGTAGACCAACCTTCTTTTTCTGTCCCTCTGAACTTGCGTTGGTGTCTCCAGTCGTATCCATCGGTTCTGTCTCTACATCTTCTCTAACTTCTGTCTCTGTTGCTCCTCTCCCTCCTCCCCCTTCCACTCCCTCTTGCCGTGTTATTCCCTCTAAATCCTCAACTTCCTTCTCGTCCCTCTCCTCTGCATTTCCTTCACTCCCCCTCTGGACCATCTCATCTTCTTCATCCTCAATCACCTCACAAACGACATCCTCCAGCTGCTCCCAAATACTACTACTACAAACATCACTCTCCTCCTCTGAGTCTCCTTCCTGCATCCTCTCCTCAAACATCCCTCCTGTGTCTCCTTCTGCAGTTTCTGGGGTGTCTTCATTATCAGTCTGTTTTCCTTTTGTCTCCTCTGCGTCACAGTCCTGACCCCTGGATTCTTCTTCTGTGTGACAAGGTAGATAATCAGGAAGAGGACTGTCAGGCTTCACCTCCTCCTCCTTCACCTCCTCCTCCTCCTTCACCTTCTCCTCCTCATTTCTGATAATGTTAAACTCATCACTGTATGGTTCTGGAAAGTCCATGCAGCAGAATGATGCATCTCCAGCAGACTTCTCTTCAAGTACTTGATTGTTGTCCATGTCGCCGACCTCTTCTTCTTTTATTATGCTGCAATTTCAGAGACATTCAGGAGGTAATTGGACAAGATTTTTCAAAATGTTTTGTTCATTTATCAGGTTCATCAGGTCGTGTGTGTGGTTCTGTGTTTTTCTGCACTTTCTTTGGTAAATGGATGGGACTGTGGTTAAAGTGAAGGGTTAGTTATAGTCTGTGTTAAACTTTATATGACATGATGCGTTTTAAAACCTTTAGAAGGTCAATAACAGGAATGCAGCTGTGAAATGTAATACATATAAATATATCAATAAATAATTATTAATCAGTTGGTTTAGGTTTTAAAATGTCACCTGAATATCTCGAAAATTGTCACTGCATTAATACACACAGAAGAGCAGAGCTTTTATGGATCATACTGTAATAACATGGTACCAGAACAACAGCGCCCCCTGTACTAAAAAGGAAGGGTTTGTTTTTCAACCAGTTAATGAAACTGTTACATCATATCCTTAAAGTTTTTTTTTTTATTTCCAGAACTCATGAACATGTTCTCACCTGATCGCCTGCTCTTCCAGCCCCTCCTCTTCCAGCCCCTCTTCTTCCAGCCCCTCTTCTTCCTGCTCCTCTTCCAGCTCCTCCTCTTCCAGCTCTTCCTTGGGCTCATTGTGGTCTTTTCCCTCTTCTTTATTCTCTGTCGTCTCTGTCTCGACCCGTCCTTCATCATCTTCCTCCTCCTCCATCACTTCTCTTTGCCCCTGATCTCCACCAGTTTGTTCGTTGGAGTGCAGCCTCTCCGACTCTGTCTGCTCACGGAGCCGCAGCTCCTCGACAGTCACTCCGTCCATCCTGTCAACATCCTCATGTCCAAACCTGCCCAGACTGTTGAAGAAGAAATCAGGAGGAAGGCTCTTCATAAACATGCTCTCCTCATCCTCACTGCTGTAGTCGTCACTGTCCTCCTCCCCCTCCTCCTCTTCCTCTGTGCTGGACTCCTCCGGTCCACGGACGGGTGAGGTCATGTAAGGCAGGCTGAGGGACTTGGTGTGTCGGCTGTTCACGTCCAGGCTGAGCGGCCGGTGTGGCTTCAACTGGCTCTGACTCTGCTCCAGAGACTCAGCACCTGGCTGCATGTTCTTCTGAGGATCCACTGGATGATGAAGAACCTCAGCTTGAACCATGACTTCATACTCGTCATCTGAGTGACCAGGAGGTTCCACGGAGAACTCGTTCACCTGAGAGACAGAGACAAATTTGAGTCTGGCACAAATGTACTGTTGGTAGAAGCTGCCTGTAGAGCTCAACTGGAGAGGCTTTTTTTTGTTTGTTTTTTTTGGGGGGGGAGTGGGCACAAACCTGATAGGAGCTGCTGCAGTCCATGTGGTCCAGGAATTCAAAGTTGTCCTGGACGTAGCCAAACAGCTCCTGGTTGTCTCCATCCACTGCTGTGGAGTTGTGAACATCAGTACCATCAAACATGTCCACCTCTCCAGGCTGTGTGGTCACTGCTGGTCCAGGATCAGCTGTGACATTTCCTTTCATGTCTGTGAAGTGGGATTATGGTCACACAGACACACACAAAGAAAAATCACAGTTACAGATGGTAACAAACCGACGAGACAACCTGCCAGAACTCCAGACATAAATAACGGCCTTTCTGACTGTCACAGCCTGAATAACAGTTTCTGTTCTAGTTAATCTGACCTGGTTAATAAGTCATAGGTTTACTAACCCATATAGTCTGTGTTGTATTCATTTTCTTCTTTATCACGTGCAGCATCTTCCTCTTCTGTGTTGGAGCTGCAGCTTTTAGCTCGCTGCTCTTTAGCCCCTGCTCCAACTTCCTCCATCTGCTCCAGATTGTGTCCAGCGTCTTCTCTCTGCACCTCCTCTTCCTCCCTCCTCTCTTCGGGCTTTACTACTTCGTGCTCTTCCACGTGCACACCTCCGTCCATGTCCTTCTCTACTTCCCTTTCTTTCCCGTCTTCTTTCTCCACCTTCTCCCTTCCTGTTCTCCACTCAACCTTTCCTGCTACATCTTTTCCTTCCACCTTGTCTCCTCCATCCTTACACCTGCCTCGGTGGATGACCCTGTCGCTGCCCCCTCCCTGCAGGACTCCTAATGCCAGGTTGGAGGTGATGTGCAGCGGTACGGTCACCAAGGTCGGACCTGTGATGTGCATGGCCGCTCTTCGTCCCGCCTTAGTGGACAGACCCGGGGATCTGGACTGGAGGACGTCGCTGCCTGTGGTCCCTGAACCGTTAGGGTCCAGAGCGGTGTATGTTCCCTGGGTTCCTCCGATGACCAATCCAGTTCCTCTGCGGTAGGTCACGGCATATTCACTGCCCCCCATTCTACCAGAGGTCGCAGTCACGTCTGGAGCCGCCTGTGGGGACGCAGAGACGAGGGGAGACACGGTGGGGGGCGAGGGGTGGTGCTGTACAGGCTGTCTGGAACCTGGAAGAGAATAAATGAAGAAGAAAAGTCCTGCTTCACTTCAATTATTTGAACCCATTCTTGTCTCCTAACACTTAAATCCTCCTCAGGATCAAAGGGTCATCATATGAGAGTGGGGTTAGTACACTGTTCAACACAGTCTCATATAACCATTCACACTAACATTCACACCTATGATCCGTTAGGAGTTGAACAGCTAGTCCAACCCTGCGTGTTCATGGACTCCATAAGACCGGGAATCAAACCAGCAATCTTTTTTACTCTGAGGCAACACAGCTGACCACGTCTGCCACAGCGATGAGTTTAACATTATCAAAATGTGAGTGAAGACAGCGCCACCTTCTTTGGGATACGACTGTGTGCTGAGGGAGTCCATACTTCGTGCTGGTCTCAGTGAAGACCGGTCCTTCTCTGAAAAACAGTAACAACAGGTCTGAGGTGAAACACCTGAACACACAGTTACTGAATGATATTGTTGATTTTTTAAATATTTCAATTCCTGTTTTTATCCCTAACTCGGACCCGTTCTTTTTACCTTTAGCCGAGTTCTTGTGCCTTCGTCGAGGGTCAGGAAACCGCCCTCCGATGTTGAATATGGACATCCACTTCCTGCCTTTCAAAGATCCCTTTCTCCTGTACGAGGGAGTGGGAGATAAAATACTGTAAAACTACAGGAATGAAGTTGTACCTTTAGTACTTTATCAAATGAGACAATTTCATGTGGTTCTCTCTTTAAAGGACTTCACAAGAAGTTCTGTGTTTCTTATTTGATGGTTACCGATTTCATAATCATCAATATTCTGACTGGACCAGAAAAGTCCATGTGACGTGGAGAAGATTTTCTACTAACTTGTCCGTGCCCTCGATGATGGCATGGTAGGGTCTCATGGCCAGAGGACCGTCCCCAGGACTGATGTTCCCAAAGTTGGTCACCGGCCCAATGGAAACAGACTTCAAAAATCCCTCTTCCTGATTGGACACTGCAAAGGGAGAGGGGAGGGACTTCCTCCTTTCCCTTGATACACCTGGAGAAATGGAGACACGACAGAGAAGAAGTTTGGTGTGTGTCCTGTCAGGTAGAACCTTCTGGTATCACGGCCAGAAAGAGCAGGATGAGGATGATGCTCAACATAAGGCTCTTGGTTTGGGTTGGGTTGTACAAATGAATGGACGTCTGGTAAACCTCTATGTGTGTGTGGGTGTGACCTCTGACCTTCCTCAGGAAACAGCTGAGAGACATGTGTGAGGATGAACTCCACCACGATGGACTGGACTCTGACCTCCATGAAGGCTGCAGTACCGTTAAAACCAGTGGCCTCGATGTCCTTTGACCTAAACACACACACACACACTGGTTCATGTATTACTGACTTACTGGTTTATAACTGGTTGAGAGCGAACACACGTCAGGGTCAAAGTTCTAACGTCAGCTGACCTGAGCAGATTGGGTGCCCAGACGATGGCCAGGTTCCTGGCGTGCATGTTGGTCTCTGTGGAATACGAGGCCATTCTGACCAGATGAAACATCAGGAACTCCAGGGTCCTGAAGGAGAGGAGGAGGTGAAGCCAATTTCGATTATTATATTCCAGCTGATGGGAATTTTCACACCTGTATGTACTCACCTGTAATGTGGTGGCGGCAGCTCCTTCAGCACATTTTTAATCTTCACCAGTCTCTCCTCCTCCAGCTGGATGGCCACCGCCTCCTGCATCACAACCGTAGCAGAAAAACAATGGTTTATTAAAGGCACAGAGACCTAGTCTTCACCAGTTCAGTTGAAACACACAAGGGGAGAAGATCATCCACGTGGGTGCCATGCCTCAGGTACTCACAGCGAACTTGTCGTACAGCTGGTAGGTGAGCAGGGGGTTGGGCAGCTCTCTGAAATACGCCTTACACAGAGAGCTGACACAGTGGATGTCCTGCAGATACACATCTTTGTTCAGATCCGGAGGACCGTCGCTCTCAAACTCAGACCTGGGTTTTAGGTGAACAACGAAGACAGATGATATAAATAGACCTGAGAGTGTGTGCAGAGCAGGGACACATCGGCCTCAAGGGTGTCCTGACAAAGATGGTTTTATCACAAAAACTATGTACATATATGCTCTATGAGAAATTGATTTAAAGAACGTTGTATAGTCATGAAAAAATAACTTTTATTCCAATATTTAAAATTTAAAACTTAGCATTTTTTTACCTGGATTTGAATCTCCCCAGAAGAAAGTCAAAGAAAACAATTAAATACTTGCCACAAAAACAGCGTTAGCCCAGAAATGTAGCCAAAAAAATAGCTTAACTTTAAATTTAAATCTTGGCTGAGAATAGAACAAAAATTAAATTTAAAATCTGCTGAAACTTCGTGAAAACACCAAAGTAATCGTCCCAAGATTTTCTACAAACGTAGGTGGGAAAAAAAGTTCATGTTGAAGGAATAACGGTTTTGTTTTTGTTTTGGGGAAAAACATGGAACGCACCTGAGTTTCTGTATGTTGGATGAGACTCCAGATAATCTGTAGATTCCATCCACGATGCCGTGGTGCTCCACAAACTCACTGCAGCATCGTAGGACCAGAGGAACTGAGGAACATCACGACACACAACAAAATACCATTGGTTTGTGTGGGGGTAAGAACTAAAATACCTCATACAGATGGGGTCGGAGTAAATCCACTTACTCTCCTGGGACGAGGCGTTCAGGTGCTCCAGGAGGTCACATCCAAACACCTTCTCTTTGTTGCCTCCTTTTCTCCGACCTCTTGGCATTTCTGCTGTCTGATGTTTTCACCTCACATTCAGAGTTTCACCGTCTCACACACACACACGCACACACACACTGGCTCTGTGACTTGCTGTGCACGAGTTAGTGACCAATTCCCCTGATGTGATGTCTAAGATTATCAGGAGTTGTTGCTCATTTCATCTCACACACTCCACTGCTGCTGCTGCTGCTGCTGCCGCCGGTGGTTTCTTTTTCCTTTACTTCAGTGCATGTTGTCGGCTGCTTCCTGGTTGCACTGTAGTTCATACATTAACATGTTTGTCCACATTTCTGCTTCATTTTTCAACCTAAAAAAGAAGTAAATAGCAACAAAGATCTTCAGCCTTATTTTCAGCAGGTCCAGTCGTCAGCGGCTCAGTGTGATTCTCTTCTTCCCTCCAATGACCTCGGCTCTTATTCGAACCAAAAGCCACACCCTTGACTCTGTACTTCTCCTATTCACTACATTGAGCCTGTGAATGTTTTACTTTGGTCAGTATCACAGTCTCTCTCTCTATCTCTCGCTCTGCTGGTGGTCCAGGACTAACGCTTACATCCTAGGACTCTCGGAGTCTATCCTGCGCCTGCTAGGCCCTCCACGGCTGCCTGTCATGGCCCCCGTTTTCAGTGCAGTGGAAGTCGATGAGTGCTGAAGACTCTCCCCCAACCTTCCCCCACCCTAACACCTGCCGCTGCTCTCCTTTAGTCCAACATCTCCCCCATTTCTGGGAAATGTTTCATTTTCAAAACACACAGTGAAAAATGAACGCGTTAGGAATCAAGTGTGCGACTTCTTACCTTCACTCACTGCATCGACAAGGCAATAAGCAACTTAAAAATGATGACGCAACAACCACTGAACTTCCCCTTGGCAACTTCCTGTGTGTCTCTGCTGCTTTCTCTCAGTATGTGGCTCACAGCACTTCCGCCTCTGATCGTTGAGAAGAGAGAAATCTGATCAGTGTAAAATCAAACTAGTTCTTGTTATCTGTGGTAGCTCCAAATGTTGTCAAAGGTCACGAGTGACTGACCCCTCATCCTGACCATTGAAATTTGATTAAATCACAGGCTAAAAAACAAAACAAAACATACCATCCTACATTTGACAATAAATCTTCATCCCACATCGTGTGTGAAGGATGACCTTGTGAAGGTGAAGTCACTGGAAAGTCAAAGGAAACCACAGGGAGGGAGACTGGAAAGAAAACCAGGAAACAAAACTTTGCTGGCTTGATGATCACATGACCTAAACTATTAGTTCCAGGTCTTTTGTGTGTGGTGTTGTTTTTATATAAAGTAATACTCCTACAGTGGCCTTAGTGATTTTGGTTCATATCTGATTTGACATTAATGTGATGACGAGAGCAACATTGGTTTTGTTTTTTTACGTTTAAGTTCTTAGAAGTGGAGAATATCACTACACATTCATTAGACTGTGGTTTTTTAAAGTTTCTAATTCAATGAGTAGTTTGTAGTAGAATTTGATTGTTTTCCGTTTAAAACCAGAGAGAGGTTTTTTTTAATTTCCATCGTTATTCTCCAACTACTTACCTTTGCCTCCTACATGAGGTCTTAGTGTTTCTAAAATATGGTTTTAACTCTGGTCCATAAAACATCAAATTTTGGTTACACTTAATTTATTATATAAATATATATATACTTAATGAATTAAACAATTAAAAAAAAACGTTTGTATTTGTGTGTGAAGGTGGAGCGAGGAGAGAACAAGGATGAAAGCTGCAGAGATGAGAAGAAAAGTTGTATCATAAGTTACAATTTTGACACACAGCAGGTGATATTTTGGCTCCCTCAGGCGGTGAATCGGATGTACTTACACCCTGACATTAATTTAAAATGTTATAATGACAATATTTAGTCTCCTTTACCTTGCGTCTGCCACCTGCTGCCATCGACTGAAATCAGTAGTAACAAATTCCTGCTAACCAAAAAAGATGAAGAGTTCAAAAACACAAGTTCAAAAAAGCTTTGTTAATCATTCAGCATAAAACAAAGACCAAAAACATCATCTCAGTCTGTAACCATCAAAGACAGGTAGTATTTTTTTTTACACGAACTATACAAAGGTAAGACATTAAAAATGTTTTCTCTTGAATATCAAATAAGGTATTTCATCCTGTGAAACACTGTGGTGTAAACCTTGATGCGTCTGTTGCATAGTAAAGAAGTGAGGTGGAGTTAGGTCCTGTCAGACTGAGGCGGAAACAACTGTTCACGGACGAGTGCTTCAGAAGAGGCTAACTCCAAACCTCCAGGAGTTATTACGGTAATAACCTTTTTTATAAGTGACTGAGCTTGCATTTTCGTCTGTGAAGTGCAGGAAGTAGCACACCGCTGTGATCAAACAGGAAGTCGAAGGTCAAATACAACGTATTGCAATTATTTATGGATTAGTGTGTGTCGAGAAACAGTGGTTTACTGTTCGTGATGGGTCTGGAGCAAAACGTGGTCGTCATCAGGTGGGAGTGGGATTACACACTGGACAGGCTGCCATTCACACAAATATTTATATTTAAGGTAAATTTAGAGTGAATAATTAACTAAATAATATTTGTTTTGGAATGATGGAGGAAGAACTCCATGTAAACACCAAATAGTACAGTAGTATTGAACCAATGACCTCTCAAGGATGATGACTCACTAATAAAGTCTCCTGAGCTTCTACAGAGTTACATGTTCAGTCTTCACTGCTAGTGTAAATGGTTGCTGATGCTTTTACAGTCACTCCTGGATGTTTGGTGAAATGACCTCAGAGGAGAATTCCACCTCTTACATCATGTTTCAAACCCAGGTTTATGATAAAAAAAATAACCAACAAAAACCTCTTCTTAGTATTTTTGCACAAACAATACAAAGGACCAGTCACTCCAGCTACAGACACGACACAAATCAGTATTTACAAAAACCTTAAAGAGAACAATATTCTACATCACCTCGTAGTACTAAATATAAACAACCGTTTGTTTTTTTCAAAAATAATCTCTATACTGAGTGTCTGAGTGTGGAGAGAAAACCTGTTTGCGTGGATGTGTTACCTGAAGTCTTTCACACCTGCGACGTGGGACAGAAAAACAATGCAGTGCTTTATCTCCTCTGGTTGTGTTGTTTTCCTAAAAAAGTTTCCAAAAAGCATCAGTAAATCTGACAGTACATACTTTCGGGCACTTTATCGTCATCACGTTAAGGGTCAGAAGGTCAAGGAGGCTGACGTGTCTCTGTTGTATCAGTTCTGAGCGTATTAGGTGAGAACACGTTTCGCTGCCTCATTTCTTCATTACAGTGAGCAGTGCTCCGCCCCCCCTCTTCCTCCTTTCTCCTCCTGGCTGCAGGAGCAGTCCATGACCTCGCTGCTGTCACTGCAGGAGACCATTGGAGTCCAGCTCTCCCCAGACAAGTCGTCGCTGCTGTCACCTCCTCTTCCTCCTCCCCTTGGGCCGCAGTAAGGTGGGATTTCAACCACGACAAATTTCTTCGCCCAGCTGCTGTCTATGCTGACCCCTGACCTCTGGACGTCGGTTCCAGTCAGTCCTGTGTCACAGGGAAAAAAGAGATAAAAGAGATAAATAAAGAGATAAATATGGTTTACAGCTCTTTACACTAAATCAAACAGTGGTACGTGTGACACCCCTGGTACATGGGTTCAACTCTAATGTGGGATTATGGTTAGGACCTGGGGTGCATTAAGTTAGCCACTCATTTGATAAACATTCAGAGTTGAAGTACTATTTGTAGTACTAGTTGATTGTACAGGGTGTCTTTGGATGATAAACTAACCAATAACAGTAATCCTGTGCTGCTGGAGTTGGGAGGGAGAAATATTTTGGTTTTAAAAACGTCTGCACTAAACCTTCATCTTCAGTGAAGGACTGAAGAAAACCTCTTGGACTAAAAACACGTCCTGATTGGTCACCTGACCTGTCAGTGTTGTGGAGACCTGGCTTGAGTTGCAGGTGAGAGAACCGTTGTTGTTGGAGCTCACGACAGCAGCCAGACTGAAGACCTCAGAGCGGGGCAGTTGGGGCGACACCGGCAGAGAGTGACACTGTCGTCCCGGCAGCTGCTGCCAGTAGAACGAAGTCTCCTGCAGCGCTGTGGCAGGAGGCTGGTTACTGAAGGCGCTCCCCGGGGGCGAGTGAAGGTCAAAGACCAACGAGAAGACGGACTTGCTGGGCACATCGTAGAACTTGATCTTGCCTCCACACAGGTCTTCGCGAGCTGTGAACGGGTTGATTTTGTGGGTTTTGCAGGATCGCTGCGCGGTGGGGGGGTCGTAGTAGGGGTCCTGGATGTTGACTTTTCTCAGTAGTTTGCAGGAGAAGATGTCCGACTGGCTGCGACTGAGCCAGATGTTTCGTCGGGGGCGGGGCGATTTAGGTGGGATTTTGTCGTCGGGGAAACTAAGAGGGTTTGTTCTCTTGAAACCCTGGATTTTCTCTACTGGAATAAGAAGACAGAAACAAAACAAATCAGATCTCACCCACAATTAAACCTTTTAAAGTTTTTTTCAACTTTTTTTTTTGCTTTTGCTTTTCATTCACCAAACTTTTTTTGTGTAAATTAATGGGGTTTAAACATGAAAACAACGAGTGAAGTCCTGACAACAAGGTGTGTTAAAAATACAGACGGTTTCTAGGAGTTTTAGAGAAAACATTCTCAACACTTTTTTACTATTTTCGAGTTAACCAGTAGGTGTCAGTGCAGGAATAGATTTTCCTTCAGTCCTTAGCTGTAAGTCCCTAAAAAAACAATTTTTCATTTTGCTTTTTATAAATAGATTTTTAAATCACATTAACAATAGCAGTTGTCATAACATTGATCATTAGCATGGAAAGAATAACACTTTAAATGTTGGACGTGGTTTTTAGGATGTGGCTTTCCAGAAAATGCTTACACTTGAGAAACAAAGTTTGTTCACAGAAGTAAACAAATATGTGGAGACGCACAGAGAAGTGGAGTCAGATGTTCAGAACAGTTTGTAACTGACAGTAGACAAAGAGTCAAATCCACTCCAGGTTTTCACTACAGCCGCTCCACCAATTCTTCTTATATCAACAGGATCGGACTGTGTTTTACGGTGTATTTTGTTGGCTTTGTTGTGATGTACAACAGAACACACACACGCTTGTCAAGGGTAATCCACACTCTGACATCAAATCTTCACCTTCCCCTTATTTACATATTCTCATCCAGAGGGAATAAAAACCATCAGTGTCTCCATGAACGTCTGACATGCAGGCGTCTGAACACTGGACCAATTTAGAACTGGAACCTGGGCCTGTGTGGATCAAGTATCTTAAAGTGCAGTGTTTACCTCTGACAGATTGACCTCTGTGACTATAAAGATTTGTTATGGAGTCTCTACTGTCCCTTAAAGCTGGGCTCTCCACACTTTTGTGCCTTGGCAGCTACTTTTCTTCAGACCAGGTCAAACTGATCTACTTACACAGACAAAATATATATTTACTTCACTGTATATGGACTGAATATATTTCATTTTAGGGCCATGTACCTTGGAGGCCAGAGACTGAAATAATATGAAATAAAAATCACATTTTATTTGATGTCTATTTTGGAATCCAGTCATGGGCGGCATAAATGGTTCGACGGGCTGGATTTGGCCCACAGGCCACCAGTTGATGATCACTGCTATAAACCATTCAGTGGTCTTCATCAAACTTCACTCAGTGTTACCTTTAGAGATGTTCGTTATGTCGTTGTCTCCGTCCAGCTGGACACACTCCTGCTCCACCTCCTCGGCTTTAAGGCGTGCGAGATTCTCCTCCAGGTACTTGACGATCTCAGTGAAAGATGGGCGGAGTTTAGGGTCCATCTGGAGGAGGAAAAAAAAGAGAGTGTTCAGCCTTTTCTGCTGACCAGTCTCAGCTGTGAGTGGCTCTGACCCACGAAGCCGACACATGAAAGAGTGAAAAAAACAAGGAAGCAGTGAACTCACGTTGCAGCAGTTGAAAGCCAGCTGAAGAAAATCAGGCGGACAGTCTCCAACCATGTGCTGGAACGTGTGGTAGTCCAGGCCGAAGTTCTACGTTATTGATATACAATTTTAAATGGTAAACATGGATTTGCAGTATACAGTAATATATGCAGTACTGTATGCAGTATTACAGCTTCACAGACTGGCAGTGAAGTGAGAGGAGCAGGTACCTCCGTGCGGGGAAGGTAGTCAGGATCTGCCTGGATTCGTGCAATGATCTCACACAGGACAATTCCGTATGAAAAGACATCAGCCTGGAAATACAGAGACAGGAAGAGAGGAGAGAAGAACCGCAGGCTCTTAAAATGTAAAATACATTACAGACAGATGATTGGCCCTGTGGAATTGAACTTTACCTTCTCATTGTAAGGCTCATCTCTGAGCACCTCCGGAGCCATCCAGAAAGGAGAACCAACCACGGAAAGCTTTTCACGTTCAGCACTAAAGACAGAGACAAAGGATGAACAAAAAAAACCCCAGTCATAGTGAATATGAGTCAGGAAGTAGAACAAAGAAAAGGCTCGGAGTTGGGATGTAACAATACATCGTGAATCGGTTAAAGATTGCTACAAATGTGCCAGAATCTTTCCAGCCTGGTACACAACTGTTCGCACAGTATTTTTACAAGGTTCATTCTCTGTGGCTTTGCCCAGAGAACTTTCACTCGTAATGTTTATTGGTCCTTAGAAGCTAGTTTGTGTGGGAGCGACGTTATAGACTAAAGATCCCATTAGCCACGCTGCAGACGCTTCAGAATGTGACAACCACAGAGCAGAAAATACACCCGTGTGAAGTGTGTGTAATTGTTTGCCATCACGCTGTTGTTAGCAGCTCACTTTTCCTAATCATCCGTTTAATTGTCCTTGTTAGGAATCCAGAAAACAAACAATGTGATTAGATTTTCTTCTGAGTGACGTGTTCAAATATTCAGTGTGGTTTTCACAGGAAGAGAAAAACAAACAAAAAAAAACCATTGGGGGGTTTTTAACTGTGACGTGCACGACTGTGCTGATCAGTCACACACCAACTGTGTGCGTTGGCAGCTGGTGAAGAAGTGTTTCTGTGAAAACAGCTGCTTTGGACAAAAAAACCCTCTGATGTAATAAACAGTAAAAGTCAAACCAGAGAAAACCACGTCATTTGCAACACAAAAATGGTGAGTGAGTGAGTAATCAATAAACAAATAGTATTAATCACCACACAGCTGTGAAGTGTTCTATTTAAAGAGGTCCTTACACAGTAGTGGGGATCTTTTCTGCCAGTCCAAAGTCTGCAACTACGGCCGTGTAGTTGTTGTCGTCACATTTGATCAGACAGTTCTGAAAAAAGAAAATCATCACAGAGACAATCAAAATTAAGGAAGCTGCAACAGGGCCATCAGTTGAATTACCATAGATAACCTTTCAACCCTCACTGTTTTTTCACTGCACATCACACTTCTGTGTACGTGCAGAGAAAACAGGAACTGTTGACCTTCCTCTGCAGGCTGCAGTAAATGTAGTGACACTCCTGTTGCAGACATGAGCATGAATGTCATGACAGTTGGGTTTGCAGAGCATTCACGCTGCACAACTGACAGACACTGACTTCCAGGGACAACATCAGTGAAGGGGAGTTGACACCAGAACACAAGACACTGAACCAAACCAGCTGCTTCCTGTCTGGCTGTTAATTGATTTGCTGTAACAAATGTCATCATTGTGTCTCAGTCACACCTGAATCCTAATATGTATCGTAACGCCAGATTCTTGTCAGTACACGTCTGAATAGAGCAGCTTGTTTATCCTGTATATATCGTACAAGAGCAGACTTGAAGTCTGGTTTCTATTCAGGTGCTTTAATGAACAATGGGGTCTTGAAACCAACCTTGGAGGTGAGGTCCCGGTGGAACACGCCTTTAGAGTGAAGGTAGGCCAGACCACAGGCGATCTCAGAGGCCAGTTTGACCCTGGTGGGCCAGCTCAGGTGTGTGTTGCTGTCAAGAAGGTGCTCCAGGTCTCCACCGTTGATGTACTGCAAACAGGCAGAGAACAGAGACGACGTGAACCAACAGCATGCAGTCCAACAAGCTGACAAAATCAACACATTCATTCATTTCATTAACACAATTACAGATTAAATTATTTAATTTATCATCTTGATTTATCACAATTAATCAGGATTATTCTACAGCTACTCTGTGATTAATCAGATTTTCAAGTTTGAATGGTTTGTCAGCTCTAATTTGTAGTTATAAATTATGACAAGGACCACAAACCTGCACAATAACTTCAATTGTTTAAGGTCAAATACTTTGAGTAAATCATCATCAAATACATCCACGACACCAGAGGATCAGAGGATTTGTCAGACAAATTCCTCAGTAGCTGCAGAGTCAGTCATAACATCTGTTATCTGGTCACCTGGAAACAATTACAGCTCACTTCCTTCTCTACTTCATCGTGTCACTCAAAGTCACGATGGAGCTGCTTTGACTCACACACTGACACGAGCCTTGGCCAATAGTTCTAATGCACCGCCAGTTCAAAGTGTGACTCATGTGGTTCCGTAAAAAAAAAAAAGATCAGAATGGGGGTTGTGTTTGAATCAGAGCCTCTTCTACAGGCAGGCCATTTTCCCCTGGATTTCATCTCATCCTATTCTTAGAGGTTCTGATTACTTGACACGGCACATGTGTGAAGTGCAGAGGTTCCTCAGCGTGTTTGTGTGTAAGAGAGGACGCAGAGTAAATGAAAACCATACGACTGTAGTGGAGGTTGTTCTGTTTCCTTCTCAGTAAAATCCTGGAAAGACCTGAACAAAAGAACCTTTGTTTTCTGATGACAACTGAAGACTCCCTCTGTAGCTGGAATAATAATTGGACTAGTATTGGACTAGTACTGGACTAGTAGTACTCACCATTTTACCACCAAATAAAATTCAACCAAGAGCTGTGAAAACATTTAAATGAAAGTGATACAGCCGTGAATGAAGTTTTAAGTAGTTCAGGTATATGGTACTACATCCTTTTAGTACATACTGTATGTCCAGAAGAAGACAATGACAATGACTATTCTGAAATCAGTGATAAGTCAGATGGTGCACAATGACTGCAGGCGATTGGATGTACGAGTCACGACTGTTTTTGTCTGGAAAAACAAAAACCAGACATCTGGTCTGTTCACAAACTACCAAATGACCTCAAATCTCACAGGGAGCCACTGCAAAAGAGCTGAAGAGCCGCCTGTGGCTCTGGAGCCACGGGTTTCAGACCCCTGGTATTACTGACTAAGTTAGAGACAGATGTTGTAATAACACTGATATTTGTCAACACCAGTTTTTTCTCTTCCTGAGGTTTTTGTAATAATCCTCAGAATAAGAGACTCTAAGGTGCCTTCACATCAGCTAACAAACATCACAATAAAAGTAAATAAATAAATAAACTGCACTTGGATCGTTTGGAAACAGAACACGTCACGTCTGCACAGAAGAGAAAGTGAATAACCGGAGGTATTCAGTGGCCCAGCAGTTAAAACCCAAGGTGGGGGTCAGGTAACAAAACATCACGGGGGCTGGTACCAGGGTCGGAGCACTCACACTCACACAAGTCCTGACACCACACAACGAGATCTGTTTACGCCGCAGCCAGAAAACAGGACCAACCGCAGCGTGCACGTATGTACGTTCATGTAGGAGTCTCACAATACCAGGATTGAGTCGGACCAGAGGAGTGTGTCCATTGGTTAAAGATGTGTTCCCCTCCGCAGAACTGCAGAGAGCTGCTGTTTGTCTGTGTTGGCCGGGGCTACAATCGGCACATTGACCGTGGACTGTAATGGTGCACATGTGTGTCTTTCACATCAGCTCTACAGAGCATTCTTTCTTCACAGGCTAAGTCTTATGTCGTGAAGTTTTTGTTCTCCCTCAGCAACAGTGTGGCCTGGGCCCCGTGTCGTATTATTGGACAACATGACATTCACCTGTAAATAGCAGCAGCGTGCAGAAGCATCATTTTTGCAAAGGACATGTTCATTAGGAGGGTGTGGGTGGACAGGAGACGCTCTGTTCTCAGAGGCCATTGTCTGAACTTTTAATATACAATGTTGTGTGTTTGCGTGTCTACGTACCTCTGTCAAAGCGTGTAGCTGGCCCTCGTGGACACACACTCCTTTGAACCTGACACAGAGCACAGAGACATGATGTTGAAGGCACACGCTCACTGCTGAACTAATGAATTTGAGGATTATAATATATTTTTTTTTATGTATATGAACATTGTTTCATTCAGTGGAGATATGTAGTAACTTCCAGCGTCAAGGTCAGACAGGTGACAACTGAGGGGGTCTGTAGAAAGGAGGATAACAGCTGCTCAGGTGCTGCTGCTGCTGTTACTGCACAACATCAACAACAACAAACTAACTAACTAAAATAAACTAACTCTTAACACGAGCCCTGCAGACGGCCTCATGATTCCACAAGCAACGAAAAGGTCAGCTTTACGAGTCCTTGTCGGATCGTGTCTAACAATGACCCCTCAGTGCCTGGCTGTTAACACACAGACTGACACACAATCCTGGAGGCATGTTCTCCACAAAGATGGTATTGTAATGGACAGTCAACATGTATGTGTGCGTGCGTGTGTGTGTGTGTGTTAACTTATGTATGTGCATGTTTATGAATGTACCCATGTCTCTCAAATCTGACAATGGATTTTTCAGAGAGAAAGAAAAAATTTAGGTCAAGACAAAAGTAGAAACTAAAACTCAAACCTTATAAAGTGTCAATGTTGTGCATTATAACAACCTCAGAGGTTATTGATGGATAAAAAGAGCTGCGCCCCGGGGGTTGAGACAAATTCAAACATCTCAACATTTAAATTGGTCAAAATAAAAATGAATGAATGAAACACTGTATCAGTAAAGGTGTAAGAAAATATGGATAAACTGAAATTCCACAACATTTCGTCTCACGAAACCGTATCAATATTCTACAGCACTGTATTGATTTTTTATTAACAATTAGCAGTCAAATATTCATGCTGTTGGTTCACGGACTCTGGTTAAAGCACAGAGCCCTGTTTGACGAACTTCATCAAATATTCTCCTTTCGCCTGGTGGACTGAAGGCCTCTCCTCGCTTCCCAGCCTCCAGGCGTCAAGTTCAACTCTAACCGGAGGTGGTGGTTCAGAAAATCTATTGTTAATAAGCTCTGTGGTTGACACAGTTTCCAACCAACCCCACAGGAAACAGGCGACAACCACCGGCTGGTGAAGTGAAAGGAGAATTACGTCTGAGGTGGTAACATTACGTAATAAAACAAATGAATCTAATGTACGACACAGAAGGTCAGTATTCCAGGAAATGACTTCATGTGGAGCTCTATTAATGCAATGATGAGGACCTTGAAAAAAATGTATATGTAAAGAGAACACAGTGTAACAGAGGGTGACTGACCTGAGTATGTTTGGGTGAGAGAGGCGGTTCATGAGCTGCACCTCTCTCAGCATGTTGGCTCTGTTGCTGCTCAGCTTGTTCATCTTCAGCGCCATGATCTGGTCCGAGGCCCGGTGACGTACCTGCCATGAAGAAGAACAACTACGTTGGTTAACATCTTGCAAATACAGTATACAGTATACAAAGAAATTGTGGGAAATTCAACGTTTCAGCCCCTTGAACTTTTTGCAAACTTGAAAACATGTTCTCTTAAAAAAAAAGAAGAAAAAAAAGAAGTGTGTGCCTTGCACAGCAACAGGAAACGGAAGACAACACAAAAAAAAGAGAAGTACAAAACGAGGTCAGTCAGAACTGACCGTCACTGACAGTTGTGACCGTCCAAAAAACACACAGTCGATGTTGTATTACTGAACACTGAGAGGCTGGTTCGATTCCACGTCCATGACATTACTGTCATCATCATCGTCATCTTCATCTTCTACAGATGAGTCTTTTATTGAGCTTGTTTTACAATAAAAAAGTTTGATAATATTTACTACAGATTTTAAAGCCCATTCTCAGCTGTAAAAAATACAATGACATAATGCTGTCTTTGACACACTACCTGAATTAATTATATTTGGTTTAACTTCTCTGTCTAAATATTTAATATTGTTTACTTTTTAAAATGCACTGGTTTTCTTATACATACAGAGATTCTGAGAACAAAGTGCCATGATGTTGTTCTTTTTATTTGTTTATACTAGCAGCGTTCCCACAGATGTTCTTTTTATTGCCACATCACCTCAGTCTTTAAAAATAGAAAGTGACCTTCTCTCTTAGGGTTTCAGATAGGCAGCATCTCAATTCAGAACTACAGTAACAGGTACTTTTCTTTTCTTTGAATGCACTCATGCAAAGAGGAAACGTCAACCTGGAAACCACAGTGGGTTTGTAAACTGACAGAGCAGTGAACTGCTGCAGCCTGCTGTACTTTCCTAACTTTGCTGACTCACTTCCTGACATGATGCAGTTTTTTTATTATTATTTATTTTCAGCCCCCTGCAAAGACATGAATGATCCAGCTGTGTATATACAAGTCCAGAACCTTAAATGCATGCAGACGTTTGGAACACATACGTGCTTCTGCATCAGATCAGTGAAACATGACCTTAACAACAACATGACCACTGGTTAAACAAGAGGATGCGACTGTGAACCAGTGGTAGGTTACAGACAAATGCATTACTACGAACAACTTTTGAAATAATAATGGTTTGATAAGCATCAACTGTTGTATAAATGGCAGGATAATTAAAAGGATCACAGAGAGTGTTTCTCTCCCCGTGTCGGCTCGTCTCTCTGCATCTCATCCACAAGGACACAAAAATCTCTCTGTTCAAGTTCAAAGGGAAGAGGCCTGGCTGCAGGAGCCGGCGGCCTCCACCACAGGACGGCAGAAACAACAGATGGCCACTCCTCTGAAAGCCTCCACCCCCCACATCCGTCTATCCTCCTCTCCGTCTATCCTCCTCTAACACCCCCCCCCCCCCCCCCCCCCCCCCCCCCCCCCCCCCCCCCCCCCCCCCCCCCCCCCCCCCCCCCCCCCCCCCCCCCCCCCCCCCCCCCCCCCCCCCCCCCCCCCCCCCCCCCCCCCCGTCACCAAGTCCTCACTCCTCTTCACATCCCCCATCTCGTTTTACCCCTGATGCCCCTCTTTCTTCTCCTCACTGAGCCCTTCACAGAACCATCACCACTGGGTTTTTCCCACTACCTGCTCTGTTTTCAACTCACTGATTCTCATCTCTGGTCTGTTTTTTTTACTGATGAAACATCTACTCTGTCTTCTCCAGCACCTGTCTCTCCACTCCTACAGAGTTTTTTTTTGTTGTTTTTTTCAAATTTCATCGCATTCAAAAGCCTTAACTCATTAGCCCCCACACCATCAAAGGGTCCTTCATTGTTCTGTACTTCTTTGACACATTTTCCTCTCCTTGAAGTACGCTGTGCTATTCATCAGTCATCTGTGATGTCATATTAAAGAGGTCGGTATTGAATGAGCATAAATCACTGATTCAGTTGCCAGGATCACCAACACCAGCAAACGGATTTAATTTAACTCCTGCATTCATTGAACCCGGGACCTCGCTCTACCACTGAGCTACTGTACATACCCATGTGACAAGAGCTCAAGCAGATCACATTTCATACAAAGTCTTACAGGACATGGTTGGTTAATCAGCCTGAAATCTTATGCTTTAAAGACTCCTAAAGATCCTATGTCATTTGTCATTTACTTCGGCTTCATACAGCCATTAAAATACATTAATAAACAATCGCATTGACTTGCTTCCAAAGTTAATGTTGTTTTATGTCTGCGTAACACACCAGCATGACTTGTCATGTACAGAGAAAAAAAAAATCAATAGATTTCTGAGTGCATGTCTGGATACGTGAAAAGTGCGATAAAGAAAAAAAAAGCAAGAAAGATAAGAAACGGCAAACTAAGGGAAAGAAAAAGAAAGAGGGCATAAAAGGAAAGTTATGACGGATCTCCGCCCACCTTGAAGACATCAGAGAAGAATCCAGAACCAATCCACTCGCAGGCAAAGTCATCGAGGCGTGTCAGACAGGAGAAGGCGCTGATGAGGGCTCTGTATGATGACGGCCACACCCTGCCCACCTGAAGGAAATAACCATCACATACTGAACACATACTGTCATGGTGAATGATCAACTGTGATGCAGAAGCAATTTTTATATATAAAAATAATTTATATATAATAACTATATTTATTTATTACGTGACTGTTCCGCCATTTTTGTAAAATATACTGAATGTTTACTACTGCAAACTGGAATACTGACCTGTGGCGTCGGGCCCCCGCCCATCTCGCTGACCCCTACCCCTCCGAAAGCGTCCTTGTCGTCACTGAGGCGGTCCGGTCGTGTTGGGAAGCCGGCGATGGAATTTCTTTTGTTCCGGTCCATGGTGATGTGGAGGATGGTGATGGCAGTGAAGGTGATATGGGCGTGGTGCTGCGATGTACCTGCATGACAGGAGCGCTGAGTCCCTTTGCTGGTGCCGATGGTTCCACGGCGGCACAGAACGTCAACATCCACTCAGATTAAGTCCTCGGTGGAAATATGTGAGACCCATAGACTTCAGTTGTTTTAAAACACATATGTGGTTTACAAAAGAGTGGGGGGGATGTCACATATTTGACAGATGAGTGATGGGTCAAGACCTAGAAAAAAAAAAGAATTCTGTTTTAAATACATTCAGATGGTGTTGACCAAGGATACACTGGCATACAGACTTCTGTAGTGACTGTAACAGAATGTTGGTTCCTGCATGCAAATACATGATTTAAAACACTTGCTCAACTGCCCAAAATACAATGGCTGTAATAGTGGCCGATTGTTTGGACACGGGAGAAAAGCCAAGAAACGGCTCAGGTCCAGGACATTTCTGCCATTGAAAACAAAATCAGCAGGGCACAAAGAGGAAGAGGAAAAGGAGGTCTGCAGTTAAAGGTCCTTCTTTATACTAAAAACAACTACAATAAACAATGTGGCTTTTATATCTGACTCTGAAGGCAGCGTGGGGTCAACGGAAAGGTTTGGATGGAGCTTTCATTTTCTGGCTTCTTCTAAATTTACTTCACAAGACAGTAGCCAAGAGTTCAAGCAGATATTAATCCCACAGATGATTGGACGATGGAGCAGAATGAGGGCGGTGTGTGTGTGTGTGTGTGTGGGGCGGGGGGCTGACCTTTGGCTTAGCAGGTAGTAAAGAAAGGTCTATAAAGTCCATGATTCATCTTTGACTGTGTCATCACAGTGTGATCTTCGTTGTTGGTATTATACAGCACTGTATTGATTTATTTTATTAACAATTAACACACAAATATTCATAACGAAAACAGATGTAACACACACTCCAAGCCTAGTTTGTTATTCCTGAGTAAGGCTTGAAAGTTGTAAAATGTTTGTCATAATTCCTGAGTAAAGCATACAACCAGCCGTGACTCAGGACTTATTTATACAGCCTTCCTAAGAGACAGTAAAACACTTCTTTGGCAAATGCAAGATATTATACACACAATATACATCTTAATCTCAACAGCAGCCAGAATGTGTTGTCCATCAGCAGCATGACATCACCAGCAAAACCGTCTCTGCTTGATAGTGTGGTCGTACTGAACACATTCTAGTCTCTGTCCTGTCACTCAACCACATCCTTTAAAGGCTTCTATCATCATCTCTCATTTTACCCTTCAGAAACGTCTATTTTTATTTTCTAGTTGTGCTGAAAGGCAGCATAGATCATACAAAAATATAATGTCCTTATGCCAAGCATAACCAACACTGTGAGTACCAGACTGAAGGCAGAAGGACTTTATCAGGATGTTTCTTTTGTAAAGTCAAGAATAGGTCAGTTTGTAAAAATCCACAGTTGATTTACATACACCCACATCAGTGTGCAGCGCAGCTGATGGTGACGAAACATAAACTTCCTACACTAACATCCCAGTCATGTAAATGATCCTAAGCAAGAGCATTATTCCACCAAGACTCAGTGGGTGGGTAAAGTCCAGTTAAGAATCATCCTCACGGGTCTAAACCAGTCAACTAACTGCCAAAAAGAATTTTTACACCCACTTTTACACCCAGACAACATTCACCATCATTCGCTGACAACAAACGGGACAACAACAAGGACGAAACCGTCGAGAGGAAACCATCAAAAACCTCCACCGAGGCTGCTCAGTTTCCACAGTTTTGTGTTCAATGTATAAACTTAAAATAGTCTGGTGTAAACTGTAAAATGTAACTTAAGACCACGTGGGAAAAAGAACATTCCAATCGTATGACGTGTTTTTTTTTAAAAGTGACTTATTTTCCATCTTCAACACAGAATTCTCAGAAGCACGGCAGTATGATTACAACATATTTACATTCTTAACTTTCTTAATCAATGCTTTCCTTGCAATTACAATGTAACATGGACTTCATCAGTTAGGCTCTGATACCTAAATCATTTCCAGCAATGCTGCAGAGAACTCTTTAAATATCCTCAAACAAACCAAGATGGCAGGAAACATAGGTTTGTGTTTGAAGGCAATTAAATTCACATAATACTGCTGGAAGCTGCAAAAATCCAAAAATAAATCAACGAAATAGAGAGAACGTAAACAGTGTTTCTATCTATATTTGTTTCTTAACTACACCTCCGTATCTGGAGAGCGTGTATTTAAAGCACCACACTAAAGGGACTGTACATGGAGAAGGGTGGAATTCTAAAAGGCGGCCTTTTTCTGGTCTTTAAAATGTGGCCTGCTGCTGCTGCTCCAAAACAGATGGGAGATCTCCAGAGCAGCTCCAGGCCAAATGTTTTAACAGTAGTTTGCGGGCCTGTACACTCTGCAGCTGTGTTCCACTGGATTACAGGCTAATAGAAAACGTCAGCCATGAATCAATGCTAAAGTGATGTTATAATAATAGGCTGAGCTAACGTTGGAGTGGCTCCGAAGTGCAAGAGGTATTAACTGGGCGTGTAAATGTGTCTGAGGGAGAGATGATTTGTTAGTGCATGTTTGAATGAAGAGCACAAACACTGGAGAACAAAGTTATCAGCCCTTCGAGAAAATAATGTCCTTTTTTTTCTTTAGTGTTAGTATCTAACACTAACAGCATTAATTTAGTATTTAGCATGCCAACTCTTTCTACTTGTATATCATTTTAAAAAACTACTGTACACTGCACATAAACACAAAAGGTCAAAGTGATTAGCCTTCGCAAAGCACTGACCTATTTATTCAGCCAAAGCACAGAGTAATGGAGTCATGGGCTGATGAAAAGGACAAAAACAGCCTAGTCCATACTTAAAAAAGTCGACCAAACATTTTCCAGTATCAAGTGTTTGAGTGAAAAGTATAAGCAAGAAGTTTATGTAGAAAGAAAACTGAAGTCAGCCAGGTTTCTATATTTACAAAAAGAAGGGCTGATATTAGAATAAATGTTTTGAAAATCACACTAGGGAAATGAACAAGAAGTGTGGTAGAATAGACGATGAGAATAAAAAAGAGAAAATAGAACAAAATATGTATAACATAATGTACATTATTTAAGCAATTTAGGTTCAAAAGTTATGTAGCCTACATATTTAAACATGGAAAACTGCAGTAATCTACAACATAGGTCAGTGTATTTACTGTATTGCACAGAAACAAAAAAAAAACCCACAGATGTGGAAATGAAACTGTGCTAAGGGAAAGCTCCAGATGAGAGGGTGAAACGAGCAATGATAAAAAACACATACAAAACGATTCCTGCCATTCCTTTTGACATAAACTCCAGAGTAATGACTTTATCTAATCACTGATTCTCCACAGTGTTGAAATAGAGGCAAGTGAAAACCTGTTTAGTTTTCTGTTTGCTTTTCTCCTGTGAGCTGAGAGTCCACTGAAAGACCAATCTCTGCCATGTGTTTGAACAAGGTCACATTCAATAAAAGTCAACAGCCTCTTATCTGAGCATCTACACCTGATAAAGTGCCATGATATACAAGCCTCTGCATACCTGTCATTCTTCAGGGGTTTAAAGTAATGAACACTAAGTCCATGGAGCAGGAACCGTTGGTGGAAGAAGGAACTGCTTATTATCTGGATACCAACGAGTCTTAATGAGTTTATACTGCGACAAGAAACTTGGTGTAACCCATATGAGCCGAAGCCAGTGTTATAAAGATGTCGTAACGGAAGAAACATGTTGAAATAGTAAGCAAGGAATGACTGAAAGATTAGCGGCTACTGTTAGCTGTTAACTGTTCATTAAAGTTTAGCTGACTTACCTGCCTTTATTTCAAACCGACGTTTGAAAACATACAACAGCTACAGTTGGTTTTCATGCCTCAAACTGAAGGAAAAAACAAAAAAGAACAAATAAATGATGGAAATCTGTGACACCGTTATCTCAGCTACTAACCGGTTTGTCAACAAAACTCGAGCAGAACTGTGGGCTAACGCTGACAGGCATTAGCATTAGAATCGCTGCTACCGACACTTTTCCTGCGTTTTTAGTCGCCACGCAGGAAAAGTCCACATTCCCACAGGTTAACAACTCTACAAAGTGATTTTAAAGTGTTTTCAGCTCGTCCTTGTTTCCGTGGAGAAGTACATGTGTTGTTTTTGGTCCTATCTCCGTCTCTGTTTTGACGCCAGGGACATTATATCGGTAGACGACTGTTATGGGCTTTGACAGCTCTCTGTTTGTCGTCTCCTCACTATCACCACCAAACTGCGACTCCCACTGACCCCGCCCATATCAGACTGACGGACTAGAGAACCAATCAAAAGGCAGCTTTTTAAGTTCCGCGTCATCCTTTTGATAAGTTCTATTTTTATTTACCAAAACTAGATAAACTACATGCAGAAAGTAATGGAATAAAAAATCTATATACTTAAAATGAATAAAGTGTAATACGGGTTGAAAAATAATTCAAACTAATTGTTAAACAATTTGCAGCATTTGCTATTTAAAGCATTGAAAACTTTTCTAACAGTGCTTAACGGATTTTTTTTTAAAGTTTAGTTCAAGATGAGACAAAATTACTCCTGAAGCAACACAAAGAAACAGATTAAATGTGTTAATGTAATTGATTTGAGGACGTTACGAGGTCACGCAGACATAGAGCACCATCTAGTGGACAAAACTAGGCAGCAGATATTATTCAGACGTTGAATTACTTCTCACTCTCAAACGTCAAATTGCTGCTAATATTATGGTTTGGAGGTATGCTGAAATGTTCGCAAATAGTTGGACGCGAGACGATAGGTTGGAGTATCAATGCACTATATTAAACATTCGGGGCGTGTGGATTTTATTTATTAATATTAAATAGGAGGAAGAAGATTGAGGTTTTTTGTGATTTATTCTAGAAGAAAAATATCTTTGGTCCAATACATGTGTTTACACTTCATTTCTGCCGAAAAAGAAGACAGCATACTAACAATAATAATATTTCAAAGCAAAAGTTTTATTAATACACGGTTCTTAAAATAAATAAATCGTATGACCATATTTTTGCCTAACCACACGCCGTACAAATTGAATCACGTGACGCGCTCCGTTTCCGGTTGCTATTTTGTTGTACTTCCATGTTTTGGACCTAAACAACGTCGCCAAAGTACAGTTCGGCGAGATAAACATTGACTTTTGACTGATTTGTCTCCGTGAGCAGTCACTGGCTGGTCTGCGAGCAGAAGAGGAGCTCGACCGCTGCTGTGGGACAAAATGGACCACGGCGTGGCTTTTCAGAGCAAGTTAACCTCCATCATGGAGAAACTGGCTCAGGCAGCGGTGCTGGAGATCAGCAGGGTATGGGAGGACGGCTTCGCTCTTTTTCAGGTCGAGCTACGCCGAAGACAGAGTGAAATCGAAGCCCTGAATAAAAAGTTAAAGCAGATGGAGCACGAGCGTCTGTCCGCTCCGATTCAGACCGCAAACCTGCAGCTGTCATCGTCAACCTCCAGAAGAGAGCAGAACAACAGCAAGCTGCTGCCGCCTAGCGGCGACGGTGAGAGATTCGACCCTTTTTAATGGACTCCTAGTAAACGTTTAAAAGAACAAATACGACAACAAATAAGGACAAAAAGTCCAATAAGTTCAATAAGAGAACAAACGAGAGAATAATAAATAACCAAACATACACCGGTACTTGACAACTTTAATCAGTAGGGTACAGATGATAGTTCTTTCAACAGCATATATATATTATATATAATTAATGTTATTAATGCATCTGCTCTGTTGTTTTTGTAACAGATACTGTTCAGCACTTGTGTTCCAATACTGAAAACACAGAGGTCGACGTTACAGCTATTGTTACAGCGCCATCACCAGCTCAGACACAGGAGAAACAGTTTGAAGGAGGTGACACGGATGATGATGACAAAGTGCTAATGGTCAAATTGGAGGACGAGGATGAAGACGACGTCCAGATTGTGGAGGAAGTGATGGAATCTGACTGTCATCACAGTGAGATGGACCTCACCCAGCAGTCGGCTGAGGTCCAGGAAGGAAGGGAGACTCAACAGTGGACTTCTGTTTCAGTGGAGGACAGCGACACTACGGACACCTCAGACTGTTTGTTTGAACCCCAGCAGGTGTCCCAGAGCATGGACTCAGAAATCCTACTTATTCAAAATGCCTTAGATATTTTTGACAACACGTCAGAGACAGGATATTCAGACAGATGTGTGAAGAATAAGGAACCAGGTGCATCCGGCAAATTAAGGGCTCCTTTGACTTTCTGCCAGTCTCAGCCGAGTCGGACTCCAGACGCAACAAATCTCCCAGAGAGGGGAGTGTCGCTCAGATTCCTCTCTGAGAAACAGTCGTCAACTAAGAACACGTCGGCCTTTAACTCCAACAGCAGACTCATCTACTTACACGACCCAGAGATCCAAAAAGCCTTGGCAGGTTGTCACCGCATTAAGGAGAAATGGTTCATCTGTACGTTCTGTGGGAAAAGCTTTGATCGTGTCAGCCATCTCGAGATTCACGAGCGCATTCACACCGGAGAGAAACCGTACACCTGTGACATATGTGGCAAGTGCTTTTCCCAGAGGAGTAACCTTCGCACTCACCAGCGGACTCACAAAGAAACCTTGGCCCAAAATATGGTCTGATGTCATGATGCATTTAAATGGTGTGGGTCAATTCCAGTCCACTGTGACTTACAAATAGGAGTCGTAGCTAAGCGAACATGTTGCTCAAGATCTAGAAAAACTTGAATTCCACAGCGCAATTCCTCCAAACTGATATTTCAACTTAAGTATTACAATTACAAATCAGTGCAGTT
The DNA here is from genome assembly GCF_000523025.1 of Cynoglossus semilaevis. NCBI lineage: Eukaryota > Metazoa > Chordata > Actinopteri > Pleuronectiformes > Cynoglossidae > Cynoglossus > Cynoglossus semilaevis. Next base: position 12,872,449 of record NC_024326.1, read on the forward strand.
TCCCCTCCGTGGCTCAAATACACAAAACACTTTGCCTTGCTGAACACCTCTTGCAGTTGCTCCTGGCACGACTGGGTGCTGTGCCCCCTGTCTGATAATGTGATAAATGGTGTGTTCAAATCTCAGGTGATATTTTTTTATGCTGGAGACATTTCATTGTGCACTGGAGTTCTTCACGGTTGACAAGGCTTTACAAAAATGCTTCTATCGCCACCTGTTGACTAAGCAGGACTTTAGCATCACAGTAAGGTAATATTGACTTGATTCAAATAAAACAGTATATTTATTACTACTACTTTAAGGTAACCGCCTTAAGTTTGAGTCACTAACATTTACTCTGTATTTTCATATAAATTAAAAAATGTAGCAGACTGACAAAACTGTGGAGGTTTTAATAATTTTAGCTAACTTTTGAATTCTCGTGTTTAACTTTAATAAAAAATAAACAAGCGGGGAAAAGCTACTTGTTGCAAACTTCTGAACATTTGTGTGAATTAATTTGTGTGAATTATTTTTTTTTACATTTACCTGTGTCATCATTACAGTTAAAGCCCTTCTAATCATTGGTCTGATTTTACAGATTTACTGTAAGTGAAACACTAATTAAATTTGTATTAAATTCAAAGACCAGATTTCTCCGACTGTGTTCTACTTCATGCTGGTTCAGACTCCACACCACCGGTGTTTCTGTCCTTCCTGAACAGGACTGAAGATAGGATCTGCCCCACTTTGGAGCATTGTTTGCAAACTGGGGCATTACTGCTGCTGGGGGCAGTAACAGGTGGATGTGGAACTAACAGAGGCAGAGGTCACATGGTTGAAAACTGGATGAAAAGTTTGAAAAGAAGATTGTGTCGTGACCAAACATTTGTACTTTGTTTGTATTGAAAACTAAACTGTTTCTTAGGGCTCTCAGGTTTCTCAAAAAAAAAAGTCAAGGTTTCAATTCATTCTATCATTGATTTTGTGATTTCTTTTTTAATTCTATTAATATCCACCCGTCAAGTTCTCACAAAAACATTTTGCAAATTCCCAGATACCATTTTTTGTGCTTCTATTAAGGCTCCACGTGTTTCTTTGACTTCTGCTTCTGTGCTGTTCCTGTTAGAAGTTAATAGAATTTAAAGCTTCAAAAGTTTTTCATTTTCTCTAAATTTTTAACAGATGCTTAAATGAGCAATAACAGCCCGGGTACTTCTGTCTTTACGTATAAACTATATACACGACCATATACACAAACATATACACAGCTCCATCTCAGCTGAAGAGTTCATGGTTCTGACAGTTGAAGACAGAAACGCTCCTTATCCTCCTGGGCCGGCGTGGACTTTTACACCGTAAACAGGTTTTCTCAGTAAACGCTGACCGACGCCCTGATAAACACCTCCATTTCTCCTCCTGCCTTGGAAGTATATTCTTGGTACTGCAGTGTTACATTTCTCCAGAGACTTGTCTGAAGCAAAAGATGTTGGTCCAATCCCACTCGTGGTCCTATCCCAACCTTGACAAAGTTGCTGTGTTCCTGGAGGAGGAGGATCTTCTGTAAAACTGTATTAATCACTTTAGTGACCAAGTCAAGAAGAAGTTGAACAAAATGTTTTAACTTTGACTCATGAACCCGGTGCCCAGGCTGAAGCAGGTCCAAGTGGGTTGAAGGTTCCATTCCACATTCCTGTAGTCTCCTGGACAGGTTGACATGTCACGGTGGAGTCTCTGTTGCCCCTAGTGTCTGCACTGGTTGCATGCGAGCATAGGTTTATAGAAAAAATGTTGCAAATAAATGAGTGAATAAATGTGAGTGGCTCAATGGAGAGTAACAGAAAACACTGAGATGTCATCAGGTCCAGAAGAGTCTTTACATCCCACGGACATCCCTGTCACTTCCTGTCCCTCAGTTCTAATTCTGACACAAATATTAAAGACAAAAAAAAATCCAGTTCAACCTTATATTACAGTTTTTTCCCTGCAGCAAAGCCTTGTGGGAGATGCCCGAAGAACCCGACCCTCTGCTGATGTCAGTGAGTCATCGTCATCACTGCAGGAACACACACGGAGGGGGCCGGGAGTCGGGTCTAGATCATCTGTGATCGTGGGTGCAGTAGAATGGCGTTCGAGTGCGGTCGGGGTCTGAGGACTCCATTACTGTAGTAGAAGTGGTTTGTGAGAGCCTCAGAGATCTGGTAGGAGCTGCTGCTGCCGCCACCACTGTCCTCGTCCTCGTGCTCCTCCTGTGGAGAGTCCCCCACCTTGAGGTGGACCTGGTCCGGTTCTCTGGGTCCCATACCGTCCTCCAGCTGAACCTTCAGGGGAACCAGGGATGAAGGAAGACCAGAGTCCTGTCAGATCAAACAGTTAAATAAAAACATGAATTAAGGAGAATCTGATCAACGATGTTTCACTGTGGCCCAAATCATTCAGTACAAAACAGAAAACTGTAGTAGTTTCCAATTAGAGCTAGGACCTAGGGCCAGTTTGAGTTCCAGCACTGTCCACTAGGGGGCGGCAATGCACACAGAATGACAGTGTTTACCTGAAAAAACTCTTTTAATTATTTGTTAATGTTGTACAATATTTTAAGGGTACTGTCGTTTGTGCTCATCATACAACAGTGTAGACAACAATCATACAAATATCACATGTCATGTGACTCTGAGTCCCTGACGTACCAGTGACATGTTGCTGTTGCTCTTCAGGTACGACTCCACCCTCCTCCTGCGCTCTTCTTTTTCCCCGTCCAGCTCCGTCTTTCTCAGGCTCTCCATGCCGTCCTGCCAGATGACAGGACGTCCCAGTTCGTCCACGTCCACTCCCCCTGGAAGACCCCACTTGTCCACCAGTGTGGACTGGCTGCCTTTGTAGATGGGTCTCTCCTGCAGCTGTGGGAGTGGCCCCAGGCCCAGAGACAATTACAACGGGGACAAGAAGCACGTGCCGTCCTCACAGGACATTTACAAGAAAACAATGTTTCATTCTTTTAATAAAAAAGTGTTGGGTTTGTTAAAAAACCACAGATATGATAATTGATTTGAGGAAACATGTCTGCACACCTGCAGCCTCAGAGACAAAGGATCAACCTGTTCGACAGGAAACCAAGGTTTGATACAGAGGTGTGTGCAGAGAAAGGTTCTTTCTACCATCACACACTCACATAAAAACATTTTCAAAATAACCTCGACTTTATTTTCATGGTCTAACATAAATCTTCATTTGAAAAATTGAAAAAATTTTTGGAGCTGCCTTTCATCACTGCTGCTGTGTTGATGTGAACTCTCTGATGAATATATGTTTTTTTTATTTCTTTTTTTTGTATATTGTGTATACTGTGCCATTATTCCCATTTATATTTATTTATCTGAGTGAAAAACTTACCAGTGACATTTGGCTGCTTTTCATTCTGCTGTCAACTCTCAGTGAGGAGTAATCATCAGACTGAACACAGAACAGGACAAATGTTAAAAAACAAATCTGATTAAAAAAAAAAAGATTCTGTGTCGTTTGTTTTTTACCTGCACTCTTGGGTCTGTGCTAACTGAGTTCAGCCTCCTGAAGGAGGCATGTCTGGAGAGGGTATTAATTTCTTCCCTGAGGAACAAGAACAGCACATGTGGAGGATTTTGTGGAAAACGCAGAGAGGAGAAGTTAAGTTCAAACTGAAGTTCATACAAGGTCTTTGAGGTTGAACATTTTTACTCTTCAAACAGTTGGGTCCACTCACGTTTTTTCACTGAGTGCTCTCTCCAGCTTTTTGTTCCTGTGGCGATGGTGGCGGTTGACCAGCAGGACGGCGACGACCAGAACCGTGATCAGAGCTGCAGCTGAGGCACCGATGATGATCAGCAGCAGGTTGTCGTCAGCAAAGCTGAGAATTCGTTTGGATTTTGCTGAGATCACACAAAAAAATAAAATACAAAGAAAAACTGAGCTTTGGTCGCTTCATGCATCTCGTCGCCACTAGAGGGCGGCAGATTTGCACAGTATCTGTAAATAAAATGTAGTTAGTTTTACCTTTGTCTTGTGATTGCAAGAAACTGCCCTTTTTTTTCTCTTTGCAGTCACTTTATTAGGGCATTATATTATATACATTTTGTAATATGTTTTGTGTTTTTTTGACTCAAAATGCTTCAATAAAACCTGAATATTTTGTGTTCATATGTGAAAGAATATTTATGGGAAACCATTGAACAAACACAACTTTAGAATACGATTCGTATACGATCTTTCGTATACGATGTCACAAGAGGGCAGGAGACTAAAACATGAACTCGGGATATTTTTTCTTCTTTGTCTTTTTATCTAAAAATCAGCAGTTGAAGAATTATATCAATTCCCACCAGTGACACACACTTACCTGTGACTGCCAGCGTGTACTCCGTCTTCCCCACGCCCACACTGTTCTTGACCACACACTGGTAGATCCCTGTGTCATTCATGCGGAGGCTCCGCCCAAATAGCAGCTTTCCTCCAACCACGGTCACTCCGTCCGGTAGAGCCCCGCCCTCCCTGAGGAGAGTCCGAGGAAAAGAGCAGTGATTAATTTTCAGATGTGGGTCACACAGTGATTCACTGTTGAAAACGACACAGAACACTCAGTTTCAAGTAAATGAAAAAAAGTCATGAGTGAAAAGGTGGAGCCTGTGTCGCAGTTCAGGGAAATCCATTACGACAGTTGCTCAGGTTTTTGGACTGGAAACGATGACGTCATTGTTAAATTACTAGATTGATATGTATTTATACTGACAATGGATTCATTGAAACAAAGACTTTTTTTAAAATATAAATAAAGACTGGTGAACTGGTTTCAACCAGTGAGAGCTTGTTCTGGTTTCTCTGCTGATCTCTAAAATTAAACTAATCTAATAGTCTTACGTTTGTGGACAAAACAAGACGTGAACAACAGTGTTATTTGTGGTGTGGGCGACAGTCAGACAAGGGTGTAACTTTTGTAAAGGTGGAACGGGTAAAGTCATTTAACCCTCAAACTTCTAAAGCATCAAGCAAAACAAAAAAAAAAATCAGAAAAAAAAATGCTAATGTAGCAATAATGCTACATTAGCTGGACGAACTGGGCAAAATAATATCATAAAAACAGACAAAGGTTTACTAAAAAATGATGGACAGATAATAGATATAAATGACAATGAACAAAAAGTAGCTAAGGTGCTACCTGAGATGTAGCTCAAAGCTAGCCAAAACGCCTTAGAAATAATGTGACATAGCTGACAAATGCACAGGACAATATTTGAACAACTAAAAGTCAACTAACTCTGTAGTTGTTGCTGCAGTCCTCAGTCCCACACATCAGCAGACTCATAATGGAGCTGCAGGTCCACAGAGAGGCTCAGGTTGCCCCAGGTTTCACTCTGCTGCCTGAGCATCTATTTAACTGCTCCTCTGGTCCCTGATCAGGAGCCAGCTCACGTTTCTATTCTCAGAACCGCACCTAGCCTCACCAAACAACTCCCTTCCCCTTTTTTAAGTGAGACTCACGGGCGGAGATTGTGGTTGAAGGTTGAACTGGATCCAGATGAGGTGACTTCAGTTCAGCCCACGTTAAAACTCGGCTTTAACTTCATGATTCTTTTTTTTATTCAGTGTAACTGAACTCAGAGTGGGAACTCAGTGGGAGTTTTTTTTTTAAAGTTCATTAAAAGTTATACAAAATTTAACAGACCAGAGTATGGCCTGGTCTTGCTAATATATGAGAGCCAACCTTAGTGCTAAAAGTGGCTAAAGTTTGACTGACAAAAACTAACACAAGCCGAGAAATACAAACAAATAACAAAGATAAACATACAATTATAATTATTAGCCATTTCCAGACTTTCATCCAGACTTATATTTATTAATATTGGAAATGTTTTCATTATCTACTGATGCACCTGTAGCTGTTTTCACTCCAGTGATTTATTTAAATGATACATTTCTTAGTTAATATAATGATGTGTTGTTTTCCATGTTATCATCAGTGATGTTGGTGGATCAGAAATCAAGAGAGCTGGCTTTCAAAGAGATGGTTGAAGGTTTGATTCCAGCCCTGGGACAAGGTGTCTATGGGAAAAACCTTAAACCTCAGGGTTTGGTCTTAATTCTGATGGAATCACATTTGTATTAATCCATCAATAACACTGAGTCAGACCAACACCGGCTGAATCCAGTTTGTTCTGGTTCGGGGTAAACACAGTGACACATCCACACAGTGAGATTTTCCGTCACATGTTCGTGGTCTGGGATGCTGAAAAGATTTAATCCTGAATAATCTGAATTTTTTGGAGCTGGTCTCCCGGTTCAACTGTCCTTCACTCAGCACTGGTGTTGGTCGACTGTGTGCACAGTGGCAGCTGTAATGGCTCAGGCTCTAATTAAAGTGCAGACCCGGTGTTTTACCAGGTATTACGGTGATATTTAAAGCATGGCACTATGATTAAAAGCTTTAGCTGCGTCTCCTGCTCTTCCTCGCTCCCACCCTCGTGTGAAAATGCACTTTTTTTTTCTTCTTCCACTTTTTAATCACTGCGGATTGTGCAACATGACACTGCGGCTTTTATTCCAGGCTGAATCCGGCCGGCAGAAGGAGGCGCCTCCTACAGGTTCACGCACACACGTCTTTGTTGTGGGCCTGTGTGTAGGCGTT
>NC_024326.1:12880281-12881379 GCF_000523025.1 Cynoglossus semilaevis
TGTAAGGAGCAGTTGAGCAGCACAGATACCATTACAGAGAGCTGATGCTGCAGGGACTAAGGGGGACGTGCAACGGGTCACTCACCAGGTCCAGGTGACGTTCTGAGGCTGCGGGAATCCTCCGCTGTCGCACGTCAGCTCGCCGTTCTCCAAACCCTCGTACCAGGCGGATGTAGAAGAAGAGATGGAGGCGTCGGGAGGATCTGACACACGTAGACAAACACAATGTGAATGATCAATGAAACAAACGTCACTCCTGTGTGACAGGGGACGGATACTGTTAGCTTGGTGGGCTAACATTCACCCATCAACAGCTAACCCGATGTCCACAGATGTCCACAGATAAACCCTCACTCACAGTGAACCACCAGTCGGTTGGAGATCCTGCGTGGCCCTTCCAGACCCGGGTGCCAAACCAAACAGTCCAGCTTCTTCCCATTCATGCCTCGCAACGGGTGCAAGGAGTAGTGTGTGGACACGGCCCCGCCCTCGCTGGTGCGGTTCTGGGACTGCCCGGGCAGATCTGTGTCCCAGGAGAGACGGGGCAGAGGACGACCCACCGCCCGACAGGAGGCCGCCACGCGGAAGGACTGACCCTCCACTAGGACGACAGCGTCCAAGGAGGAGATGGGAAGACCTAGGAGGAGAGGAAATGAAGGAGGGAGGGTTAGTCCAAGGTTTCTGGAGGTGGAGCTGGTGTTTTCCCTAAAGAACAAAGTTATTTTGAGGGTGAATTAAAAACAATTTACTGTATAACTGTGGATTAGAGGAAAGGAGAGAGGAGGAGAAGTGAACAGAAAAAAAGAAGAATACCCTAAAGTACAAAAATATTTATCAACATTTTCAAAAATGAAACCTCTGTCATTTTTCCCTACTGTAGTTGGAGACAAAAAAAACCTCAGAGATTCAACCCTGATCAACACAACGCACAGTAAACGGAGAGTAGGAATAAACAGGAAGTAAAAACTTCCAAACAGCCTGTTACTCAACTGATCTGTTTTGGAAAAAAACAAGTGTCAAAATGTCAAGTGTGATTCCTTTTCATCCCACACACAAAAACATTTCAGTCGCCTCAGTCACCAACTGGTTTGACACCGC
>NC_024326.1:12883846-12890677 GCF_000523025.1 Cynoglossus semilaevis
GTGTTGTTGTGAAGGTTTAAGTCCTTCCTCCACTGAGAGTCGGGATTAGCAACGACAACAGCTGTTATGGATCAGCAGAAAAAGAAAAGAGCATCAGCGCCACACTGCCCCCCACTGGGCTGTGACTGACAGCTGGCATCTGGGTACGGAGGTGTCGAGGCCTGACTCTAGACTTACTCCAGACAGTGAGGCTGATGGATCTCTCAAAGTTCCCGTTGGGGAAGGCGGAGATGTGGCAGGCGTAGCTGCCCTCGTCCGACTCCTCCGTGGTGGGGATGAGAAGAGCCGAGTTTTCTGTGGGGTTGCTGCTCTCGAACCTCACACGGCCGGAGTAAGGATCAAACGCTGAAGATCAGAATCAAATGGTCAAAACAAGAACATAGAGATGAAGAGGATCTGCTGTGGTAACACCAGGTAACACCAGGTAACACCAGGAACCACCAGGTAACACCAGGTAACACCAGGTAACACCAGGTAACAGCAGTAACAGCAGGTAACAGCAGGTGAGACTCACTGACAGTTGTTTGTACTTCTGTTGCAAAATATTCAGGAATGTTGATTTATCTGGTTGAATCATGTCTGATACTGATGATTAATCGTTGATTAATCCACAGCTAACCAGGACGTCCAGCTGACAGCTTACCTTGGAGGCCGGCTGTGAAGTGGGCCGTGATGATCTGGTCCTTGGCGCCGTCTGCCAGCACCTTGTACCATGTGACCTGCACCACCTTCTCCCCCTCGCTCGGCTTGTATCGACAGGGAAGTCTGGTCTGAGACTCTGCCAGCGCCCGGAGCGTGATGTGAGGCTGAAGAGGTTCAGTGAAGTCACTCTGGACACTGGACACTGGGGACGTGGACAAGAGAGGAGACGATGGAACGAAGACAATCACAAATATTTGACATTTGTTGTAAACAAGAAATCTTCTTCGTGCCGTTTGTCTTTTGGTGCCGACACGGACCAGCGCTGTACGTTTTTAGTTTCGGTTGTGACTTCATCACAAGACTGGACTGGACGAACGGTCAACAGACAAACACGCCATCAGCTCACAGACACACCTGACGCCAGACCACACTGCAACAAACCTGCTCCAGTGTTGACAAGCAGACAACGTAAATAAAGGCAGGGAGGGGGAGGGCGTCGGGGGGCAATGGCAGTTTGACTGGAGCCAGTTCCACCTGTGAAAGCAGACACTTCCTGTTGACGAACGGGTTCAGACCAGGACCGGTCCATCACTGACCTGGTCACTTCAACCGAACCCTTCTACTGAGTGCCACCATCCTGTTAAACACTTCACCACTGTGTGACCAAAGAACAACATCCTTCAGTGGATTTCTGTTTTTTTTTTCCTCCTTAAAGTTCAGTCAGTTAGATAAAAGATGTGGATGTTTCTATGGCAACGGTCGATTTTCTAACTGTTGGGTTTTTTGCCCTGATTTACATAAAAACCAGGCTTCACTTTACACCTGTGGTACAAGCAGAGAGAGAGTGTGTGTGTGTGTGTAGACGTGTCACTCACCCTGAGTTTCATTATAAGATCGACTGTGTGACTTACAATGACTGAGCTCCTGTCACAGCTGGTCAAGGGTTACTGTAGGTGTTAATGTGTCACAGTGTGTATGTGTGTGTGTGTGTGTGAGAGAGAGAGAGACTTCTGGAGGAAACACGTTTTATTTTAGGGCTGTTCAAATCAATTCATTCATAAATTGTCACAAATGTCTCCTGCAGTTTATCACCGGGACAGAAGGACGCACGGCGTCAACGCAGTAAATCCACCGTCCTTTCACTTATCGTCGCTCCAATACACTCACTACAGAAGCCAAACAACTCATCAACCAGCGGAGGCTTCAACCTCTGGGCAGAGCAGCCGGACGACGACTGACAGTCTGACTGACACAACAGTCGGACGGGTTGTTCAGACACCGTCCAGATGAACGGTCGTGACTGAAATCAAACGACTCTTAGAAATAGTTCTCTGTCCAAACTGGGAGTAACTGCAGTTCGACAAACAAACAAACACACACACACACACACACACACACCACAGAGCTGGTGAAGCTGCAGGATGAACTTTTAAATCCAGAGAGAAAATTCTGAGTAAATCTAGACGAAAGTAGAAAGAAAGTAATACATAGGTACAGAGATAAAGATCAAATGAAAACAAACGCACACACACACACACACGCACGCACACACACACGCACACATAAAGTCAGAAAAACATAGAGTTCATTTGAATGTCACAAGGCAGCTTTTCAGGCTCGTCCAGTTCAGTTCACTCTGCTTGAGTGGCTGCAGGAGAAAAATAATCATTGTGTGTGTGTGTGTACACACACTTCTTCAACTGTAGACACACAGCCTGAATGTGATATTGGGCTGCTCCCACAGATGGAATATAAAATATGGACTGAGCTATCTCTGATGCAGGCTTGTGTTGCAGGGTGAAGCCCCGGAAAAAGACCTGCAGCTGAGAACAGGCCGCTGTTAAAGCAGCGCCGTTTGTTTTACTGACAACTAACTCTTTTTTATTAAATATAATATTAAAATATGAAATATAACGTCACTTTTAAATGTGTTAATTGAAGCCATCTTTAAGGAGTAACTTTAGATGTGTTTGGACGCTACACTTTTCCGTGACGACGATGATGTAAACATCTGACTTCCATTAGATTATTACACGTCTCCAAACGTATCCCCCCCCCCCACACACACACACACACACACACACAGGTAGCTCTCGGCCATTTTCTCATATGGAGCCTTGGAAACTCAAGGAAACTAGAGGAAAAAAAGGAGTAGGGAGGGCAGAGGGGCAAAAACAGGTGAAAAATGACAATAAACGACGACATAAGGCGACGACAGACGGAGGCGTTCAAAGACACAGATGGAGCAATATGTTCTGATTCATGTTTACTAAAAGTAAGAATGTGACGGAGCCGCATTCTCTCACGCCGCTTCCTCGTCCACCGCCTGCACGCTGACAAACGGATAAACTAATGGGCCGCAGGAATGTGACGACCCAATGATTAGGTCCCTCTGAACAGATGAGGCCTGAGGGGGCGCTCTACTGGTGTCCAGAAGTATGAAGTCAAAAACAAAGGTTTATCAATAAAAAACAGAAGCAGCTTCTCACACTTTTTTGTTTTATCTGGACCGGCGGCAGGTCGACGTTTACAGACGTCGGCTTTTGTTGGGATTCCTGCTTCACTTACTTTCTTTAGCTGCACTCATCTAATACCACCACGGCACCAAGGAGCATTAGTTTATGGACCCTGAAGGCAAAACCCAGGAACTGGACTGATGAGGGTCAAAGGTCAAAGTCACTAGTTTTAGCTGAATATGAGTGGACATGAAGTGACTGATGACAGATGTTCAAACATGGAGCATAAAAAAAAAAATCACAATATCACAGCTGCAGTCACAGTGGATCCAACACGCGTGGTTATGATTACGGTCTGGTTTTTTAACCAGTTCAAGTCACCAAATTACTTAACATTTACAATCAATTAATTAATTCCATAATTCTTAAAGTGATGGTTGTACATCATTTTATGACAGAAAGTTAACAGTTGAGGTGTGAGTCCAGACAGAAGTGTTGATTTTTTCCAATGTTTTCCGACAATTACTTCCTCTATGGACACTTTGCTTTTGACATTAAATTTCTGGATAAAGAATAAAACGACAGATTAAATCATCCTAATCTGTGGACTGACAACAAACTGTAACTTTAAGACTCGGCTCTGATATTATAAAAAAACTGTTCAAAACATTTGTTAAACTTTTAACGCAGTAGTGGAGAAAAAATAAACGGTGAACTCACCACAAAGTAGAAGCAGAATCAGAATGAACTCCATTCTATCCCGGAAAACAGAAACTCTGCTGCTCTTATTCCTCAGCTTTTTTTTTTAATTAATAATATTATTTCATAATAAATATAAACACTGGAGCAGGAAAATGCCAGGAAGCTCCAGCAGGTGTTTTCTCCTCTCACTGCGATCGCACGTGGGGGAAAAAAAGTTTAAATTTAACATAAAACAAAGTTTTTCTCTCGTGTGAGAAGAGTCCGGGAAACTGTTCACACGGTGGGAAAAACGAGTGCACACAGAAAAGTCTGGAAACGTTTTTTAAACACATATATATATATTTAAAGAAGGTGAAAGAAAAGCGACCGCGGAACAAACTGAAGACTGTCGTCCTGACACGGACGGTCCGGTACTAACGCTCTGTACACCTGTCTGTTCCGGCCCCGCCCACAACACCACCTGACCCCGCCCGTTACCGTTGTTGCGTTCAAACAAACGCTTAAAAAGTAGGAAAAGACAAGAGTCTTTACAATAATTGAAGCGCTGGAGATAATGTTTTTTAATGTTTGTTTTTTTATTACTGGTGAGCTTTGAGTTTCAGTACTTCTATTTTTACCTTTAAAAAAGTGCAAAAAGACCGATTCCAGGATTGTTTTCGCGTTTTAATTTTACTCTGAGTTATTATTTCCATTACTGTGCTCGTTTTATAATCGGTCTAAAAGAAGTGTAAATAATATACGGCGTTTGGTAAAGGTTATCAGAGGTATTATTATTTAATTTATCTAAATTATATAATTAAACATTAGATTTGTTTTATTATTTACTTAAAATATTGTCATTTTTGTTTATTATTTAATCATCAGAGCGTGTGTATTAAATTTAAAGTTCGGACAGGGACGTGAACCGAGCATGATTTCGTGTGAAGTTCAAGTTCCGTCTTGTCTTTTAAATGTTTACCTGTGACAGGCCGACACTTCTTTAGTTTCACTTCTCACCTGCTCTGTGATAACAATAAAAAAATGGACACTTGCAAACTCACTTTTTTCTGCGATAAGATTAAGCTTAAGAAGTATCTTATATAACGTTTTATACTATACTGTATATTCTACTTTACTTTGAATTAATTCGTTATACATTTTCTGGATGGTAATAAAAATAAATCCTAATTCAGTAATTAATCTGCAGGTTCACTGCTTTATTTATGAGTGTCTTTATGTATAAGTGTTTATTTTCCTCAAAACAAGAGATAAATTAAATTAGTTTGTTGAATGTTTGGTTGTCGCTAAAAAGAGAGTTAAAGTTATCATTTGTTTTAATACTGCATTTTTAAAAAATCTATAAAATAATGATAAATGATGGCGTTACATCACGTTTCTTCAAATGGAGGCCGACATCGACACAGCCCTGGATCTCTGCCGTATTTCTGTGTGTTCAACGGTTTGTTCAACAGTTTTCTCTTTATCTGTGAAAACGGCCGGAGGGAAAACGACGCTCAGACTTGTTTGAATCTGTAGAGTTGTACTTTCTTAACTGTGGTAAATGACAAGTTCTGTTTTTGACGGTCTATCACTGCCCTCTTGTGGGGAAGTCCATTTATTTCCCTTTGCCTTTAAAGTCATTAGCGTTTACGGTACACTTTTTAACCAATTTTAACTTTCGATTGTTACTCGTTAATTGTTTAATGAAGTTTTTGTTTTTTAAAAGTTTTTAAAAAATTTAAAAACATCATTTGTGTTATTTAAAAATTATTTTTAAATAACACAAATGATTCCCATATGGTTTACAAGTTGAACTGAAACTGCTGAGATCCATCCGAAATCCAGTCTGACAGTTTCCATTCTTAGACCACCTTTTCAGTAGCACCAGTGCAACCTGTAAATATGTCCCCCTGTGGATTTTTCCCTTGATAATAATTTCTGACATATAAACCCCGCAGTAAAATAATTATATGTGATTTTCTTGTGCTAAATATTATGTTTACGTCGTTTCTAACTGGGACACGGATATAAAATAACTAAACTTGGAGCCCTAGGCGATTATTTATTTACAACACATTTATAATAAAAACAGGTTTGAGATCGTTAATCGTTTTGAGATCACGCTGACCATACTTGGTTCCTGAGATATGTTGTGTTTATTTTGCTTAATTTAACTTACAAAAGGCAGGAGTTATAATCGTATATTAAAAAAACATAAAAAATAAATCAACAATTCGTTAAGACATACACACGATAGTCGTACACTTTTAGTATTTTCTAGCTTTTTTCATCAATGCATGACAGAAGGTAAAAGCATAAGAATATTTTTTAATACATGAATATATATATATATATATAATGAAAAACCTGCCATGAGTTAAAAAAAACAGTCATAAAGATTTCAGAGAGGACATCACAGCAGTATCTGTCAGAAGACAGTCTTTTTGTCCATCCTGATGGTTTCATACGTGTCGTTGCTCGGAGCAGCAAGGCCCTGAGTGACATAATGACACAAACACAGGAGAGGATGGGTGACTCACAAACACACTGCTGCTAAATATGACATTACTCTGAATTTCACAGCATTACTCAGTCACACCTGTCCAACAACACATCAGTGAATGTTCTTTTAATAAACTAAAAAACCCCATCAGGCCTGATGATGTTTTTTTCTCTTCTCTGGCACTGGCCTCAGGGTTTAAGAGTTCCTTATTTTCTTGTACTCTCAAACTTTAAATGTATGTGTGTATCAGTGTTTACACCGCAGATATATTTTACTCTGGGACTCCCCTGTACTGACTGACTAAATGATTAAAATACTTTTACTGCAGGTAACTGTGGAATGTGTCGTGTGTCTCACCGCATAAATGTGGGCATCGACAGGCTGCTTCTGTGGGAAGAAGATGTTGATCAATTATTGTTTTTTTAACATCACAGTTGGATATAAATACAGAGGGGTGGGGGTGGGGGGTAATGAAGGCCAAGGTTTATAAGAATCAAGAAGCTTTACTTGTCACATGGCACTGACATCAGACAATGACAGTGAGTTGGA
>NC_024326.1:12890704-12934659 GCF_000523025.1 Cynoglossus semilaevis
TAAATAGAACTAGAAAAAAAAAACAATCAGGACAAAGAAATAAAAAAGAATTGACAGCACAAAAATGAATAAATACTTATTATAGGAAGAAAAGAATAATAATACACAGAAAAAAGAAATGTAACGTCAAAGGTCTAAAAAGGTCAATTATTATTTTTCTGCGTCCTGGTTTCACAGTTTTGTGGTTGTATGAAGTACCAGTGTTTCTTCTGCTGATCCTGTCAACATGTCTCTGTCTCTTCGTGGAGCGATGACACAGGAAGCAGCAGTTGACACATTGATGTGACCAAGTGTTTGTTTGCGTGAAGGTAGGGGACAATGTATGTGAGTGTGTGCAGTTTTACAGGAAACTGACAGACTGGGAGTTGGGGTGATGGTAAACCACTGTTAGCAACAAAAAAAGCAAAAAAAAAAAAAAAAAAAGCAAGGCTTTGAATTTCAACATAGTGGTTTAAAATAAAAGTTTAGAGAAACATATTTAAAATAAAGTCAATATCGTAATCCAACCGTACGACCGTTCACTCTCACATTCACACTTAGCCAGTGTGAACAGTAAACCTATTTGGACCATGGGAGGAGAAAACAGGCAAACTCCATATAGAACATCTAGAATCAAACCAGTGCCCTTTTTGCTGTAAGGCACAATGCCTTATCACTGTTCTACGGAGTAGTCCCAAACTCTGAACTCTTTGACAGGTTGGTCTGTTTGAGTGGTTCAACCTGCTCAACCTCAAACCTTCTTTTACTCCTTACTGGTTGTAGTGGTCAGTGTATGAGGTCTTTTCTTTTTTTCTTGTTTAAGTCTCACTTGATTTTGTCATATGTAAAAAAGAGAAGAAAAAATTTTTTTTTACCTTAGACTCACGGCTGCTGGCAGCTGGTTTGGATCTCTGACCAATCAGAGAAAAGAAAGAAAATATTAGTATATGTTTAAAAAAGTGAATTAATCAAGTTCGATATGAAGGGAGAAACAATGATGATTCGATTTGAATTTTCTGAGCATTATTTTTTCTCGCTGTTCAAGTTTTTTTTTCAATTAGAAACAGCGCCTCCCTATGTAACGTGTGGAAATAATTTTTAGAAAATAAAGAAAAAGAAAATAATAATAATAAAGAAAAGTTAAAGCTTAATGTTCTTTAAACAAAACGGCTGACTCGGCTGAAGTGAAGTGATGTTCAGCCGTCGTCTCACCATCAGTCGGCAGTAGAGAACAGTCAGGATGACGCCGTACACCACCAGGACACCGTCCAGGATGTAGCAGATGTTCATGTCTCCGCAATCTTCTGCACACAGAGAAAACACAGCAGTATTTGAACCTTCATGTCTGACCTCCCTCCTCCTCCTCCTCCTCCTCCTCCTCCATCACCGCGGAGTCTTCATGCTCTTTTTCAATCGTCGTTGTTGAAGAGAACGACGTTAGAGTCCAGTTCTCACCTGCAAAACCTGGATACCTCATCAGAACCCCAGGAGAAGTTCACTGCTGCTTCATCTTACCAGAGTGGTCTTCAGAGGATGCGGTGGTCCTGTCTTTGTCGACTCAGCGGTGGTCTTGAAGGTTCCTGTCAGAGAAAATTAAACCCTCTCGTGTTTTATAAGAAAAACCACATGGGACAGGAAGTCCGCGGCGTCTCCAGCCGTTCTGCAGCTGTGGCACCACTCGGGTCGTCGGACCTCCCCTCAGCCCAGTTCCTGTGAAATCATATTGTTCAACTCCTTCTGCTCAGTAACAGGAACAGAAACTGAACTAGTGTTTGCAGGTCGGAGGAGGAAACACGGAGACATTTCAGCTTCACGGCCGTTCAGCTGATCTGAACCAGTTAGTAGGTTGGTCACATTGGAACAAAAAATAAAACAAAATAGAAAACAAATAAAAAATAAAAAAGAATAGAAAGTTAGAACACGCAGAGTGGAATAGAGTGAAAAGGAATAGAAGAGAACGGAGGATAGAACAGAAATAACAGACAGTGTCAACCCAGGAGACTGAAATAACGGTATAATAATAATAATAATAAAATGTCCTGGAGGTTTTAATCCAACGTCTTTCTTTTCTTTTTTTTTAAGGACCAAAGTTTCTACTTTTCCACGTTGTGTGAACTTTAAATATCTCTTGTTGAAATTGTGTCTGTTTCTCCTGATTCATATTTGAGTTTTCTTCAATTACAACTTTTAGTTTTAGATATTTTAAATATTTGTTTGCATGAATTTTTTTTTTAGAAAAAAGATGGACAATTATTTTTTTGGTTTGACTTCATTCAGTTTTGATATTTTTAGTTAGAAGACATTGTAGAGAAGATTTGATCATTTTAGCATAAAAAACAAAACAAAAAAACAACACTTTTCAAACACAACCCTCTGAATCCAAGTTTCCATCAGAAACCAATCACATGAGCCTCTTAATGAATAAATGGTTTAATAATGAAAAAAGCCTAACACACTATACAGGCTACAGTTACCAAAAAGAATGAAAATTCAAGACAAATCTACAATTGTTTTTTTTACAAGCCACTTGTTTTTCAGGAGTAAAAAACATTCAGAAAATTGCATCGTCTTAACTTAGGCACCGTGAACGGGATAGAAAAGAAGTTATTATTAAAAAAAAAACAACAACTTTGGAGCGGGGAGTTTTTCTCACACACGTTCATTAATAAAAGAAAGCGCCTGAAACAAGGACACGTCAGAACAGGTGTCTGGAGCTGATGCTGAGTCCAGACTCAGAGTCAGGAACAAACGGACAGTACCAGGAACTGTTTACGACACACTGTCGTCTCAAACAGTTTGTTTTTAAAATCCCAGAGTATTCAGGACTTCCTGGCGGACTCACAGGTCTGGTTCTAGACGGAGAAACAGGAAGTGGCGACTAAGTGGTTTTGATTTGACCTAAAACTGACAACAGTCAGAATTTGAGAAAGAAGAAATGGAGACTACAGTCTTTCAATAAAAAAAACTCTAAACTTCACTTCATTCATTTACAGGATTTTTTAAAAATATTTCTCTGTAGTTAAAACATTGGCGGTGACCGCAGGCAGGGACATGTTAATCAATCAAACAGTTCCTGGTACTCTGGGTTCCTGCTGCTTTGCGTTAAAAATAATAAAATCAACAGACGCTGCAGGGTCCCATCAGGGAAGCAGATGTGTCAGACGGCGGCACAGAGGCGAAGCGGTGAAGAGGTACTGCTGCAGGGACCAGTTACAATCACAAGGTCTGAGAATTCAAATGTAAAGTTTCTGGTTAATCCACGACGGCCAGAGGCGTCTGGACGTCAGCTGAAGACCCTGGTGTTATTCAACCTCTGGATCACAGACCACAGAGGCGTCACGTACATTAGAATATTAACCTCTGTGTCGGCACTGAAGACAAATTCATCCATTTGGTCAAAATGGGGGGGGGTCAATCCCAGCAGTCATCAGGAGAGGGCGTGGCTACACCCTGCACAGTTCTCCAGTCCATCACAGGGTCAGAGTATAGACATGATCCAGCATTCACACCAGCATTCACACCAGCTCATTCTTCTGCTCAGCTCCAGATCCAGACATGACTTCAGTATTTGACACATTCACTGACGACGAAGCGTCCGGACTCAAACGTTGTCTTTCTGCAAATGCTCTTGTGTCAGAAAGCAGCAAGATAATCTGCTCTAATCTGGTTTTGTTTTATTGGAGGGACATGGCCAAGTGTCGGCCAATCTCAGATGACCCCCAGATTCAACCCTGGAGTTCTGTTGTAGCTGTCGTCACGACAACAGGGTGAAGCTACAAGTTTGGACCAGCGTGTATAAAATCAAGGATTATTCATCCATTTAAAGGTCAGATTAAAAACAACGTACTGGCCCCGACGATGACACACGTTAGCCCCGCCCACATGATGCTACATTCTGTAAGTAAAAAAACAAAAAACAAAGTCAAAGAGCCTAAAAACAGAAGTGTGTCCTGGTGTTGAAACAGATGGGGGAGGGGCACAGTCAGAAGTCAGCTCCTGCCTACAGACAGAGGAAGTGACAGTGGTGATGTCATCTTCCTCCGGGCTCCATGTGTCGACTCAGCACAAACAAAAGTAGTCCAGTGGTTATGGCAAAGAAAAAGTACAAAGTTTCCATCTTTAAAAAAAATGTTTTTCCGTTTGTTTTTTTAAGTGTGTTGTCGAATTGAACCAACACAGAAAAAGTCAAGGCATCATGATTTTCTTTTGTTGTTTTTAGATTCAAACAATCGTTGAGCTGATCACAGTTTAATAATCAGAGCAGACCACCGGGGGGCGTCCACGTGTCCTGCACATCAACACCCCTGAGTGGACAGGACAGGACAGGACAGCAGAGAGGGACGCAGGGATGGAGAACACCCTCACCCCCAGGCCTCACACCGACGTCTCCGACTGCAGCCTCATCACAAACTTGTGGCTCTTGGGGTCGATGAACTCTTCGCCCAGACGCAGGAACGGCAGCGGCGTCACGGTCACCACCAGGGAGAAGTCCAGGCGCCGCAGGGAGAAGATCAGACCCTGACGCAGGGCTGACGTCACAGGCTCTTCACTCACCAGGGTCCACTGGCGCCCTCTGCCGTTCTGCTGCTGGTACTGCATGGTGGGGCCAGGAGTGAGGTAACGCTCCAGGAAAGCCTGTGGAGAAGGAGAAGGAGGAGGTTCAACACTGGAAACAAACTGTTTAAAAAATCTAAATATTGGCGTGAGTTTTTGACAATATTTAATAATATTTAGGTGATAAAGAAAGTGGCTACGACAGGTTCCAGGATCCACACACACCTCCACGATAAACAAACAAAGAATGTACTGTGTGTGTCTCCCACCTTGGGCGTCATGTTGTGTGTGATGCAGAACTGCAGGTGGGTCAGGATGCTCTCCATGCTGTGGAAGGCCTGCTGTCGTGTGGTCCTCAGATACTTCTGCATGGCCCGGGCCATCGGAGCGAAGATGGCCTGAGCCGCCTCCCGGGGATCCATCACCTCACGGGGGTGTTTTGGAGACGAGGCTACCTCGTCGTCGTGGAGACGCTTGATGTGTGTGAAGGCTTCTTCAACCGCCACCACCAACCTGAGAGAAGACAGGAGTGGGTTTGAGTCTCAGGGTTCTCTCAAAGCAGAAAAGAAAAGAACAACGACCAACTGCGTCCGTCTCCTAACTGGACAATGTCTTCATATATTTACAGGTGTGTGAATTCCCGTCATGTTAATGATCTGACCTGGCCTTGCGTTTGCGGGTCCTGCGCTCCATCTCAGCCTCCTCGTAGTAGAACTCATTATGGGAGTTGTCTCTCCTCCGGGCCGCAGCTGCGATCATGGCTCGAGACTGACCTGTGGAGTTGTTGGTTGTGTTTTCTGCAAAAAAAAAAGCAAACAGGAACGTCAACGTTTTGAACGTCAACTGTCTGATATGATTTTTTTAAAGCCAGTTGCTCAGACTCTCACAGAGGTTCTAAAAGCTGTATTTACCATCGAGAGAGTAAACCTTGAAGCCGGTCATCTTCTTGGACAGGATGGATTTGGGCAGGTTGAGCACAGCGGGGTTATAGACGGAGAAGTCACTGTAGTAGCGGTCCAACACCCAGACGGCTGCCCTCTGGATGCTGCAGACACAGGTTCAACCATCACTGACACTGATGGTGAAGATCACCAGCTTTCTGATCCACCCTGAAGGTAGAACAACTCACCTGAGGTGGCCCACGTTGTAGAACTTGCTGGCTCCATCTGTACTGCGCACCACCTTGAGGCAGAAGGCCGGCTGCAGGTGCCGGACCTCCAGCAGCACCAGGGCCAGGTACTGGATGAAGAGCAGCGCGTCAACCAGCGAGGCGGCGTACTCCACGATCCCCCTGTAGTCCCTCTCTCTGGGCTCCAGCACCCGCACGCCGTAGAAGAGCCAGTAGGAGGCCACGAACAGGAAGACCAGCACCATCAGCAGGCAGCGGAAGACGAAGAAGCGCGGCAGCGTGGCGCGGGAAGGGCGGAGGAACAGCGCCCAGGAGGAGATGAGCAGAACCAAGAGCTTGAAGGCCAGCGAGACGTAGAGACCTTCGCAGGGCGTTCCGCAGGGTTCTAGAGCATCTCTCCACAGCACCTGGGGGAGGATGAGGAAGGCCAACGGTGTGACCAGCGCAAAGAAGCTCAGGCAGCCCCCCAGGGCCGGGCCAATGAAACGCTTGCACTCCAGAGGAGTCGTCTCCTCCAGCTCTTTGGAGACACGAGTCAGGTCCTCGTTTGAGATGCTGTGCTCAGAGGTGCCGGTGACCACGGTGGTGGTCTCCCCCCAGTTGTCGTCCTGTCAGGTTGGTACAAAGGAAAAGATTAATGTGGGTTCAGAGGACGGAGAAACTCTTTCACTGTTCAATTCAAACACTGAAATAAACAAAAACACAAATTCACTTATTTTAACAACTCTCAGTCTCTCATCTGACAAAATATGATTTTTAGAGTATTCAATTCTGCGGCTGACCCTGTCGTCTCCACGTGTGGACTCAGCATCCAGCAGTGGCTCCCCGGGCGTCTGGATGGTGACAGATTTATCTCCACGACTGCTGCCATCGCGGCTCTTGGAGCGATGTCGATCCCTGCGATCCCTGCGTCAACACAGAGTCAGTAACAGATCACGACGCAGACACACGGCTCTGAGCCTACACCTCAGGTTCTCCTGCTCAGCTGACTGACCTGTGTTTACGGGAGCTCCTGGAGTGCGAGGACTTGTAAGAGTAGCCCGAGTACTGCGACTCGTTGTCCATGTCTCGGGTTGGTGGCGAGCGGGCTTTGCGAGCACCGCCTCCTCCTCCTCCCCCCGTGCCCCGCTGCTCGCCGACTCCTCCCAGCTGGCTCTTGCGCTCGGCGATGGACTTGGTGGAGAGAGTCAGGGGCAGTTTGAGCAGGTCAACCTTACTCCTGAGGGAATCTATCTTGAAGGCCGAGTAGGAGGGAGCAGGAGAAGGGAGGCCTGGGGAGACTGCAGGAAGGAGAGTCGCAGGAGGTCGGAGGTGACTGTGACCTGGAGGAGAGGAGCAGAGGGTCTTCTTAAACTCTTTGAACCAGAAAAACACACTCTTCTAGAAGCGTGTGTGAGGCCTCGCTAAAACACAGAGGAGGTTCCACTGCCAGCAGCAACTTCCTGCTTCATATTTTCTTGAAGGTATCGCACCACATCATCTCATAAGACACACCAACTCCCACAATTCTTAGAGGACCATCTGAACCCAACGTAACCTTCTTCCCACGTCTAGATGCCTCCAGGTCCTGACAGAAACCAACACCACTGAGAAGAACGCCCCAGTCCTTCAACCACAACATCTTGAAGAAGACTGAAGGTCGAAGAACTGTTTAAAGGCGAGCGGCATACACACACGTATGTAAAAATATATGTGTATATATTTATATACACATATATGACTAGATATATATATATAGAAACAAACAGTCAACATATGCATTACACATGTATACATGTACACACTACATCTCCGTGAGAAGAGTTTTGATTCACCCTCACTTGTCACACACACCAACACACACACACACACACACACACACATCCTCACACAGACTGAGCAGGAACTTCTGTTTTAGTCTGGGACTTTTTCTGCTCCAGATAAAACATGTTTGGAGGGGATTTTGGAAGATTTCCAAGTAAAATTGTTTATCAACCGTCCTGATCCGTCCGTCCTCCGACCACGAATACTACCGTATCTGACAGCGTTCACACACACACACACACAGACCGAGGCAGAGCCCGGGGCAGCGACTGCTTCAGTAACATGATCCCTTTAATCCCAGCCTGTTTCTACATCGTTTCATTCCACTTGACAGGTTTTAAATATAAACTGCTCCAAATTGGTCCTGAAGAGTCCACGGAGTCAACTCCGCTCCGAGTCGGTCCTGGTGGTGGTGAACTATTTCACCTTTACTTTACCACAAACACACATTTGTCTTTGTTTGAAAAAAAAAAAAAAAAAAAAACTTTTCCAGGATTATCCTAATTGTTTCTTCCTGTCACATTAACGTCTTGACAACTCTGTCTTTCTGTTGTTAGAAAGTGTTAACCCTGACACACCTACTGATCTTCTCTTAGTCCGTTGGACTGTTTTGGTTTTAGTTTAGTGCCGATGATGAGACGACCACGTGGAAGCCGGTCAGGAGTCTGAACCACACAGTTCAACCCTCACGTCTTTAACCCGACACTCCAGCAGATGTCGACATGAAGTGACGGCCCGACCGTCACCGCCGTCACACTGGTTGAAAACATCCTTCTTGTTTTGGCCCGGGGCCTTGACAACGGACGTGACGTCAGCGCGCTGAAGCCAGATTCAATCACAGGATCGCAGGAAGCGTCAGTCCAGTTCCGATCACTCAGAATGATCGAGCCTGTGTAAATACCACGTCTGAACAGAGCCTAACGATGTCAAACCAAGTTCACTCAATCAGGATTAGTGTCCCGTTACACGGCGGCACAGGAGCCAACGTCTGAGTCCACCTGTCAGTGGAAAGGTAATAATAACAGTCAGAAGTTAAAGGAAACATCCGTGTGTGTGTGTCGGTAGCTGTTTCGGGGACTGAACTGAACTCTGACCCCGTCACTGAGACTGGAGTGATCCGTGGAACATAAACCCCCTGAACCGACGCCGTCTTACACCACGGTCCGGGTCTCGTCTGGAGGTTAATCATCACACGACTGTACCTCCTCTCACCCAGGACCCGGCCTCTACCGCCGTTCGCTCGGACACAATGGCGGCCATATTGGATTACTGTGTTTTCACAAAACTTGTTTGCCCTCTCCCTCCCTCTGGCTGTCTCACATTCCCTGCTGCACTCCTCTGGTCTCCTGGGAAACCGGGCCTCTGTGCTGCCATGGCGATGAAAGAGGGTGTTCAGCTGGAGGAGGGGGGGGGGAGGTTGACAGTTGCTGTGGAAACCTGACCTCACGCCGCCCTCCGCCACTGTGTTCTCCACGTTGCCGAAAAAAAAACTGGCCAAATGAAAGTGGTGGAATGACGGATGTTGGAGCCTGGTCTGCTGGTTCACTGACACAGAGGGGGCGTGTCCTGCCGGCTCTGACCAGGGTCTGGGTGTGAAATCAAGTGGGACGTTTACTGCCGTCACTGTCTCTAAAGTCTCCCCCTGTAACTCTATGTGGCTTTTATGCTTCGGCACCACCATTGTACTCACAAACCACTTCCCTCCGAGGCAAATCCTGTACCACAGCAGAGCGGTCTGTGGGAGCCTCAGCTTTATCATCATCATCATATTAATCACTCCCCTCCTTACTTTCAGAGTCAGACGGGAAGCGCCCCTCATTCTGGTCCTAAATGCTCTAACTCTAACCAGACCTGGGACAGTTTTGCAGCCCTGCAGCCATGTATTAAATCTGTAGAATGTGCTCAGTCCAAACCACACCGCTCCAGTGACTAACAGCCCCCCCCCCCACGGTGTCATCTCAACCCTTTTCTCCTCTGTAATGACAAAGAAAAGAGCAAAGTATCTGCAGAGTTGCAGTGAGGAACACACAGATAATTGTCATGTTTAACGTCAGGGGTGGGGGGGGGCAGAGCCGCATGAAGAAACCCTGACAAAACAATTGCTCATTAAGTAAAATCAAGACGATCAAAGTCCTCCTCAGGGCTCTGGGCGTTTCAGGAACACATGGTTAATCCACATCCACATGGAGGAGCAGATTTAAGTGGTGTTTCTCTGCAGAGGAGACGAAGCGCAGAGCTTTAATGGAATCTAAAGAGTGTTTTTATCTGCTGGGTTTGAAGGTTTGGCTGGAACGTGGCCTCAACTTCAGGAGAAACGCCGTCTAAAATAACAATCTGAACTCATCACGGGCCTTACTGCCGCCTCTGCCTCCTTCATAAATAACAATCAGGCCATCGAGGAGTTTAATTACCAAATCAGACCCAGTAACTCAGGAGGATACAGACTTTAAGGTACCATTAAGACTCACTGTTACTGGACGTCTTCACAGGCACATGTGCAGACTGTCTTAGCTCTAGCCATAACCACGGTGGAAGACGTGCAGGGGACATGTGCAAAGGCCTAAGGGACCAATTAGAAGGGCCGAGAATAGAAAGTCTAGGTTTTAGTTTGAGGTGAACTAAAGGTCCGAGATGAGCTCCTGGACGACCATCCGTATGTTTGGGTAAAAGTCTTTTAAAGGCACTCAAGCATTTTACATGTAAGTTGGGTTGACCATAGATAGTATGTAGTAAATGGACATGTGGAAAGTTGCAGGTTCAAAACAGTGTCCTGTTGAAAGGTCAAATGGTTCAGGAACTAATTTCAACTGTTGTAATGTATGTGACCACAATCTTACACCAACTTGTTTCTATAGCAACCAAAACCAATGCCACAGTGGACGTCAACTTTATCAACAACCCCAAATAAGTGGAGAGATCCCCGTCCGTGTCCGACCTCTGCCAAGGTCAACAACTGCAGCATACGCCGCAGTGACCTCCTGGTCATGAGAGCCACAGGTTTACGAACAATTAACAACCGTTTTTTTTAAGAGGCTGAAACTGGGGGAGAAGTGAAGGCCAAGAACCTGCAGCTCTTCTCAGGTAACATGGGTTGTCACTCAGAGCGCAGCCAAAAGCGTAGCCTTTATCTTTCACATCTATTTGACCCTCAAACTGATCCGTAGTTTACAAAATGAGCCCTTGTTCAACAGGGCTGAAACGAGAAGCTGTGAGAAGAAAGTATTTCCTGGTGTTATTCTATGTCAGACGACTGAACAGTGTTTTCTGATGGACACAGACTGGTCCGTCAAAACTGACCGCGTCGTAAATATTCCTATGTTTTCGATGCAGGTGAGTCACTGAGGTGAGTCACTGAATGTTTTGATTGAAGCATAGACCTGTAAACTGACCTGGGGACACAGAAGGGTGAGTAACACTAGACTCACCCACATTATTCACTTTACATAATAAAATGCACAGAGCGGAAGCTGTGATACGATGATATGAGAACGACTGTGACGGCACAAAAAAAAAGTCACATTTTTAAACCAATGGTCGGACTATTATTATTCCAACCGTTAGCCAACATTAGCATTGAGATCTAGAGATTTCCTGATTAGAAACACATGACAAGAATAATATAAAATTAATCCCAGACATGTAGGTTTTTTTCCTAAAACAAAATGCGGGAAATTAACCTTACTGTAACAGACAGATTTTCTGGCCAAGAATTATCTATTTGTGGACGTAACTGTAATCTTAAATTTTATTTAGCATTTGCCCAAACCTAAGCTAGCTAGTCTTTACCAATTCTAGGTCGAATTCTTAGGGCACAAAGGTTTCTTTCTGAGTTTTTAAAGGACAATTCCAGATCATCTGTCCTTCAGCGGAATTGAACGTCTGACCCAGGTTAACTGTACCAGACGTTGTCTTTCAGGAACAAAACAAACACAATCAACTTCATACCAGTGACCATAACCTGAGATTACCCACAATGCTGTATATATGCTATTTCATAGATTTGGCTAAAACCAACAGCCTAACCTGTAGGAGCGGAGGACACCTGATACCCACACATTGTGTCCGCCTACGACCTTTCCCGTTTTAATAGGAGCCTGTCTGTTGACCTGCCCGTCTCTCGCTGTCTGCCTGTTTAGTGTGAATATCGCAGAAACACTTGATCTAAAGGTGTGGTCCATCGGTGACAAGGGTAAGGTTTCTCTATTCATCCCCGCGTCCTATGGCCTACTTAATGAACCACATCAGCACTTCAGGCTCAGCCCATTTGTCACACAGACTTCAGGATTGGTTCCAGGTTCAAGTGTGCAGCTCTGTCTGAGCAGACGTTGACGTCAAAGAGCACAAAAATGTACAAAACAATAATGAGTAAATAATCAAACTGTTTGAGGCCTCGGCCAATCACAGTCTGCTGTGAGAGCACAGCTTATAAACATTCTTTCCCATTGTTCCTCGGCCGCCATTGTTCCCCAAACAGTAGTGTGATTCTTCAGGGTCGTTTCAAGAAGATTGAACACAAAAACACACACACACAAAAACACACACAGCTCATTGATTTCTAACAGCTCTGCTTCAAATAAAAGTCTGACCCTTGTACATTTAAAACTCCAATGGACGCAACAGGGCCTGACTCTGTGTGTGTGTGTGTGTGTGTGTGTGTGTGTGTGTGTGTGTGTGGTCTGGGATTTAACTGTACGGATGTGAGACTTCAGATCTACTGGTGCCATGCTTGGTCCGTTTTATGACTCCAGCCAACACTTGGTGGGAAACTATTTCAGGCAGTTAAATATCTACTAGATGAAGAACAGAAATTTGAATGGAAACAATCAACACCAACACCGAACAGACAACAAGTTGATCTGTACAAAAAGACAACGTTGAATGTGAATAATGGAAATAATTATAGTTTTTTTGTGTGTTCTTAAAAGCCCGTCATTTAGTGCACATTTTCTGTGTTTGTGGACACGGACAAACTGGTGTCATTGAGGTTTGATCACCAGGACTGAGTGGTAAAGAAAAACGACGCTCCTATAAAACCATTATTATTGTGCATTGGCAAAAACCTGTCAATCACAATTTGAATATTTCTGAGTCCCTCCGTCTGTGGCTTCTTTTTCTGTTATATTTCCCATCTGTCGAAATCAATTTTACAATGAAAAGGAAACCAAACTGCTTCATCTGTGGTTTTGTCCGCCGTTGTAAATAATCCCTAAATCACAGGGTCCGGCCATAGTGAATCAGGAATTCTGTCAGGTCGTTTAAAAACAAGCAGATGTTGGACTTTACAGCCTCCTTTTAGCTCCAGGCGCTGAGAAATCAAGCTGTCATCAAATGTCAGGAGCGGCCGGCAGTGAGACGGCAGCTGTGGTGACCAGCTCCGCTCTACTGCCTAAATACCAACTGTGAAAATAAGCATGCTCACAGCTAGCCTCCAGCCGAGTACGGGGCTTATCACTGTACCAGGGCCACACACACACACACACACACACACACACACACACACACTCGACCACCACCCACTGCTGCCTTTCATGACATCAGTAGAAAAACCAGGGAAAAACAGGACAACTGTTACCACCACCACATCACATGACCAGCAAACCAGAGCAGGTGTGTGTGTGTGTGTGTGTGTGTGTGTGTGTGTGTGTTGCAGGGTGTGGTTGAACCAACAGTCACATTTACTGCCCTGTCCTACAATGATTCACAAAGACCACCGAGTTCAGTCTGCCTTCATATCAACACACACAGCTGTGGGGAGGGGGGACGGGGGGGGGAGAGCCGAGGAGACAGGAAGTAGCCCAATTAGCTCAGATTGGATAATTGTGGTTTCGATTCAAGAATCTTCGGGGGGGGGAGCGGGGGGCTCGAAGCCACGGCTGTCGTGTATTTTAGAAATTATGGGAAAAATCTTCGTTTAATAGTGAACACAACAAATTCACTTCAACGGATCAAAAATGAATCAAATCATTTGAAAACAGACGCTCTGAGGGCGTCTGACAGAGCAGGGGATAAAAATGACTGAAACACGTGGCCAGTGTTGAACATGTCACTAAGTCTGAATATTTACAGCAGAACAACATGACGTTACTGACTTCCTTTATTGACGCCTCAGAGTGAATTTTAATTAAAGCCTGGTTTCCCTAAAGAGCACCCCCTCCAGGAGGACGCAGTAACTACTTATATATTTTTTTACAGTTCAAGTCTCGCTGACTGAGGTTTGAAACAACCACGTTTGTCGGTTTAGTTCTTCATATGCTGTATAGATACACACACATTTCCTTGTATGAGTACACCCATATATCCACCAGATTTATCCACCAGTTCAAACCTTATTTTAGACAAATTACTTCCTGTGAGCACAGCCTCCGCTGGGCAACAGAACCCTAAATCCCCCGCTACAGCAGTCATAAATAAAACTGTGATTCTTGAAGCTAAGGTCGTGCGCAGAGTTGCAAAGTACGGCTTTAGTAGAAGAGAGCAAATCAAACTGAAGAAGTCTGAACCAGCAACCGTTATTATTACAACATTATTATTTTTGTTATTACTGCAACAGTGTCTACACACACCTTGAGAACTACTGTATTGTGTGAACTATGTCAAGGAAAAAATACATAACAAGGCCGTTACAAATAGAACGTAGAGTAGAGCCATCGTTCATCCTCTGATATGATCACATTTCCACCAGTTTTACCGACTCTGCACTGAAATGACAGAGTTTGTTCGAATGTCATGCTCTCATGGCTGAGAGTCACAGCTGATAAAAACTGTACCTGGTACCGTGTGATTTAAACCCGTGAAAACAAACAGGTTGTTGTTCATACCTGTTGAAACCACGGAGTGAGAAAACCGATGATCCCGCGTGATGCTAGCCCTGCTGTGGTAAATACATCACGTGTTTCTACGAAGGTCACACTTTGTTGATGCTACTGTGTCCATGTGGACAAACTCCAGATGAGCACCAGGAGGTTCTACGAGGACTTCACATCTGTGTTGACCTACTACACTTCACATTCAACAACTGAAACATGCAGTTTACTAAATTATCTTGAAAAAAATACAATAAAATATCTAGAAATATTCCTCTGTCGGCTTCTTGGCCTCAGTACTGTTTCTGCTGTCATAAAAAAGTTCAATATTTACTGCAAGATTTTCAAGTACTGATTAAGAATCTGATGAATAAATTATGAATAACTTGTTATTGCAGCCCATATACTACATACTTCAGTTCAATATTTTCAAGGTAAATCTTTTTAACCAAGTGCTCATTCCTGAAAATCCTATTTGTGGAATGTTGTGGAATTATGTGTATCTGTGTTTTTTGTGTTTTTATTGTACCATATAAGATTTAAATATCCCCAGAACTAATTATTTTTCATTGTCAAATATCTGTTGATTATGAACCGTGACAAATAAATCTAACTTTGTATCTGCTATAATTTTGTAATTTCTTATTATTGGTCGGTACGCAATTAATACCGACACTGATTCATGTTATGTGTATTGCGATAACTTTTTTTAAACTGCCACCAAGGCATGGTTTCGTACACACTGTGGCTCTGCGTTACTAACTAGGCAACAGTGTGATATCGATTTAGCTTTAAAACCAAAATAAAAATCAATACATCGGTGAGGAAAGTGTTCACACTCCACAGGCACAAAAAGGCAAATAAAACCAGAAGGAAACTTACTGCGACGAAGGCGAACACTGAGTGTCGTTCGACCTACAAAATGAGAAAAAATGAGGCTGCTGTAGAAAAAAGGTAGGACAATGGGTGACTCCCAGGCCCCACTGGTGTCGTCCTGGAGCTAAATTATCCCGAAGCTCTTCCTTTTCCTTCTCCTTTCACCCTTTTCAACCGGGACACGGTAAATGAATGGACGCTGCTTTCGCTGCCGAGTCAAAAAATTCGGCCTGGAACCAAACCTGGATCCGCCGCCGCCGCCGCTGTTCCTTCCACTCACATCTCCCTCTCTTCCCTCCTGGATCGTATTTATTTTCAAATAGAGGGGAATAAAACCCCCTGCTATAAAGTCAACAGCCCCCCACCCAGGTTTTAAAATCGACCCTCGCAGCTACGTGGCCTGTGTGGACAACAATGAGGCTCTAAACTTCCCTGTGGTCTGCAGCAGAAAAAACGGCCACCATCGCCTCCTCTCCACTATTGTTTGGGGGAAACCGGAGATCTCCTCCTTCCACCCCCCGTTTTCTCTCTCCCTCCGCGGCTCTCAGGAAGCCACAAACCACCGGCTCCACCGACCAACACCACCCGCAGCATTTCAACACATTTATTTCCAAGGGAAAAAGATAGAAAATGCTACTTACTTAAAGCGTTTCCTCCATGCAGGTATTTTCTCACTTTCCACTTTCTTTCCACTCCGCCGTAGCAGCCGTGACCACGCCTACTATACAGTTAGACTCCGCCCACCGCCCCACCGCGGGGGTTGGGAGTGGGGGTTTGATATCTGGTGTTCGTCAGTGAGTAAAACATCTTTGTTCTGAATTTTTTTCCAATTAAACCCTTTATTTACATTTAGTTTATTTTTTCCGCTGCAGTAAAAATACAGAATTATTTTACAGTAATGACAAATCTATTTTCCCATACATTTAATAATAAGACGTACATGTGTTTAATCTTGGAGTTTCTGTGCTACATTTTCGTTAGATTTTAGACAATTTTAACGGATTTTGTAGCATTTTAAAGACATTTTCTATATATTTTGCTTTGTACAATAAGTCCAAAGTCCATGGCAAAGCACCAAACAGAGAAATAACTGAAAAAGAAGCAATGTTTATTTCTTCACCAAGGCATCACAATTGAATCAAGCCATTAAATGTCAACTGTCAACCAAATAAAAACATTTGCATGTGTGGTGTCAAAGTTTGAAGATCTGAATCAATACAGAGTACACAGCCATAGTACCAACACATATTAAATATCAGAATATTTTTTCTGACCAAAGAAGAATTTAGCAGCTGATTTGTGACAAGTGAAGAATCCGACTGAAACTTGTTTTATTAACATAAACATCACAATAAAATAAAAATGACAACTACATACAAATGCAGTTTGACTGTGCGTGTTAGGAATGGATTTTTTTAAATTTATAAACTATCATTTTTTTTTCTCCACTATGTCCCAGAAACTACAAAATCAGAGTTGTGTAATTTGAATGTGATTTCTTGTTCACTGAATCATTAAGTGGTATTTTTTATAATTAGAAGAAAGTGATAATTTAATTACATGACAGAAGACTAAGGCTAAAGTATTGCACAAAAGCAATTCTCATACAACACACACACACTCGCTCGCTCACACACACGTGCAACCCTGCAGTCTCTCAGTTACACACTCCCATTTAAAGTTCCATAATTAAACCATACACAGTGAACAAAACATTCATTGACAAAAAAAGAAGAAACTACAGTCAGGAATATGAACATCTTTTCCACTGGTAGGTCCACCTGGTGCCGGACCAGTATTTAATTCTGATGATTCCTGAGCCATCCGGGCCAGTCCTGTCATCATCGCTCTGATTCAGTCTCTGTACAGTACACAAAACTGTTGTCTAATAAGCCCCGCCCCCTTTCTTTTGCTGCTGTCACGTATTTGCTGTCCGTGTACCTGCTCAGGTTGTTTAAAAAAAAAAGTCCTTTCATTGTCTGGCTGGGATTAAAAGTAGTAGTAGTTGTACTTTAACAAGGAGTAATAATTAGTGGTCCTGGTCTGTGTGGTGTCCTTGTGGCTCAGTAGGTGGCGTTGGTGGGTTCCCTTACGGAATTGAAGAGTATGTCGGCCTTGGCGCTGATGGCATACGTGAGGAAGAGCGACGTTAGCAGCACACCGATGCCAACAGCCAGCGTCAACATCAAGAGAAGGACGACATTTTTTTTTTTTACAAAATGAAAAACAAAACCTCAATAATCAACGTATGAGTTCAGGTTTTTACCTCCAGCTCGTGACTGGCCACCAGGAATATGCGTCCTGTGATGGGCTTCCACCTGGACTCTGTCCACGTGGAGTAGTCCGCAGTGGTGTACTGCTCCAGTTCAAACGCCGGAGACACAGCTTTGGAATGACGAACTGTGGAGCGGACACAAAATCCCACCCTCTCTGTGCTGTTAGGGGGCGCTGTGCCCTGAACCCAGAAGTAGTTGTAAAACTGAGGGGAAGACAAAGATACAACACATTTAGATTCAGAGTAAAGGAGTGACATAAACAGACACAGAAGAGTTTAAAACGTTGATCCCACATGTTTGTTCCGTTTGTCGTCCTCATCCTGCCTCTGGTTCTGGCAGTTTTCCTGGGTGACGTTGACGACGCTGCCGGTCAGGTAAGCCAGCAGATACTTGACCGGGAGGGTGGGTTCACTGAACTGCTGGATGGGACCGATGTACATGTTCATAGGTCTGTCCTCTGAGGTGAAGACAAACAGGAAGATGGACTTGGTTATAGGCGTTTTTGAAGCACATTTATCTTCTTTATTTTAATGTTTTACTAACTACTAAGAAAAGACACTCGGTTCTTATTGGTACTAACTGAGATGACTGGCGTGTTCTGCAGGGACGAACTGCTGGAACCAGGAGTTATTTGAGCGAACGAGGAAACTGTAAAGCATCCGGGTGACCTGAGAGAAAACAAAGAAAAAAAGAAGAAAAAGAAATATAAAATGGTGACTTTATTTTTCTTTAAATCAATATAAAAAAAAGTCAAACTAACTATTTGGGGGTCTGCTTTGATGTCGACCAGCTGATCTTCTGCTCCTCCTGCCTGCATGTAGAGAGCCCGAGCGACCAAGGTGGCCACGTCGGTCAGAGCCTGAGAGGAAACGGAGAGGAAATGAGAAAAACCCTCATCAAAACGTCTGCTTTTTCAGAATCAAAACTAAAAAAAAAACCCAAAACATTCAAATACGACATTGTTAGCAATTCGTTATTGCAGACTCAGCAAAAAAAAGCAAAATGGATTAGAATGACTCAGATGAAAACTGTGACGACCTTCAGTATCAGTATCACATTTATTGATTTGATTCTAAACTCGTCTTATCCTCAGTTTCCTGAGAAGCTGAAAAAATTAATAACAAATGAAATTCTGATCTAAACGTCAGAATCCCGGGTTTATTTGAAGACAACAATTGATTCTTTTTAGTTCAGTGTATTAAAATAGATAGGAGTCCAACAGTCAGGCTCTGACTGCAGATCTGGACTGAATACCTTTGCCGTGTCAGTGACAAACTCCAGCTGCTGATCTGGAGTCAGATCTGTTGGATACGACACGTTCAGGTATTCGTTGTTGTCATACATGCTCTGATAGAACCTGCACACACAAACAAAACACAGTCATCACAATCCCATGGTCCCAGATATGACACCAGTGTAAAACATCAGTCTTGGGCGGCGGCGGCTCTGAATCACCTGTTGCTAAACTGGGACTGATGGTCCTCCAGGACCACCCCGGGAAAGGGCCGAGCTCGGAGGAAACGCTGGAAGGATGATGGCGGCAGCGGCTGGGAAAAAGACGGCGACACCGGTGTGACGCTCAGATTTGTAGCAGCCAATCGCAGCTTTTCAATCAGTGCCTGAACCTGAAAAAGAAAAGGAAGGACCTTTATAGTCACGCTGCATTCCTGGTCATTCCATCAAGCTCTCCAACTTCTGTCTGTGACAAACTAAAGACCATTCCACTCACAGCCAGTAACAACAAAGTGGAAACTAACCTCTGTGTTGATGCTGTCGTTCTTCCTGGACACAGGATCAGTGTGAAGCCATAGGTCGGAATCAGCACGAAGTCCAACCTGTGAGATTTAACATGTCATGTCATAACATGTCATGTCATAACATGTAAACACAGGTCATGGCTTCACATCAGTCTGTGTCATCATTCAAGTTTTATCTAAAACTCTGTCGGTCTGGGTGTGTGTTGATATACAAGTCAGAAATATGGAGAACACACACACCTGTCCAACCTCCACCACTGAGTGGACATTGTCCAGGTCCAGTGGGAACTGGTTTTGCTCCATGTCATACACCATCCTGGAACTGCCGATGTAGTCGAAGGTTTCCTGGGAAAAAAAAAAGCAAAGAACCTGAGTCAGACTGACTCCAGGTGGAACAGAAATAATACTGTAAATACTGCAGTGTGTACACAACCGACCCCCTGGAAAAAGGTGTAGAGGATTGTGCGGTTGGGCGGAGTCTCCTGGGTGATGTTACGCAGGGCGTGAGCGGCCGCCAGCAGAGCGACAAACCCCGAAGCTGCACTCTGTCCTCCAGGAGCAATGTCATAGAAAAACGACCGGCTGTCCAACTGAGGGCCAGAAGAAAACATTCACATTGTATTTATCTGGGCTTCACTAAAGGTTAACGACCTTTGGTCTTCAACTATCTCAGCATTTTAAGGTAGAAGTGAGAGAAGAAGAAAAAAAATCACATTTTTGTCTAACAGATGAAAACAGAGCAAAAAGAAAAGGTGTGAGAAAACATCACTACACTGAAATATCCTGATATTCCTGATCCCGTATCAATCTCCTCCTCCATCAGTTATTGATTATTTATCACAATTCCCAGTCCAATATTCATTTTCTCTTTTTCTTTTCTTTCTTCTCTAGTGATTCCAAATGTAGATCCATCTGTTCCAGTGTTAGGAACTGATGTTCAGATGGAACAGAGTCTGAGACTAGGATCACACTGGGATGACAGATTAGGGAAAAAACTATATCGCAATATATCATATCATTTCCCATGTACTGTGATGTATAACCTATGGCCAGATTCTTAATAACACACACCCAGGTGTAAGGATGAGCAGAGTAGGAGAGTAAGGAGGCAGATGATCCTACATGCCGACTCACCCTGGCTGCAGCGATGACCACACTCTCCCACTTCTTGTGACCCTTTTCTGTGTTGTTGATGGGCCTGGTGGAGCTCCAAATGTTCAAGTCGCCCAGTGGGTCACAAACCTTATCTAGAAGACAACATCATTTTCTCAGTCAAGACGTTTTAGACCCTGTAAAAAAAGGAATACCTAAAATGTATCCCAGAGTTCCTTTTGCTGCTGTCTGAATACCTGGCTCTGCTTCGAAGTTTAAGGCGTTCCTTCTCATGCAGGTGGCCGTGTCCGTGACAGCATACATGTGGGAGAAGAGCTCCATGGCACAGAGTGGGTACTGAGTGCTGCCGTTTACAGCCTGGTTATGGTCAAAGTAACACTGGGAATGGAAACACAGAAACATTTACAGGTAAAATGATAAGATATCATCTTTATTCTGTCAGGAAAAGTGAAGGTTTGACTCAAAACTGTGGGTTTATTTTCAGGATGTAGTTATTATGAAATCCTGATAACATCTTCTCTAAAAGTAGATACTCATGTACCAATTTTGTCTGTTTGTTTTATTTGAATTGTTCCTCTCTGGCAGGGACATAAAGGATTCTTCCTTATTAAAAAAATGACACTGATCTGTTTAAACGTCTTCACACGTTTGAGGCTTTCTTTAGTCTCCCTGATCATCAGGAGGAGAACAGGTTCATAACTCATACAAACAGCTGCGTTGGTATTCACTTTGATTCATCTGTCAGCAGATCAACAGCAGATGCACAGATTATAAAGCAAGGAGCTGTTGGAATATTTGTTTTCTCCCGTTGATCTGATGATAAGATCTTCTAATGAATCCATGAAAGTTGGACTGAACTTCTGCAAAACCCAAGTGGGAGGACGGATGGAAAACATTGTTTCAAAAGTATGGGCCAATTGAACTTGTAAAAAATATAAGTGTAGTATAATTTATTTGACAGAAACTAGTCATGAAAAATATATAGAAAAATGTTGAAAAAATGTTATTGTTAATAATGGTAAAAGTAAGAAGACGATGTTCCGGAGTGAAACCAGTCCAGTGGATCACATGGCCACTGTAAAAGCACAGCGGAGACGATCAGTGAAGTGGAAACTGAAAGCTGAGATAAAGACAGGCTGCGTTCATGTTAAGCACTGTGTTCACTGTAATCTGTGAAAACACGAGGCCCACACAGAAACACGAGTGCAGACAGAAGAGAATTCCTGGACCAGACGTTGAAACACGATCTGCCTGTTTTCATCCTACACAGCAGCAGAAAAGCGGCAAAATGATTTGTGGGTTCAGATAAATAACGTCGACGTAATGTGCCACAACATGCCCGACGTTGGGCTGGTTCTGTGTCGAGCTCTTTTCTGGCGCTGTGTCAAAATCCCAACCTGCAGCACGGAGTGGAGTTCAGATCAGATTCTACTGGAGCTGCACATGAAAGGGTTTCTATGTTCCTTAGCACCAGAGGCGGGTGGAAAACAATTAGACACACACTTTGAGTGGTGACAACAAAGATGAAGGATGTGGTCCCTGAAAGTACAGCCCAGATCAACACACTGAATGTTTGCTTTTCTCCTCACCTGCTTCATGACCCGGGTGTCGTTGTCGTCTTTGAGAGAGAATATGGGAAAACCAAACTCTTCGTACGAGAGGCCGTTTCCAAGAGGGTTCCACACCGTCGTGTTACAGTTGGCCAAGCTGGGGTCGTACGTCTCCGTGTACAGACCTGAAAGGATACTTTAATCAACTTTCGTGTACATTTTCACAGAACTTTTTTCACTCTGACTTTTTTTCCTTAAACTCAATGTGAAACTGTGATGTTTTGATTCAGATCAAAGAGGAATGGATTTACATCTTCCACAGTGGGATTACAAACCAATGGACTGAAAATATTGCTCCAATGACAGCCCTGACTAACAGGTTACGCAGCTGTGTTCACATCCCATTAGTCAAACTTCAAATCTAAACAGTCTATACATTTTTCCACTTCGGTAGCTGAGCCCTCTGGGGATTAGAAATATAAATTTTATCTCAGTGACTTGTGCAGCACTAATGGGACAAGTTATAACTTGCACAATCTCCACCCACCTGTGTTCTGGTTGGGACAGGTGGTGTGTGGAGAGAAGCTCTTTTCTGGGTTTGTGTTTGGCGCCACAACAGCGACGCCCGCCACTCTGCTGGAGCCATTCTTCAACTGCATCATGACGGATCTGAGAAACAGACAGTTGACAGGGGCAGGAAATTATAGATGTAGTCAGTTGATGGTGTCCCTAAAATATCTGGGTTTGTCCCCAGAAGTTTCCACATCACAAAAACATCTTGAAAGGTTTGGTAATTCAAATGTGTTAGTGTACAGCAAAAAGGGCAACTCAAGTAGATGGCAAGTTAGCTTAATTGATCACTGGGCTAAAGATGAGCGTGTACAGTAAGTAAAGAGTTCACTAAATTGCCTGCAAAAAGACTAAAATATATACATATTTGTCTTTGGCTTAAGATGCATTTAAAACATATTTTTCCCTACCTGGTAAAAAGCGGGGTGTCTATGATGACCATGTAAGGCGGATTGGGACCAGAACGCAAGACCCAGTCCAGGTTTTCCTCTGTCTGTAGTACATGGAGCACACCAACGTTACCTGCATTTGAGGCTGAAAAACAGAAAAAAAGAGAGATTCCAGAGCGATTGATTTATTTGTCTTCTAAGCCGAGAGCCTGAAGCGATATGCCAAGTCCTACTTAATAATGACAAACCCACACTGAACATTTTAGAGACTTCAAACTGTGACAGGTAGTAAATACCACATCTATTCATTATGTTACTTATTCCCTTTAATGTACTGCCTGACTTACACTGGCAGCCTATTTGATGTGTTGCATTAAGCAGTCGCACACATGGAATGGTGTAATTGAGCTTGACATAAATCTTCTTTTCCACTGAGTTACAGCTGACACCTGTAAGACAAAAGAAAAAAAAACATTTATTTCCTCACACCAAGGTGAGGTATTAAAGACACTTGAAAGGCTTCAAAATTAAAATACCACATTTTGCCATTCTGTGCTAAAATTCTTAGGGTTCCCATCACTGATCATGTGTCCTCTTTGTATTTTGAAGTGTTTTTCATGTGCAGCATGATCTGGCCATGGGTGAAATCTGAATAAAGCACCAATACAAAGCTGACGTGTCAAGGAACACAAAATCTGACCTCCATTACCCGAGGAGATACTGGAGGTTTATTGTTTTGTAGCAACCCATATCCTCTGACATCACAAGAAACAAGATACAGTGTAATGACTCCAGGTTTATGAGCTCACCAATGTATGTATAAATGGAAGGGCGCACATTTCGGTGTATCACTAAAATAAGCAGAATATTAAAATGTAAATTCTATTTACATTTTCATATCTTGGATAATCTAATATCCTTCTTATGAGCAGAGGGTTTGACATTGGTGAAGGTTACAGAAAAATATTATGGAACTAACACCTGAATCTAGAAATATTGCATATTAGTAAAACATATTTTTTAAATAACATTTATAAACAAAGGAAAGGCTCCAAAATTGAATAAGCCCTGTTGCATTTCAATTTTTAATATTTTGTTCATAAATTTTATTTTGTTCGTTTGCACCTAATTCACAAAACTGTATTTTTGTTATAAATGCAGGTAACCTATACTATATCCAGGGTTGTTAAAAGAACACCATGAAGTTTCAACAATCAGTTTTGTTTTCAAAATGCAGGTGACGTTTTGGTCCACCACTTCTGTTGTATACACTTTTTATTCTTGCATGATAAATTACAAAAAAACACCTATGTTTGTATAGTGTTCCGCTATGTCATCACTTAGCTGCGGGCGGAAACGGGCTGGAAATCACGAGCAGTCACGCCGATTTGGGCTTACAGAGAGGAGAGACAGGCAACCCAATTGAAAGACTTTTTTTTTTTTCAAAAGCACAATGTTAATGTTTGACGTTACTTTGCTGAACAATAAATCTCGTCGACGTCCCCGCTACTAACCCTATTATAAAACGTTTAAAGAACATTAAACAAAGGTCTAAGAGTGTTAGCCTAGCATTAGGCTAAACAACAGTACAAAGAATTCTGACATACACAAAAAAACGCACGTACACGCGAATACAGAATAGGAAGAACACAACTTACCAATGAAAAACCAACAAAACAGCAAATTACTGATCCACTTGTGCGATGTAAAATCCATCTTTGAAAAGGTTGTGTTAACTTGTTTAGGTCCCTGACGTTAGCAGGGTTAGCCTAGCCGAGATTCCAAAGTCCTCAAAGCCACACATAAGCTGGGGGTTCACGACTCAACATCAACCCTACAAAGAAAGGGTGTACGACTACTGCTATATATTCATATAATTATCAGCGAAAAGTCGTAAATGAACACAAAACGACAGTAGGGTGGGACGCTAATGGAGGAGCTAAACAATATACGTCAATCCGTGGCTCCGGACACCGCTCAACAACTTGTAGTCACAAACGCCTCACTTTACGGCACTGTCGCGCTGGTTTCTAGACTACATGTGTAATGGATTTTTGCAATTCTTTTGCCATCTTCCTGGTTTGTGTGAAGAAAATAAACGACGAGGGATGTTGGAATTGGCAACATCCGGGTTAATGATCTTTGGTTCCGCTTTTGTAACAAATTAGCTGTGAAATGACACCTATCGTCAAAAACACTGCTCTATTTATCCCAGGATCTCTAAAGAGGGCAAAGGGCGGCACACAGAGGAGGAAAGAAGTACAAGTCAATATTAAGAAGAGATAAAACATAGAGGCCATATCACATTTATTATATATACATGTTGACAATTGCAAACTTATTGTAAAATGTGATTTACTTAGTACAGATAAAACACTACTCACCAACGAAAAACCAATAAAACAGTAAATTACTGATCCATTTGTACTGACGGAAATCCATCTTTGTATCCAAGATCGTTTATGGTCAGCCCAAACACCAATCTCACAAAACCAGGGCTGACATCTACCGTATTTACTTATAAATACGCAGTCATACTGGAGCTTAACACTATTAATGTAGGGCGGAATGCGAATGAATCAGCTGAGTTCCGCTCACCAACTTGTTTTTACAAGTCCGCTTTACGGCAGTCGCGCTGGCTGCTGGGCAATATGCGTCAAAGGTTAATTCCCTCAATTTATTTTTACATTATTGAGGTCGCATACAAAGTGAAAAAAAACATGTTTGGGTCCAATTTTTCCTGTTACAATCTCGATGTAGAAAGCAGAAAACACAACAGGAAGTGTTGCATTTAAAACCTGTTTCCCTGTGGTTTCACTTCTGAAAAACAAGCTTCCTGATCAGAACTTAGTCACCGAGTTTCAAGGTCTTTTTTTTCAATCTTAGTCACCGAGTTTCAAGGTCTTTTTCAACAACGCATATATTAACAATATCTAAGGTCATGTTTGTTTTATCTATATTACTGATACTTGTAATATTCAACAGAGACCACAGTAGCTTATCCTGGCCTATCACCTTAGCTTCATTTAAACGTATTTGATTACAAAATGTATTACAGTTTGGTTAGTCAATGCCACATAAACCAACTTCACCGATTTTCTTTTTTTATTTGTTTTCCCCACATACATAGAATATCGTACTTTTGACTTTTTCATGTTACACAGGTCAGAAAAAGAGAAGTCGAATAATAAAACAGAAGCACAGAGAGGATGATGATCATCAGCATCAGCAAGACAAGGTCATTTGCAGTAAAGAATGATGCAGTGATTGGATAAAATTATTTCACATCATTGTGAAGAAACATATATTTCTAGTTTAATTTCTCATCGCAAAATCTGTATTATTTTTAAGGTGTAACACTTGTGGATGTGTTTTTCTTTGCTTTTTCTTTTTATTGGAGTCGGCTCTAACGGAACTGAAGTGGACTCACACGCAGACCAATCACATCTTTGCCGATCTCTGTCACCTGAAAGTGATAGAAGGACACAAAAATGGAATGAGTGATCATAACTATAAAAATGCTGTTTTCTTATTTAATTCAAATAACCTACATTTTAAAAATATTAAATAAAGGTAAATCTTAATTATTACTAACATTTTCAATAATTTATAATAACATTAATAATACAACAAAACATGTTTATCCACCCACCCACCCACCCACCCACCCACCCATCTTCAACCGCTTATCCGGGGCCTGGTCGCGGGGGCAACAGTCTGGGGGGGGACCCCCAGACTTCCCTCTCCCTCGACACTTCCTCCAGCTCTTCTGGGGGGACCCCAAGGCGTTCCCGGGCCAGCCGAGCGACGTAGTCGCTCCCGC
This sequence comes from Cynoglossus semilaevis, assembly GCF_000523025.1. Classification (NCBI taxonomy): domain Eukaryota; kingdom Metazoa; phylum Chordata; class Actinopteri; order Pleuronectiformes; family Cynoglossidae; genus Cynoglossus; species Cynoglossus semilaevis. The sequence goes on from NC_024326.1 coordinate 12,917,327, forward strand.
GTGTCCTAGGGCTTCCCCTGGGTCTCTTCCCAGAGGGACGGCCCCCGAGCACCTCCCGCGGGAGGCGTCCGGGGGGCAGGCGATGTAAATGCCCAAGAACAAAACATGTTTATATTAAAGGTATTATTTTATTACCTGTGTGACCCTGCAGATCTGGCCTTTGTATGTGGGACAGTAGCAGGCCCCGGAGAGAGGGCACTTTTCAACTGGGCGTCCACGGTACAGGGGGACATAAGAGGCTGCGCACAGGTCAAAGGGGTTGTGGGGGTCGTAGTTCAGCTGGTGGGCATCTGTCAGTGTCTTCTCACAAGCAGCCAGGATTTTGCGGGTCTAGAAAGCAGACAGACATCAATGTGAAATTAAGAACTTTTTTTTAGTTATTTTTTTAAAATTCTGTTTGATGCAAAAAATATATACCTGCTGAGCAACATCGGGCTTAGGTCCCAGCTCCAGCAGACGTCTTGCAAACCCAGCAGCCGTCTTGAAGTTACGCAGTTTGAAGAAAAGGTTCAGAGCTGTGCGCAGCACCAGCACCATGTGGACAGGCTGGAGGTTGCAGTGAGTGAAATACGCAGCCATCTGCCAGGACAAACACACAAACATCATGAATTATGATCTAGAGCAGAGGTTTTAGGTGGTGTTTGATCAGTGTGTAACGGTGTGACATTCAAAGACTGCTGTTTACCTCACACAGCCTCTTCTGGTGCTCCAGTGTGTCCTTTGGAAGCTTCTTCCTCTCGCTCTCCATGGTCAGTCCTACAATATACTCTCTGCAAATCGTGATCAGCTGCTGAGCCTAGAACAAACAAATCATATTGACAGTGGTGATCAGGCACATTTAATCATCAGATGTCAAGATGCACATCAGTAAATACATATGTTAACAATCCTGCTCTGTGCTCACCTCTGCAATCTCCTGCTTGTTATCAACCACCAGCAGAGGCACAGACAGCAGGATGGCTCTGAAACGCTCCACAGCGTCCTCAAAACGCCCCGCGGTGGTCAGCTGGTAGCACTGCTGTAGTCGGGAGATGAGATCAGAGAGACGCAGGCCCACAGCAGGCAGGCCCTGTTTGGCACCACAGTCCTGAAAAAAAAATTACAATATTATCAGAAATGGTATGTAAGACAGAAAAACATGACCATGTGGATAAAAGGTTTTCTTTAATAAGGTTAAGGCTCTACAGCCTTTGATGGACAATACCTTCCAGTTCCTCTGGGGCTGACTGCGCAAGCAGGGCAGTGACGGCAGCCCGAGGTAACAGGTACGGCCTCTGGACAGCGTCTGCATGAAGAGCGACTTGTACGGCCCAAAGTTCACCACGCCTACCTGGTCGTGCAGCAGCTGTGGAAGAAAAGGGTGAAAGTAAAATGTTAATCTATGGTTTAAGATGATTTTATATTAATGTCTGAAATCAAGCCTTTTTAAACGCACTCTCATAGCAGTTTCGAAGGAGCCAGCCAGCATGTGGTCAGCAGGCAGCTGGGAGTTGTTGCACCACATCTGGGTTGGACTCATGCCCTTGGTTGGTGGGACAAAGAAGCCGTCCTCTGTTCCTCCACCTGCAGCCGGCATGTCCTGATGGTTGGAAATGGAAAAAAAAAACTGTATATAATATAGTATTCTTAAGACTAGTATGATGAATAAAGAATAGCAAGAATAAAGTATAAAACATGGCAAATATTTTTAAATCAAAGAAGATTGAGAAGTTTCTCTCACCAGCTCTGGAGGAAGGTCCAGGTCCTCCTCCACTTCCCAGCCTCCTCCCTCCTCCTTCGCGATACCTTCTTCCCCAAATCCATCTTGGGCATCCATGAAACCATCTGCCACAAACAATCATTTATTTATATAACCCTAACAATCAGGACAACGATACAATGTGAGATCTCTTTTAGTTTCATTTACCCTCATCCAGCTGCAGTTCGGCATCATCTCCCCAGCCCTCACCACCAGGGGCGTCCATGTCCAGATCGGCAGCCATCTGACCGGCTTTACCTACAAAGGTTCCATGGTAAGTATCTTAATAATCGTTTTTGAAAACTGTATCATGTAAACAGTGGCTGTCCTTAAACATGTATAACATGTATATGTACTGTTCAATGTTGAAGATTCACCTTTAGCTGAGATGGCTCCTTCAAAGAAGCCTTTCGATACAGTGAGCAGAGGCCAGTTGGTGTCCAGAGGGTTGATGGGTGGAGGAGGCTGCAGCAGCTGTGCATTTGGATCCACCTCAGGAATCTACAGAGACCAAATACACATTAAAATCCTCAGAAATACTTACATAATAAAACAGTCAGTGTAAGAAAGGACAGCAAAACTGGCTCCAACTCACCGTCTCCTTTTCAGGGTCAAAGCTCTCCTTCAGTGCCTCAGCTTCTTCATCCAACCCATGAGTTGCAGCCGTCAAATAGGCCAGAGACTCTGAAGGGTAAGAACAACATCTGGTTAGAGTTACTGGTATTTGTTGTCTTGTTTATAAAGGGTAACAAAATCTCTGGATAATTAGGTTGAAATGTGAATATAGTAGATGAAATATTGACTTCAAAACTCACTCTGTCCACAGTTCTTCAAGATGCGGACTCTCTCGCTGACATCTCCCAGGTAAAGTGCGGCCTGGTAGTGACCGCTCATGTCCTTTCTGATCTCAGCTACACAGGGAGAACACAGAACTCAGCGACACAGTACAACATTTGACATGAGACGCACCATCTCTGAGTCTGACACAGGAAGTGACGTTATAATCATTTACCGATCTTCATCATCTTGCGCAGCTTGGCCAAGTTGCCAGTAATGAGATACAGGAAGGTGAGTTTGTCGAAGTTCTTAGTCCTTTGATAGCACATTTCCACCACCTGGTGGTGACCCTGCAGCAGTGCCGCCTCACCCAGTCTCTCCCAGCAGCTGCGCTCATCCAGAGCTTTGGCTGCCTCCAGCGCCACCTGGGAAAATGTAGAGGAATCAATTTAATCATTTTATAGTCGCAACAAAACTGAAAGAACATTTTATCTGTGTTGGGGAATGTGGTGTCTTCTCACCTCGATGTTGCCACACTCCAGGGCCAAACTAAAACGTGTCTTCTCATCTTTGACAAAGTGCAGCGCCACCTCAGGGTATCCCTTCTTCTGCAGGTAGGCAATTATGGACTGACCCACCAGTTTGGCATTACGCACCATGTGGAGAACCTGGAGAATCACAGTAAGAACAAGTTACAACATAAACTTTAAAGTAGAGCACAGAGCACCAGTGGCGTCAGACCCACCTCATCATATTTGCGGTTGACCAGGGCCAGTTTGAAGCGGTACTCTGTTGGGTCGATGGTGAGAACACGTGGCCTACACTCTCTGTCCAGACAGTAAACACTGTTTCCCCTCACACGGGTCACATAGATGGGCAGATCCAGGGTTCGGATGATGCCATGATCACTGCAGGGACAAACAGATGTTTTTTTTATTTTAAGACCTGAACACCTATCTCACCCTAACTGTGGGCTGACCTCTAATTTTAGTTTATTACAACACAACAAGATCCAAAGATGATTGATGAAATGCTTGATAATTGCAGTGTAATTAAACACAGATCAGTTTGGATAAAGAAATGTACCCAGAGGTGAGGGCATATTTGATGTGGTTGGAGGTGGTGTAGATGAAGACTCCACTCTCATCCCAGGCTCCACTCTTCACTCTGATGTTCTCATGAATGTTACAGAGACTCTCCCACTTACGGTTACAGATCATGATGGCTGTGAAACCAAGGTCAGATTAGTGAGATTATTCACTCAGAGGCATCAGCGTCTCATCCATCTTTTTTTTTTTTTTAAACTCACCGTGTTTAGCCAGCAGAGCCACGTGGCTAGTGTCGGCACTCCACACCACGTACTTGACCTTGGCGATTTTGACGGTGGCCAGAGAGCGTTTCTGCTGCACGTCGAACAGCGTGACGCTGTCGGCATCCCGCAGCAACAGTGAGCCTGTTCCTGCGTAGAAGATTTCCTCACAGTTCGGCACCTGGACTTTCTTCACTATTTCATTCTTCAGGTTCTTGATCAACAGCTACAAAGCAGAGGAAAGACAATGAGATGCAGTATAGTAGAACTGAAACAACAAATCCTCAGGGACTTACAGAATGCATCCGATCCAGTACAGCAAACCTGTTGCGAGCCACCCAGACTGCAGTCAGACCAGAGGACCTCTTCCCTTCTGGAGCTGTGAAAAGATAATAATTCTGTGACTCTGCTCTGGATCCATCAACCTTTAAATGGTCAAAAACTTAAAAAAAGGCAAAAACAACACGGACTAATTCTGAGAATCAAAGTTTTATTACCATCAGGGTTCTGAGAGTCACTCTCTTTGGGGATAGAGTACAGGTCGTAGGTGCTGTTTTCCAAGTTTGTCGCCCTCTGCGGGAGGAATACAGTATTGCAATAATTGTAGGCGACGCCCGAGAAGTTTTGTTTTTTTTTTTTAAATATGAGGGACTTACATTGCAGAGCAGGACAGCGTTCTCTGCAGGGTTGTACGACATGCTGAACACTGGGAACTTGGACCCACTAGGACACAATATTTTACAGTACGTTACAAAAGCTTCTTAGAATGGAAACAACAACAGAACTCTATCAGAGACCACAGACACTGTATTTACCTGCGGAGCTGCATGACGGCTGTGTCTTTGCTGCTGTTGAAATCCAGCTGACGGAGGAAACGGTCTTTGACGTAGTAGAGCATGTTTCCGTGCACAGCGTACGCAGGACGCTCACGCTCCAGTTTGAAAACAATCATACCACTGTCATGGCCTAAACATAAGATAAAAAAACAGTTAAATGTAGTTTTGTCCTTTTTTTCAGAACATGTCCCCACCTGATGAATTCAGAGAGGGCCATATGCAGATCACTGATAGAAATCACCTGCAGCAAACAAGTTGAGGTTGGGGTGAGCCCCCAGCACCCAGAAGCGATCGTGGTCCCTGCGGAAGGTCTGCACTCCGGTTCTCTTGGACATGTCCCACACCCTGATGCTTTTGTCCTCAGAGTTGGAGAGAATGAGCTCTTGACGTGGGTGGAAGACGGCGCAGGACACATTGTTGTAGTGACCGCGGCACGTGTCCAACTCCCAGGCCTTGGATTCTGGGGCAGATATTCAGATTTTGTAATGAAGGAAGAACCAGAAAATTAAAGAAGAATTCATGATGACAAAGGCAAACACAAACCTAATAATAGTAATTAAAATAAAACCACTTCAGTGTTTGGATAATGCAGATAGATGAAGCCCATTCATGTTAAATGGTTAAAGAATGACTCACCATTCATTCTCCAGATCTTCACCTGCCTATCATCAGCTCCAGACACGATCAGAGGCATGCTGGGATGGAAGGCTGCCCAGTTGACCCCCCTGTCGTGACCCTGGACAGACAAACATGGTCAATACGGAAACATACACTCCCATTTCAAATAAACGGTGCTAGTGCTACTTGTCCTAGCCATCCAGCCAGCCAACCAGTTGTATTTAGGTTAATTCACAAAAGTTTCCTCTCACCTCAAGAACGTGCTTGACGATGGCATCTGAGGCACCAAATAAGTCGACGCCACTGATGCCCCGCACCTCTGTCTCCACAGCACCAGGAGACAGATTCTTCTTCCTCAGACCTGGAACCAACATTCAGAGCAGCACGTGCAATGAGGGGAGCCATAATCATGTTACACACGAGGGAAATGAAAGAAGACAAATACACTGGAGGTCAATGAAAATATTCCACATTGAAACAGGATCCTGAAGAAAGATAGAGAGATGACATGTGTGGGCGGGGTCATCTGTGGGGCTACTGAACACACACACAAGGCTGGAAAACACCAACACAAATCCTGTTCTCTCAGTCCTGAAAACATGAGTCTGGAAACAATCATAGATGAAGTAGCAGTGCTGTCTTGGTTAGAGAATCATTGACACACAGGGGGTGGGGGGCAAAAGACGGGGTGGAGGGGTCACAATTACTGATGATCTGAACAGAAGAAAAGGACTGATTACTTCCCAGACTCAAATGAAACCAGGACAAAATTAAACAGAGAAAACACAGATTGTGTTTAAGATTCCAACCCATTTAAAAATGTGTGGTGATGGAGCAGCTCCACAGCAGGTCAGGAAAGAAGGAACTAGGAACCTAATGTGCAGGAGTGCATGTTTCTGGGAAGAGCATGGGATAAGGAGGTCGCATGAACATGAGGACTTGGTTGATGGGGAGGGTTTGGTGGTGGGGGGGTGGTTGATGTAAAGATGTGCTCTGATGGGGCATTGGATGTCAGGCGGAAGAGACTTCCGAGAGTTTGTTTTCAAAGACTCTCATGCATGTCTGGACTGTAGAATGACATGCCAAGTTAACAGCTATTGAGGTGGTAAAATTAGTTAGTTAGGTTAGATATAGAGTTACTAACATTGTGGATAAATATGTTATGTTATAGTTTTGGAGGGAAATGTACTGCAAGTAGAGATTAAGATTATTAGAATATACAGAGAATGTTCAAGTATCTAAAAAAATACAGTTTTTGACTATTTACTGGTTATTTTGCATGATGCAATTTTCCCCTAAAAGTGGCATTCCAACCGTTAGTAATGCTCCTTTATGCAAGGTGAACCTAACATTGACTATAAATACAAGTAAATACATCAATGTGTTATCAGGCCAGGTTGTATGGATGCATAAAAACAGGATGTATGGATGCATGTCATGCTCAAGGAGAGGAATGGATAAAAACATTAGTTCTGAGAAGAAGAGTGGACAGACAAAGGAAATCCCAGTCATGAGTAAGATGTGAGACAGTTATTAGTTCAGTGAGTGACAAGACAATCAGATGAAGGACGTCAGTCAAGAGACACTCAATAAAAACATAGTCAAAAGCATGCAGTCACAGAAATCCCCTTCCTTTTTTTCTTTCATTCAGAATGCATATCTGCAGTGTGTATTACTTTAAGAATATCACACTGTCATTGATTCTGATGTCCTGAAAGGAGAGGTGTTTCTGCAAACAGCCCACAGAGATTTGTTCTCTACAAGTCAGAGAGGCAGAGGAAGTGGTGCCACACTTTTTCAATGTGTGGTTCCAGCTTCTTCTTGGCTCTCTTTACCACTTTGCCCCACCCCTCCCAAACTCTACAACTGCCCCAAAACCCAGCCCCTGGTGTCCTTGTCCACCTTCTCCAAGCCCTCACCAGAAATATCCCACACTCGCACAGTCTGGTCCAGACTAGCGGACACCACCAGGTCCTCAGCTGGATGGAACTGGGCACACATCACGTAGTGATTATGGCCGGTCAGAACACTGTGGATAGAGAGCACAAAAAACAGTTATCTTATTTTCTCTCACATTGTCTACATGATTTTTTTAATCAACGTATCACAGATTACATATTAACATATATCCTTACAACTTGTACCTAGTACTGGGAAACAACAAGACAAGGACTAAAACTTAGCCTAATACCAAAAACACCACAGTGAAATTAACGGAACATTTTACCAGACACAAGTCCTGGACTGCCAGTTCCAGATGCGGATGGTCTGGTCATCCGAGGCACTCAGAATCCATGGGTAGTCCTAAAAAAAAACAAGTTTTTGTTTAACTCAGTCATTTACCCATTTTTCGTAAAGAGGCTTAAAAACTTACATGGTGAAAGAAGGTGGTCCGGATATAGTCAAGATGTCCAAGTAGAGTGAAGAGGCAGCGCCTCAGCTTGTAGTTCCACACCTGGAACAAAAAAACAAAAACCAAAAAAATCACAAAATTGAACCATTCGTATTACAGCTTGAATGAGTGTAACAACATACTTAGTGCTTGACATTTCATATGCAACTAAGAGAACATCTGAGCAAAATAAAACCAAATGCAGTCACTTCTCGAGTTTAAATTGCCTTAAATCGGACAAACCTTAATTTTGTAATCGTCACCTCCAGACACAAACAGAGGCTGCTGTTTGTGAAAATCAATTCCTCTGACCGGACCTGATGACCAGAACATCATGTCATTAGAAACAGAAAATCAATGTCAAATACTTTATTTTATTTTTCTCCCACATAAACAACACCAGTGCCTCACCGTCATGTTCATCAAACTTGTCAATTAGTGTGCACATCCGGTAATCCCACAGCTGGATGACTCCGTTGTGTAAACTTGCCAGAACCCATGGCCTTTTCGGATGGAAACTTAGACCTGAAATAACCAACAGTTATTTTTTTGAAGCATCATCTTCATAATGAACACGCGACGTTCTTTCACCAATCTTTAAAGAGATCATAAATGCAAGTATTTTGCAGGTTTATTACGCTAGATCGGCTAACAGGCCAATCTCACAGTCATAGTCACTGAATGAGAAGTAAATGGTGACATTGCAATTGATAAAGTAGTACGCAATATAATAGTGCAATGGATTATATTGTATTTAAATGTAAAGACACATTTGAAAAACAGAATAAATGCCTTAGACAAATAACGTCACCCGGCTACCGTTAGCTTTGCTGCTAAGCACAGCAGGTTTGTGACTTACCTTTTACACGGGCCGACTTCGTTTCAAACTTAGTTAACATTGTAACTGGATGGTTGTTAACTAAAGGTCCAGTACGAATTTTGTTCCCGTGTTAATTCCACACAAGGCGTAAAAACAAAATGAAATTGTCTGTTAGCAAATGAAGACAGACGGCCTGCCCTCCTTCGCCCACTGAGCTGATTCTCCTCACTTCCTGACACGTAGTCCGTTCTAACTTCCGGTGTTATGCGACGTTTGGTGTCCACGCAGACAGATTGCCATCACCCATCACCCCGTTTGTTTACAGATGTGCACATTACAGTAATTTCACAGTATACATTTAATGTTTAAAGTTTGTACCAAAACTACAGCCTATTGAATCTGACTAAATTAGTTTAATGCAAAAAACATATAAACTGTATGTACAAAAGTCGTTTATTCAAGTTATATTGGACTCCAAAACGCGCAGGTGAACCAGTTTTGTCGGGTAACCTTACGTTGTGTAACACAGCCTTGCTGCGACTCGACGGAAGTAAAATACTGACGCAGAAAGCTCCACGGCGGCGCTACATAGAAATAAACAATATAGAAAATTACCCAAGAGCTGTGGGATTCAAACTGTTTAAAGTTAAAACGTTAACTTTGAATGTTGGAATGAGAGCTGGATGTCACACACTTTAAATTAAATGTTTTGAATGACAGTCCAAAGGTTAAATAACTGTATATAATAACTGTAGATACCTAGTTTTAGGTTAATCAACAAATGTTCTTATGTTTAATTACATTTGTATGCTCTCTAAAAGTCAGCTGGGTTTATTAACATGATGGAACAAGCTGAATCCCAGTATCATCTCACAATTTAGTGCATCACAGTTCCCCACTGCCTCCCAAAAAATTGAGACAGTTCAAATTATCGGAAATTGGAAAAAGCACATATACATTCACAACATTCAACATTTCTTTCAGCATGTCTTTTTATTAATTTTATTTACAAAACTAAATATCAATCAACAGGATGCAATTTTTTAGTGTTGCTAAAAATTATGTTTTGCTTCAAAGGCCCTGGAAGTGGAACAGTTTTTGATCTTCCTTCACCAAGAACACCACGTCCACAGAGGCCTCCTGTCGACCATCTTTTGAATCTGCTCTTATTTCAGTGCTGAGTAAATCCGTTCACATTCTATAACCGTTTATTATACAGGTAAAGATGAGTGATGGGTGTGACATTTCTTGACTTCTCCTTCTGTCTTTCTTTAGCAACAGTGGAAAAATTTTAGCCATTGACAACGGACATAAACCACAAACAAACAAACAAAAAAAAAAAACCGAATCAAGTCCAAGTAGAGGCTCTACAAAAATAATAGACACATCCTTTTCATTGTAATCCGTGATTTGATTATTTTTTACATTTCCTGTAAATTGTCTTTAACCATAACTCTATGTAGAAGGTAAACAGGATACTGGAGGTAAACAACACATCAGTGTTTCCCTCCCCCACATGGGACCTCATACAAAAGATGACACTGCACAATAAAAACAACATGAATCACAAGGGAAGCACCTTTTTAAGGTAACTCTAGAATATAATAACCATCTCACCACAGCAAAGACATCAGGGAGCTAGCATCTCCATTTAGAATCATGGACAGTGTATAAGAACTAATTGTAGCCATAGGGTTGTAAGTGTATTCCAGATGTTCAGACAGAAGTAGCTGCATAGGTTCAGGATCATTTAAAAGATAAACCAATTGATAAAAACAGGATTTTTATCGAACCCCAGGCTTCAAAATCTGTGATTTCTAGGTCCATCTCTTACACACAGTCTATGCTTCCGAACCGTATCTGGGAATGAGAAGTCTAGAAGGTTTGGGGAAGCTGGGCATGTCACAGATATTCCTGGGAATTACATCTCATAATATCATTTTAAATAATTAACATGTGTACAATGTCTTTCACTAGCTACTGTTCCATTAACATAGTATTCACTTAAAGTTATTTATTAAAATTGTTAAATTAACTGTTAATTTGACTCGTGTCAACAAAATTTTGGATGATCTGACAAATACACACACTTTAATCTGAGGTTCTTTGTTGAATGATGGATTTGAAATCAAATTAAAAAGTTAGAGTCCATCAGCCAAAGGCACAGTTTTAACTGTAAGGTGGTTCAATAGATTTTACCCTAATGTAAAAACATATTAAAAATGGGCAGTGGTTTTGTTTTAACTTTGAAGGAAATGGAGCTAAAATGGATTATGACGTCAAACAACAAATGCATACATCGTTCTTTGCTGTTATTTTGTTGTTAAAACACACGTTTGTGGGTGGTGGTTTCAGAGGCCTCTCCCACACTCACACCTTCATCATAACAGAGAACAGTGTTGGCTGCAGGTCACAGTGCTGTGTATGACCACGGCTTCACACGCCGTCTTCACTTCCTTGTTCCATCTTCATTGCTGACACACAAACACAGAGAAGGACCCTCTGGTCTGAGTGTTTTTGGATGAGCTGCATGTCTGCCTCATCACATGACGGAGCATTGATCTGCTGCTCCGGCTCCGGCTCCTGCCCCACCGGGGAGAAAAAGTGACTCCATGTCAAAGTTGAACCCTGGAGGCTGAAGAGGAAAAGGGAAACAATCGTGTTTACCAACATCCAGATCAACCTGACAATACCATCAACACATTATCAAAATTAAAACGTCAGAGTAATAAAACTTACCGTATCACCTGCCAGTTCTTTGGGTGGTTGGCCAAAGTCTTGTAGCTGTAAGAAAAAACCCATTGAAAATCTATCCCATGATATCCTATTTTATTAGCTTTGTTTGAAACACATCAGTTAAAGTATAACTTGAATTAATGATCAAGAAAGTAAAACAGTATCCACCTGTTGCATCAGACCCATGATGCTTTCAAATGAGCCGTCTTTGTCATCTGCTCCGTGTCCTTCCTCCTCAAAGTGTTTGCAGATCTCCCCCATGACTTTGGCTTGTTGTTCGTATCGCTGGTAATCTTCCGCACTGAGGCTCGTCTTGTTGGATTCTAGCCATTCTGGATACTGTGGGTTCAAGACTGGTTTACAAACAGTGGCTGGAAGAAACACAGTGCATCAGCTAGTACTGAAAGAAAAATGCATACTTTGGTGGTGATCTCTTTGAGTGATGGATAAAGTACATCCTTAGAAAGAAGGTTCTTCATTATGGACTGCATGATGGGCAGGATGTTTCCATCATCACCGTCTCCTTCACCGCCCTCCTCCAATCTCAGACCTTCCAGAGTCTTCACAAGGTCGTCACCTGCTAGTCCTGTCGACTGTAAAAAAGAAAAGAAAAAAGAAGGTAAATAAGTAACACTGCTGAACATATGAAAATGAAAATGTTTACCAGCAATACCTGTAAATTATCTGCATTTTTGGCAAGTCCATGCAGGGTTTCTTTAAGACAAGAGGTAAATTCTTGTTGGGAGGCTGTGTCAGTGCCTAAAAAATAGAATAGTATCTATAGGACACAGGAACAGAATGGGTTGACTAATTAAAGTATGTTTTTTTTTTTAAAGAATCAAAGCCCTCACCAACTTTTCCAGCTGCCTCAGATAATTTTTGGAAGTGTTGCAGTAACTCTGGCTCGTCCTGAGCTAGCTCACTCATGGCTTTCTCCCATTCCTCCTTGGCTTCAGCAGCTAACTCCCCTTCAAAGAGGGTTTCAAAGAGTTTTGTGTCCTCAAGCAAGGGCGTCTACATGGGTAAATATAAGAAACATTGTTTTAAAAGCAGAAAGAACAAAAACCAGAAGAATAAAGAATGTGCAAACAGACCTTCTGAGCTCCACTGGTGGCTGAGGAAGAAGCAGCAGCTGGTTCAGGAGCAGCAGAGATTGGTGTTTTGTCAAAGTCATCTAATGCACCTGGAAAAAATAAAAAACAATAAGTAAAATAATGACCATGCACTTTATGCATCTCTAACATTTAAAGTTTTTTTTTTAGTATTTATTATCATTCAGAACACAACGCAACAATATAACACCGTGTTTATTTACTCAGGAGTACACAGAGGGCTGAGCAGACAAGTCGACATTCCTGTCCTTCCAGTAAACTGTGCCCCTCCCCCCCAAATAAATGCACTGAAAGACGTTTAACGACGTAAAACATATACGTGACCAAACCTATTACTAGGAACAAACGGACATAAATGCATATTTGCGACAATGTATCTATATTAGAGGCAGAACTCAGACGTCCCACGAAGACTGAAGCTAACCCCGAACCAGGAGGGCAGATAAGAAGTGAAAAACAAAATGTACGCAAGTCAAAATCATGTCAGTAAATTCCAGGCATGAATTCAATGTCTTACTATCCAATAAGTCGTCCAATTCTGCGTCATGTCCAGCAGAAGACCCTCCTGTCTCGGACGCCATGTTCGCTAACAGTGACAGAGCAGGAGTCCGTAAATTGTGGCAAAATGTCGTAAAAATCAGCCGGTAAGCATCAGCGGACTTTGACAGATTAGAATTAAATAGAAAAACACGTCGAGACACAATATTTATTAATAATTGGTTTGTAGAGGAACAATGAATACAAACGAAAAAAAAATCAATGCCTTTTTTGACAGTTAATCGTTAATCAAAGTTGATTGAGATTCATATAAGAAAAATATAAGTAAGTATATTTTTATTTAAAATAATTTCAAATGTAATTGCTGCTTTTTATTAGCAAGTAACATAATATTATTGTTTATATCGCTCCATTAAACGTTTCAGTCAAATTACATTTTATCATTGGTTGCAATCTGGCTCCCTCTTCTGGCAAACATTAAAATGAGAGGCCAAGTGGTTACATTTTTTAAAAACACTGAACTGAAATGAAATGAAAGCCTATCAGGATTGCTGAAATTAAGATTTAAGAATAAAGCTATAACCATCTCATCTAGTACTTTCTAAATATTTTTTAAGTAACTAAAGCCTTTCCTCAGCCACCTCAGTGAGGTTTTACTCTCATAATAAAAAGAAAAGTGTTTTTCCTTTGTTCTTCAATGTTAGTTAACTTTGAATCACTTGAATTTGAAGTAAATAATTGTCATTGCACTCAATCAGCGTGAGGATTTATTACGTGAGCCATTTTTGTATCTCAGCTGTGACTTTTCAGCAGTCCAGACGTTTGTTTTCCGGCCTCTGGGGTTTAAGCAGAAACACAGCAACAGCTGCTGTAAGTGGTTGGTATCACTCAGACGGTGTGAGCTCATAGCAGTCATTGGAGCTGAACCCACCCAGAATGATTCTGAATGTTTGAGCTAAGTTTTGGATGCCCTGCAGCGTCACACCGCTCCATTAATGTTTCGCTGTGACATTAGTTTCCCTTCCTTCTCGAAACATAGGCAACATCTGCTGATTTATGCTGATTTATGTCCCATCAGTAAAGGACATTACAATTGCGGCTCTGTCCGTGTATTTAAAACTTTGAGTAAATATATATGGTTGTCAGGGGCAACAGCTGCGGGTGCTTAGTAACCCACACAAATAACCTCCGCCTGTGGTGACAGAACCGACAAATATTTATCTCATATGACTCGTATCGATAGAAACACTTCTGATCATGATACAGAGATTCAAAAAAAAAAAAAACAGCAGCTTCTGTGACAGCAGCAGCATCCGTTTAAAAAACCCTAGTGTGTGTGTGTGTGTGTGTGTGTGTGGAAGGTGGACGGGTGTGGAAGCCACAGAATGCAAAGCTGTTAATTTTATAAACCTTGAAACCTTAACTGTTACATTGGGGGTCAAAATGTTTTTTTGCTTTTTTAAAATTGTAAAACCTATTGCAGGGCCGACGGTTCTACCTGTGATACCGGCTACGACTGAACCTCTGAGACTCTTCTGAACACATGGATCGTCTCAGTCACAAATATTATAAAAATGTACCATATGATCTTTTCAGATTTTTAAAGGCTCAGTCATTAAACTAAGTTTAGAATTAGTTGAAGGCCGACTCAAAGTATTGGCAAAGAAAATAAACTTTATCTAAGAAATTAGGTTTGAAATGTTGAGTGATAAAATAGTCACTGAAAAATGAAAAATCTATAGAAGCAGAGAAGCAGTAGTTCTCCAAGAAGACAAACATCTGCTGCACCACACACACTGGGTGTGTTCAGCATCAGGGAAGGAGGGAGAGGAGGAGGAAAAGCCAGACAGATGTGAGGAAAGGTGGTCGGTTCTCTGGACTGGGAGGAGCTGCTCGTTCTCCCATCCCTCCCCCTCTCGCAGAGAAAGTAGTAAACCCAGTCAAGGAGGGTGAGGAGACTCAATCTGTGCGACTGTTGGACATCCTGCAGAGCAGCAGCAGCAGCAGCATTTGGCGGCAGCAACACAAGGTAACAGACTTTCACCCAGAAACCTATAAATCATCCTGGGAGATTTTTGAGATTTGAAGGAAATCTTTTCTTTATTCAGTTAAAACTTGTTGCATCTTTCCTTTACTGCTCTGTTCATGACTAAAGTCTGACAGCAGCTTCATGTGATAGTAGAAAAAAACATTCAATTAAAATACGACTAACAGAAAATCCATACATCACCCGCTTTATTTGACTTTTAATGATTTTTGGCTGTTTTGTTTTTTTAAATTTATTTCTTGACGGATCCGCGTCAAATATGAAAAGGTGAATTTTCTCCTTTAATATATTGGTATTTTGGAGATTACATTGGTGTGTGTGTGTGTGTGTGTGTAGTGGGGCAGGGCGTGGCAGGCTACCACACCCACCCTGACTGCCAATGAATGAAGAAACACGACGTCTTCTTGACTTCCTTATCTCAACTTTAACTTCTGTGATTTTTTTTGTTTTAAATTTTTAAACTAATCAGTGGTTACCACAGAGTCTCTGACCCCACGGTTACCGTGAGTCACAGGAGAGATGCTTCAGAGGAAGAGGAGAGGGAGGAGGGATGTGTGTCAATTAGAGTTGTCACTTTTTGGAAATAAAAAGCAAATTAACGAGAGTGGAGTTTATCCTGAGATCATACTTTTTCTACTTCCCATTTATTCTATTGTCCTCTCTTCTCTTCTCTCCTCTCCTTATCAATATATACAAACTTTACTTTTTTTTTTTTTTACGTCACATGTCAAACCCACATTTTCTTACATGATTGTGCATTTTATACCATGACTTTTCTTCCTCTTTTAATAATGATTCCCCTTCTCTTTAACTAGTTTTTTCCATTCTCTTTCTTCTGACTTTTTATCCTATAATTATGACATTTGTCTTTCCAAACCAAACGTTTTATGTCCTATTTTAACTTTTTATCTGTGATATATTTGTGATAAACTGTTAGCGTAGCCGTCAGTGTGGAGATTCATGAAGTTGCTGATTCGACAACATTGTTTTCCGTGCAAACCAATCGGGTTTCACTCCGTGTTTTAGGCTCTTGGCCCAGGAGCCTAAAACAGGGAGACTCATGGTCTGTCCCGGTGCACACACACACACACACACACACACACACACACACACGTCCACAGACAATAGCAGCGTTCTGTGGGAAAAACACTCAGAGTGGAATTCTGTTGTGCATTTTTCCACAGTTTTAACAAGCCTATTCCTACAGGTACACACACACACACACACACACATACACACACACACACCAACATGGTTCCACCAACAGAGCTCTACTCGTGCATCCACTCATGGATCCCCTCTAAGTGGATTATGGGTAAAATTGAGTTAGATTGACGAAGCGTCCTGACAACCAAACAAGCAGAGCACTCAGCCAAACACACACACACACACACACCAGTTTTCTGAACGTGTGTTTGGATCTGTGTGATTGCACAACAGCGTTGTTGCTTCCTGTTTGCGGTGTTTCAAAGTGAGCATCACAGTGATGTAACAGCACGACTCTGATTCTGAGATGGGGATCTAACGATAGTTGACGAACCATAGGATCGGCAATTTGTTTTTTGAAAGAAGTCTTGTTTGACAGAGGAAACTCAACCGGATTCTTAAATTTAAAACATGGGGCACGGAACAGGTCGACGATTAAAGCTAAAACAATCACCGCAGAACACCAAAGTATGGCTGCAGTTAGGACAATACAGCAGTGCTTTCCAAATTGGGGGGGCGGGGCCCCATTAGAGGTCATGGCGCTACTGCAGTAGGGAGTGCAGGGGGCGCTCTGGTGTCTTTATTTCCTTTGTCAAATGCGAATAGCACTCGTGTAGAAATCACAATGTTTTAATTAAAGAAAAAAAAGTTTGTTTTGAAGGAGTAGCTGAGAAGCTGTCGAAGTGGGAGGGGCTTAAAAAAATAGACCTATCTACCAAAGGGGGCGCTGCAAAAAGAACCACTGCCAATCACAGGCCATGAAAAAAGGAACAGCAGCTAATCCCACTCACATTCACAGCCCCCCCCGGCGGGGAAACACTCCATTGCACTAAGGTTAAACCAGTGATAGGTCTAAATTCCCCCCCCCCCCGTCACCTGACCCCGGTCCAGAGTCTCTGAGAGATGAAACATACTTCAGTCAAAAACGTTTTAAAAAACATTTTCATGTGGCTCACACACTGCACACATCTGCCCCCCCGCCCGCTGAGGCCTTGTTGGCGTTCCTCGTTTTTTATCCCCCCTCCGCCATTTTCTTCTCCCATTTCTTTCCTGACTCGATTCCATATGCAGTACAGTCATGGCGGCGGCGGCGGTGGAGCTGGTGGCGTGATTGATTTTTCCATTACGACCCTGAGCGTACATTTATTTTGAGAGCGTTTACATGAGGTGTAATTGGTGCCCTGACTCTAAAGCTGTAGTGGGCGTATTGAGTATGGGCGGGGGGGGGGGGGGGGGGGGGAGGG
>NC_024326.1:12934756-12961582 GCF_000523025.1 Cynoglossus semilaevis
CAGCCAGACGGTGACACATCTGGAAAACATCAGGAGGCTGGAAAATCTTACAAGGGAGTAGGAGAGAGGAGAAGCAGGGGGAGGTGCAGAGAGCCAGGGAAAGAAAAGGGGTGGTGAAAGAGAGGGGCCCCCACTGGTGACTCACACGTTTGCCATTCCACTCCATCACTGTGTGTAAACGCTGTGTCCTTCTGTGGCCCAGGCACGGGCTTCCCCATGGTCCTCCCTCCTGTCTTACCCATGTTCCCCATGTTCTGGAACATCTCTCTCTCTTCCAACTTCTGCCTTTGTTCTATGCTGGATCATGACATTTGGATCATGACACCTCAGCCCCTCCCCTCGCCCCTACAGCTGGGGGGCGCCAGAGGTGTTTAATGGGACTAATGTAAACTGTCCATTTCTGCCTGTTTAAAACTGTCTCTCTGTGTAAACACACACACACCGCACATACAGCCAAGTGGGCGTGGCCACCAGAAGAGGTGGGAGGAAGAACATTTCTGCACAGTAACATGTCTGGTTCTGGTTCTGGTTCTGGTTCTGGTTCTGGTTCTTCTGGCTGATCCAGAGTTGCGGTGCGTAACAGTGGAGCTGCCTGGTGGAACATCAGAGTCATGAAAAGGTCATGACCTCTCAACATTTGAGAAGATTTTGAGCAAATCGACATCAGGGAGTCGCCACTACTGTCTATATCATTGTATAAAATCACTTTTTAAGTTCTAAGTTTCAGTTAGAACCTAAACGTTGGTCTTCACTGACTGGTGAGTTAATGTAAAGGCCAGACTTTGTCAGACTTTCAGTTTCATCCTAAACCAGAAGAGTTATTTTCTGTAAACTCTTCAAGTCATCATTCTGACCTCACTTAAGTCACCGCTGTAGTCCAAGTCCTCCGGCCTTTGAAGGCAGCCAAACAGACATGGGCAGGCGGTCGTTACGGTCGACTAAAGAGTTAAAACTTCACGGCTTGGCTTCGTAAATGGTTCAGATTTTTGTTTAGAGTTCAAGAGGCGTGAGGATGGACGATTTTACGATCCCAATGACAGATGCTCCGACTCACGCAGGGTCTGTGGGGGCTTGGTGGGGGCCACACCCCATCATGGACATGTCTCAGCCTTTAATGCAGGAAGGATTTTCAGAGTGGAAGCAGCCTGAGCAGGAACGCCGCTGAGAAGGTATCGTCTACAGTCTGATAGAAGGCAGAAACATTTCTGAGTGTTTACCAGCAGCTGTGACCTGATGTAAATGTGCAGCGACCACAGTGCACTCTTTATGTGAGGTCTGAAAATTGTCTTTTCATGGTTTCATTCCTTTTTCAACCATTCAGAGAAGTACAATGACAGCACTGTGTGTCTGAACAGGGAGTGCAGGAGTAAACTGCCAAACAAAGAGAACATACAAGCTGTTGGTCTAATGTGGTGCAGGCTGTTTAATAGTCCAGCACAAGGTCAGGGACGCTGCACAAAAGTGAAAACTGAGAGTTTGGCTACATTTTTGTATCTGGAAGTATGGATTTTATTTTAAAGGAAGTCTTTCTCCGTCTTCCCCTACAGAGTCAATCTTCAATCATGGCGATCGTGCTACAGTCCACTCCTCTGCTCTGGGCCCGGCTGGCAGCTCTGGTCTTCACCTGCATAGCCTTCTCTGTGGCTGTGCACGGCGGCAGACTCCACGGTGGCACCGGCGACTTCTGCCTCTTCTGCTGGACCTTCAGCTTCGCAGGAACTCTGCTCGTCCTCCTGGTGGAGCTGTTTGGCCTTCAGACCAGAGCCCCCGTCTCCTGGAAGAACTTCCCAATCACATTTGCCTGCTATGCCGCCCTGCTCTGCCTCTTCGCTCTGGTCATCTTCCCGCTTTACTTCCTGAAGGGAAACCTGGGCCCCAGTGAGACCCGTGACTATCGCATCGTCTCCACCGTTTTCTCCCTCCTGGCTGCTATAGCCTACATCTGCGAGGTCAGCATCAGCAAGGCTCGTCCAGGCGAGGTCGCCGGTTACATGGCCACGGCTCCAGGACTTCTGAAGGTGTGTGAGACCTTCGTGGCTTGTATCATCTTTGTCTTCATCAACGACCCGGTGTTGTACGACAATCACGAGGCACTCAAGTTCTGCATGGCCGTCTACTGCATCTGTTTCATCATCTCAGCGGTCATCATCCTGCTCTGCATCGGCGAATGCACCGGGTGCCTCCCCTTTCCGTTTGCCCGTCTCCTGTCCTCCTACGCTATGCTGGCCGTTGTCCTGTACCTGTTAGCCACCATCCTCTGGCCCATCTACAACTTTGACCCCAAGCACGGCGGAAACAAAAATCGGCCGTACAACTGCTCCAGCACGTTGGGCCTGTGTGTCTGGGATAAGGCGATGACGGTGGCGGTGCTCACCGGTGTCAACTTCATCCTCTACCTGGTCGACCTCATCTACTCCACCCGCCTGGTGTTTGTTAGCGCCTGAGTAAAAGAAGTAGCTTATTGAAGGCCAGCAGTATGCTCTAAAAAACAAAACAAAACTGAATTTGGCATTTTTTATTTTATTTCTAGAAGCTGTCAGAGCTGCTGTCAAATGCAGGCAAATACCAGTGACCTCAGTGGGTGTGTTGGTGTCTCGTAATAGGCACAGAAAATCTAAAAAAAGCATGTGACCTAATCTGTGGGCGCTGTCACGTGTAATGTCTTTTAATAGAACCAAAGCAAAAAAAGAACCAAAAACCAAAACCAAACATTAGAACCTCAGTTGTCCCTTTTCAAGAAGACCTTAAAGTCTTGAGTTTTTCTGGAGATGTTTCACGTCTCATCTAAGAGGTTCTTTCACCTCTGAACCAGTTAAAAGATCTTCAAGAAATTCAAGCAACACCCTTTAACCCACACCTAAACGTTTGGCAATGAAGATGACCTAGATGAGTGAGAACGAGGACGTGGTTCTGGTTCTGGTCCACTTCAGTCCTCCTCCTGTTACAGCATTGCTCCCCTGGAGCTGTCAAACTTTTCCTACCTCCACGTTTTGCTTAGTTTTAGTTTCCCTTGGAACAAACGGTCTGGTGCGACGTCTGCACAGATCTGTTGGCACGCCGTGCTGACACCATCTGCCCAGGTGGTCTAAGTTTGAACTCCCCACTTCATCCCTGACCAAATCTGTTTCACCAGTGAGTATTTGCTAAAACCAAGTCTTCAAATTTTGAATTATTTTTGGCCCCAAGTTTCATTAGAAAAAATGACAATTTGACTTTTTGTGTGAAGCATACTTGTTGTGTTATGGCCTTAACAGAGGTTAGAAAACAAAGTTCAGGCTCCGTGGCTCTGTTTACAACAGTATTCCCCAAAGAGAGCCATCTAGTGGTGTGAGGGAGCATTTCAGTGTCAAACATGGATTGCAGTAGCTTGAATATCATGTTGTTACAGAGCTGAATGTGATTTCTGAAACATGCTGGTGTTACATAAAGTGTAAACATATCCAAAAATCAATTCCAAAAAACAGAAGTTGTTTTGTCGTTGTTCCTGTTAGCATAAAGCTAAAGTTTGACAATCTTGAATGACGCTAATGTTAGCCGCTCGTTTTATGAAATTAAAGACTATAAACACGACTCACACAAATGCTCGGCATCGTAGTGAACAAATAAAACGAGATTAAATGTAAACCACTGGGTTTTGAGTCTGAAATAGCTAAATGTTGACTAAAGGTATGGCTAAAGTAGTCATGCATATGCACTGAAGTAGGTCAGAACAGGTATAATTGGATAAGAAATATAAGATAAATAAGAAACGCAGAACAGGTATAATTGGATAAGAAATAAGAAACAGTAAACAGAAAGAAAAAAAGTAAGCTAACGGGATTTCCAGACATGCCTGGCAGTTAAAGGACGTGACGTAAAAATAATACAAACAGCTGTGTGTGGTCAGGAAAACATGATCCAATAACATGAAACCAAACATCCAAAAGTCGCTCGTATTTGAGTGTCAAGTAATTCCAGTCCATGATGCAGCTCTGATGTTTAAGCTGAGATAGTTCTTATGATATTAAAATAAATGCTACTTTAGCTTTGGCTCCATGTCTATACATATATGCAAGCTACAATCCTATAACTAATAAAAACTATATGTGTTAACTGTATGTAGCCTTAATGTGGGAAGAACGTGAAAAATAATGTAATTGGAGGAAAAGTGCACTTATTTACTCCTAACTTCTTTTTTGTGTGTTTCACGTGTTGGTGTCGTCAAATATCAAAGCCTCTGTTTTGCCCTTTTTGGGTCGTTGAGTTTTAAAGCACTGCTGTAAAAACACGACACACAAACAGAGTGTAGTAAACATGTCGACAAACACACACAGATCTTTTTCATTTCACTGCTTGTGTTTCATGTATGCTCGCCACATCAGTGTTGTAGGAGGAGATAACACAGGGGTTCAATAAAACCACATGGAAAACAGATGTGTGTGTGTTCCTGTTCAATATGATCTACATTTATTTATTATGTTTCCGTTGCGTTGCTGCCAGAATGAGGGCGTTGCGGTGGCGGCAGCATCAGCCGCGGGAAAAGTAGCAGCCGTGGCTCTGGGCCACACCTACTGCTCTGACACCATTTTGTTAGGAGAGACTTTAACTGGCCTGTTCTATTGCTATTAGACTGTGAACTGTACTGTATATGTTTTGTAGAATGTTAGCGACGCTAACAGCGTAAGACTCTAATCTCGTTTGCTCTACTCGTATTATTGAAACCGAGAGTTTTCGTACGTCAGACACAACAGATACACAGAGATACAGTGCATCATGACTCTAGTCCTGATGCAGATGTGTTGGTTTTCTGATGCTTCCAAGTAGGCAACACGAAACATACAAATCTGTCTTCAAAAGACACACACACGTGCAGAGATGTTGGTAGAAGCCAAAACATTCCTTCAGTGTTTCCTCATTTTGCCACCAGAAACAGCTAGTAGCCGTCTGCTGCGCTGCAGACTCACGTCTTTCATCATCTCTTCTCACAGCAACTCAGTCAATGACAAACAGCTGTTTGTCAACAGCACATTCAGTTGTTCAGTTGTTCAGTTGTTCAGTTGTTTAGTTGTGCTGTTTCCTATTAGTCCCAATTCACATCAACACATCTGTGTCTCTGTGACCTCTGACTGACTGGGAACGCTGCTCTGACGGGGACCACAGGAGTTCTGATGCTGTGAACGTGTGGACACAACACACAAACAGTGACGTCATCTCTCCACTAATCATACAGTATCTCGCACCACCATCAAATACCCCTCAGCCACTCCTGTCTTTATCAAACCACAGTTTATCTTGTAGTTCCAAATCTTAGCCTTTCTCCAGCTCGACAAACTGTGAATTAGATCGTCTTTGGGTTTTTAAAATATAAAATATTAACAAATACCTTCACCCAAAACCGTTTAGCATCTAAAAAAAACCTCTGTACACTGCCACCTACAGACAAAAATGATACAATCAAATATATTCAGGTTTTACCAAGGTGACATTATGTTAAATTTAAGTCAGGAAATGCTAACTGACAGCATTTTCTTCCTCAACAACACACAAACGTCTGTGCATAGTATAAACACCGCACAAATGAATGTGGGCAGGGGTTGGAGGAAGAGTGGAGTGTGGTATCCATGTGGGCTGGACCACCAGTTGGGAGTGTCCCACACTGTTATGAACCTACAGATTTAATTCAGTCAGTATTTGAGAAAGTTCTAACACAACAACAACAGCAACATGAGATGTTACACTGTTCTGTGTACAGTCACATCAACAGCAGGCAGTGACTGTGATGCTGCAGTCGGACAGTCTGTGTGTCTTTACATCTTATCCAATGTGGAATATTCTTTAGGGTCCAGTCAGCAGCTGTTGTCTGACCCTGACATTTAAACTGTCGGACTAAATACTGTATATTCAGTACTAGTGGATGCCTGAGTTTTCAGCTCCCTCTTGTGGGAATCTCCGTTATTGCAGTCGTTATATCCTCGAATAGATACATCATGTAGCCATAAAAACACCAATACCGAAGCAATAAAATACATATAATGTACATAAAAGACACATTGTACATAAAATATTATTTAAATTACAATTACAATATTATTTAAACGGACAAACGGCAGTTTACTCACCAAAACATCTGAGCAGTAGTAAATCCATCCTCATCTCCTTCCTGATGATGAGTTCAATGACTGTTGTACAGATTACCCGTGAGTTTCTGCTCCGTTCTATCGTCCTTCATGTTGACGTTGAAAGTCCAGTCTGTCCTGTCGTATTTATGGGAAACATTTTAAATGGTGTCCGCTCGACACTGGAGCAGTGGACACAGAGAGAACTTTATTTTCGAGCAGGTAGCTAGATGCTGTTTGCTAGATTGAAGACTGTGTGTTCTTTGAACATCCAATCAAATCACTCAAATCGTCAACGTAACTAGGCCCAGGTAGACGGCCGAGATATGCCGGTTTTATGACAGCTCCTAATCTGATTGGTTAAAAAAATATCCTCGGCATTTATTTTAGACGAATGATTCTGAAGGCCTTAAGGCAGATTTCTTCTTCCCTGGCAACACATGAGGCTGAAATATGATTGGCTAAAATTAAAAAAAAAAAAAACTCGAGAGAAAAGCTGGGAACAGAATTATCTGTATTATTTCATAAATGTTCATGATAAATAAATTTAAAAACAAGTCCCTGAGGCTGACACTGTCCAGTCAGAGGAGGCCTTAGACTTTTTTTTCCACTTTCGTGTCAGAGTGACCTTATTGGTCTATTCATAGATTTGGGAAACTATGTAGACAAAAAAAAAAAGTAAGAAAGAAAGAAAGGTTGAACTAGTGATTATTTTTACAGAGTTGTTAAAAGTCCAACACAGAAACAGCAGTGATTCAGTCACAGTTTTTATTCCAACACCTCTGAATGACTGTGATGTAGAACCTGACCTCACGTCTTCCATCATGGCTGCTCTTATTACTGCTCCAGGAGCTCAGTGGGAACCAACTCCTTTTTTCCTACTGGGGTTTCAGCTAATAAAGCAATAAAAGCCAGAGTTTCAGGATTAAATCAAGTGTCTCCAGAAACATTCACCTCCTGGACGTTACTTTATTACAGCAACTTTTGAATGAAACACTTGTGTTCCACTCCACTCTGCTCGATTCCAAATGAGATTTCCACACCTTTATTTTAATCACTGGTGACTGTGGTCTATGGGTGCCTACAAATCAAAGGGTGGTGGTTCGATGCCCACTTCTGGCACTGGACAGCTATTGAACTTGTTGCCCTTGTTCTCAGTATGAATCTATGTCTGGTTAGTCTTATTATGGGACATTATTAGATGAGAGACTGTGGAATAGTGGATAGAAACCATCATTTCTGCAGAGGGTCAGCAGTTCGATCCCTGGTTCTCTTTTAGCCGTGCTAACTGCTACACTATTTTCGTTAGCTTTGTTTTGCTGAGCCTCAGTTTTACGAGTTGATTAATTATTCAAATGTAACTTTTGTCTGCTCAGTCAGATGAGGACATTGAGAAAACCTCAATAAACATTCACCTACTGTGAACTTCTCACATGTGAGGTTTCCTGAACTGCAGCCAAAGACAAAAGCAGCCGGAGCCGAGAGCGTCGGCGTCGTGGAGGAGTTACGGCTCCCCCACGACATTCTGACGGTAAGCTCATCTTTTAGGACGTCCAGGAAGAAACGACAACTACATCAGGACTTTTTTGATCTTCAGCTCCAAACATTCCCATATATGGCAGTGTTAAGGCATATAGACTCATAAAACTGTCAGGAAAACAGAGAATGCTGCTTTAGTGTCTTTTTGTGAGGCCGCCACGGTTTTATGGCCGTCCGTGTTTCAGGAATAAAGAATGGAGAGATTTCGTTTCTGCCTTTTGCTGAAATGTTTCTGTCAGAGCGAAGACCAGCAGACAGAAGAAAGTCAGACCTGTGTGTACAGACACGAGTCTGATATAAGGCAGTTAAGGTGTCCACGGTCATAATCCCCTACAGGGGGCACTGTTCTGTATCATAAAACCGAACAAATGACGTGCTCACACACGTCAAACTGCTCCACCACTCACAGCCTTCATTTACGAGGTAATGTTTAAATTAAAAAAAAAACTTTTAAAAAACTTAAATATTTAATACTCATAAGTACTCTAAGTTCTGTCTAAGGTTGAGCCTTTTTCGTTCCTGTCCTGTTGATAAACGATTATCTTGAAAAAATGCTGAGAACTTTTTTTGCATCAATAAAGCTACATTGAAAAATGTAAATGTCTATTTACAAAAATGTACAAACTTTTTATCACATCTTCTCATGTTTCATTTGGATTTTCTAGTAAACAAGTATGAAAAAACCCCACAAATTTAAACAGTTTATTGTATAATTTATATTGAAAACATTAGTTTCCCTTTTGTGAAACTGTATCAGTTACTTGTGGTCATCAATACAACAGTGTCCTGGTAATTTGAATTCCCCTGTCGACTATCACGGGTCACAGAGAGACTGGAGTGCACGGAGGGTGTAAATGGCTGCTGACCTACAACAGGAGAGAGAGAGACCTCAGTTTGGCTGGTTGTCCATCTGTGAGCCTGACTGGTACGACTGGAAGTTCTCTCCGATGTACTCGGAAACTGTGGAAGAACAAGAGGAAACCAGCGTTCAGTGTCGTCTTTTATATCACAACAACCATCATCCACAGGTGAGAGAGACTCGAACCATCCAAACACTAGTCTTAGTCAGCTGTTTTACGTCGTTATCAAGGTTGAAATCAATCAATCAATCAACAAATCTCTCCACTCACACATTCACGGCTCTGGATGTTAAACTCCTGGAGGTCACTCACCTTCTTCAAAGGTAATGTGGTGCATGGCCACTGAGCTGGTGAAGTCCAAAGGACATTCCTGCATCTTCACCTCCCTCTCTCCTCCATGTCCCACTCCCATCTCCCTCCCCTGTTGATCCCAGCCGTCATAATGGGAGTAAGGTGCTGGGCAGATGTCCTGGTAGGCACTGGGGTGAGAGGGAGGTGACGGACACACCTCCTGAGGGTAAGTGGTGTAGTGTGGGTAAGGGGAGGTAGGTATAGGAGGTAGAGGGGAGCTAGAGATGGGGCTGCCCGCTGGAAATGGACTGAGAGAGGAGGAGTGGGAAGGAGAGGGTGAGGAGGAGAGGTAGGGAGAGTCCAGCCACGGAGAAGGGGACGGGGAGGGGGGCTGTGGACCACGGGGGTACAGGGGAGGAAGGAGCTCCGTGAAGCCCAGCTCAAGGTTCTCGAAGCTGGGGTGACGTTCAGAGAGAGCTGCTCTGGAGCCTCCGGGTTCCTCTGGAACAGACTCAGGTTTGGAGCAGAATTCCTCCTGGTAGCTCATGGAGGGGCAGGGAGGAGAGTAGGTGGTGGGGTAAGGGGGGGGGGGGGGGGGGGGGGGGGGGGGCGCCCCCCCCAGGGGGGGGGGGGGGGGGAGGGGGGCTGTGGACCACGGGGGTACAGGGGAGGAAGGAGCTCCGTGAAGCCCAGCTCAAGGTTCTCGAAGCTGGGGTGACGTTCAGAGAGAGCTGCTCTGGAGCCTCCGGGTTCCTCTGGAACAGACTCAGGTTTGGAGCAGAACTCCTCCTGGTAGCTCATGGAGGGGCAGGGAGGAGAGTAGGTGGTGGGGTAAGGGGGCAGGTGGAAGCCCAGAGCTCGGTCTTCAGCTGCAGGGTGGAAGCCTCGGTCCATCCTGGGCTGACCCTCCACAGGACACACGGTCCCTCTGTCCAGAGGCAGCAGTGAGGGTCTGGACAACAGAGGGTCTTCCTCTTTAAAAATGACTTTACAGAAAAAAGAAAAAAAAAATATTATGATTTCTTTCATCTGAAGTGAGAGAAGTCACAGAAACATCGCTCATTGACGTCGTCACTCACTGGGGAGAAACTTGAAGCAGTGAGTGCTGCTTCTCTTCCTCTTCCCGTTAGAGACGTACAGACTGACAGACATGGGTCGACTGACGGACAGGTCGCTGTAGGCTGGAACTCTCACCCGCAGCAGACACTAGAAGATAAAGGTGTGGATTTGTTCACGAAAAGTCGGTGACGTTGTAGAGACTGTAGTTCAGGACTGAGTTACCTCGTTACTGTGCTCACGGTCCACATGAGCCTCTTCCTCCCACTGTAATTTACCATCTTACACACACACACACACACACACACACACACACATGCACAAGATCAGTGTCACACTTCACATTTAGTCACACATTGGGTTTGTTGTCAACTCTATAACGCCCTCTAGTGGAGGCACAGGATAGCATCTTGGACAAGGACGTTAAATTCAAATTTGTTCTTTTATCTGAACTTTGACCTTTAAAATCCCACAGTGGACGTTTACCTGTCCCTCTCTCCATGAACAGGACTCTGGAGATGGGCAGGAAGTTGGTGCCGCTCAGCAGAAGTTCCTCGCCACCCTCCACGGAGCAGGAAGTGAGGCTGACGGACTCGATGACGGGCAGCTCCTGAGCTGAACGCTGGGCTGAAGAGGGGAAAAAATAATCTGGTCAATTTGAGGTGTTTTGATTTCATTTTGAACCAAGGTTTGGAAGGTTCACAGACCAGGGGACTGTGGTTGGTCAAAATCACTGACTCACAGCATTCAATGGGCAACGAAGCAACCTGCAGAGCCAGAACCCGGCCAGGCGGGCCCACGGGGGGCGCTAGAGGAAGGTGGGTGCGAAACACCAAGCGGACTCTGGTGTTCTTCCTGCCGACGTCTGTCTCTCCTTTCCTCAGCTCAATGTCTGAGTTCCTCAGCTTCAGGATCCCAGCGCAGTCGATGCTGGAGATAACGAGCAGAAGAAGAAGAAGTCAGTGAAGAGCTGGACGCACGTCACGGCTACGGCGGCGCTCGGTGCTCACAGTGCAGTCATGTTGTTCTCAGGGTTGAGGGGAATGTCCAGCAGCTTGGTTCCAGCCTGGACGCTCTCGTGACTGGCAGTGCCAACCATCTTCCCTGTCACTCTGCAGGAGAGAAACATCAGCTGACAGAGCAGTTCTACTACTGAACGGTCGTAAATTCAATGGTAAAGTTGATGCTACACTATTGAAGACAAAAATGAACTGAAAATGTGAGGGTTGATCTAAAAAGAACTTTAAAAAAAAAACATAGACAAAGTCAGCTGTCATTCATATAAAAAACATTTCAAAATTAAATGTGAGGGTTGATCTAAAAAGAACTTCAGCTCTGTCATTCATATAAAAACATTTCAAAACCTTCCAATTAGTCTTCAGTTAAGTCCAATAAAATGAAAAAATTACTACCATTCAGTCCTACTAAATGTTTTCAGTAAACTGATAAATAAAAACACAGTCCAAATCCAGGATTATAATTTTCAGAATCAGAGAATAATTAACATTTTTTTCCAAACATATAACGACTCGTTGCACCTTTTACAATGAACATTTCTGTTGTGTTTTTTTCCCCCCAGATTTCAGAGGAGACGTCTCCTGATGTGACAGATATAATCTTGGAAGATTAGGATTAGGATTACCTGTGTATCTGATAGAAGGGGTGGGGCCTGATGGACCTGTCGTCAGCTGTTCCAACAAACACCTGTAGAGACAGAGGTTTCCTGTCTGTGTATCCACTCAGCTGTAAGGACAGAGGACAGAGACGTTAGGGGGGAGACACCCCCACATCACAGCTGCCCCCACAGGTCTGGGCCTCACCTTGACCACTGGATGTCCGCTGGGTGCAGCCTTGACAGCTCCTCTGCTGCCCTCCGTCTCGTAGTGAGCTCTGTGGTGAGGACGAGGCTGCACCTCGATGTGCAGCTCGTACTGGTCAAACTGGGACGGCAGCGGCCAGTCCAGGGGCGGCAGGGCGTTAGACCTGGTCACACAGATGCTGCTGATTATTCAGAGCACGCGCTCGAGTCCGACCGCTGACTTGACGGGACGGAGACACAGGTGTGAGTGAGTACCTGAAGAGCGGGCTGTGGGCATTGGCTCGAGATCTGCCCCAGGCCAGGGCAGGGGGCACAGAGAGGTAGTCCATGCCCAGTGGAGGAGGCTCTCTCCTGACCTGCTGGGCCTCAGGCAGTGGGCAGGGGGAGCTGTGGCCTGGAGCCTGCTCCTGATCCACCTCCCTGGGAGACAGCTGAGGAAGAGAAGAAGCGAGGTTTGAACCTTCAGTCCTTTTCACCGCCGTGACCACAGACCCTGACTGTCCTCCACGTTCACCTGTTCCAATGAGGTCTTCCTTGTTTTCTGTGGGATGCTGAGCTCACAGCTGCTGGGCGGAGCCTGTGTCTGCAGGCTGGAGTCCCCGCCCTCCAGGTTGCACCCCTGCAGTTCTTCTGAGTAACTGCTCCTCCGCGAGGTACAGGGAGAGGCCAGAGGGGAGTTGCGGCGTTTCTTACCACCAGGGGACGTAGGCCTGGACGACGGAGAGAGACCGAAGTGGACGGCGGCCTCGTTGAGCTCATCATCCTCCACCAGCAGGGAGTCGCAGCTGGAGGCGGGGCTCAGCCAGCCACGGGAGGAGGGGCTGGAAGCGGGGCTGGGGCTGAGGGAACCTGGACAACGGTCACGGTAGGTGAAAGGGTCCAGCAGGGGGAGGTAGAGGCGTTCTCTGTCCCACCCTCCTCCACCTCCCATGTCCCAGTAGTTGGAGACGTTGGATGCAGGGTCGTCTTCAGGGGAGATGGTGGTGATCTGGATACTGGGACATTCCACCACACGAGACTCTGAAACCTGAGGAGAACAAAGACCAAAAGCAGTAACATATTATATCTAAAAAAACTCACTTTTCAAGTGTCAGTCTTCAACAGCCAATCAGAAAATCCCTCCAGATGGGACGGTGCGGACCAGTTTTGGAAAGTGCACCACCTTTTTGAAAACAGCGTTTGAAGAATGAAACAGAACTAATGAGCACACACATCGGTTCTTCTTACCTGCACCGACCGTGCTGGCAGACTCTCGTAAGTTCCGCTGAACTCTCTGACCGGAGCCCGTCGCGGAGGCGGAGAGTGCATCCCAGCCCGCTGACTGGCTGAGGGAGGCGGGCTGGGGATGCTGATGGAGTGGGCTGCATGGGTGGCAGCCAAGTGGTTGTCTGTGACTGGAAACAAACAAACAAGGCTGTGATTTCATTTGGCAACTTCTGACACTGTAAAATGAGATTTAGAAAAATTTAGGAAAAAAAAAACTGAAAACACACAAAGGCGTCCTCCAGAAGCTTTAGTTGACTTTTCTGAAGAAACTTTGTTTTATATATATGTATGTTTGTTTTCTTCAGCTGCTGCTAATAAAGATCTGAGTTCATTTCCCTAATATTGACTTTTATGGGCAGCGTGTTTTATTTTTTCTGGGGTACGGTCCAGAAACTAAAATGAACCTTCTCTGACACACGTTGGGGTCCGATGGTCACGTGACCTCACAGTGATCTTTTCCTTCAGAACAAGTTGACGACAGCTCACTGTTTTTTCATCTGGCATCATGAAAACTGGTGAGATGTCAAGGAAAAATATCACTTTTCCCTGATTTGATGGGTTTGAACTGACTTTTTTATTTCTCAGACAGTGAAGAAATTCATTTTTTGTTACTGTTAACGTTAAAAAGTAAATTACAACAGAAATATGGAAAGGTACAAAAAAAAATCTAATTTGAACAGAATGTTCCACCTTTAACCCCCCCCCGGACCCCCCCACTCCTGCCCCACTGTGTTTATTATAGAAGTACAAACTTCCTGGACTCAGACCATTGACCTTTTCACTTTGGGTGATTATGGTAACCACTCTGCCACCATGTGGCCAAGTTTTCTGATGTTCTGTGAAGTAAATAGTTGAGGTGAGGAATCTGAAACTGATTTAAAAAAAACAACAACATTTGAACCTCATTCATGTTTTTTTCTTTGTCTAAAAAAAAACACCATTAAAGTCATTCAGATATATGTCTGCAGAACTTGGCTTTACTGAAATAATAAAGTATTTCAGTCCACCATCCATTTTACCGCAGTCATATGAGAATGATTTACTAACAAAGCCCCCGGCCGTTTTTTCTTTAAAGCAGAAATGTAACCAAATCATTAAGTTTACTCCGACCTCGCTGATCCAGATCTTACACCAGCAGAGATCACAGTCCAGACTCCACAACGAACAAGGACGGGGACGCGGCGACCCCCGGAGCCACAGCCCCCACACCCCCACGCCCCCTCCTGGTTTCCTCCTGGCTTCACGGGGAGCCAAACAGTAGTCACGCTGTAACGAGCGAGGCTCCACTCGGTCATTGTTGCGCTGCAGTGGCGGCACGCCACCAGGCAGGCAATCATTGGTCAACATGGAGTCAACGACGGCAGCTGCCAACAAACCAAGACTCGAGAGTGAAAAATCTCCTCAAATGTTTCCTGGCAACAATAATATTTCCAAAGTGATTAAAGCTGCGGCGCTGAGGTAAGTCTCGTGCTGGTGGACGGCTTTTCACTGGAAACACAGATTCAGAAGATTGTGAGTCGACCAGCAGAGGGCTTCATGAGCCAAGAAAAGTTACCTAAACACCTATTAGAGACTATAAAAGTCTAATCTGGAATCTCACAGCTCCAGTCAGGGCTCAGGTTTTATTATGTGTCCTGAAGTGAACCCCAAAGAAGACGAATGTCTCAACCAGTGAATGGCACCCATTCATCCACCGCTGTACTGTATGGACTGGACTGGGACCTATCCTGTTGGTGGTGTGAGGAACTGCAGCTCCAGCAGCATCTTTTAATCCAGTCTTTTTTCTTTTCTTTTGACCTGCACAGGAGCTCCAAGTGAGCTTAAAGCAGTGGTTCTCAAAATGGGGGGCAGGGATCAACTATAGTCCCATTACCAGCCTCATTGGTCAGTGTGGTACAACATACAGATTGTGGGAAAGAAGCTGGAACACATGGACTTCAAACCTTTGACCGGCTCACTGTAAGGTCGTTTCAGATTTCCTCTGGGTTTTTTTAGGTTTAATTCACCAAAGTGATAAATGTGAAGGTGATTAAATCTGAAAAGTCCAGGTTTCAGCCTCAGTCGCACGAGAGAAAAGTCCGAGTGAAGAAACAACATGTTTCCTATTCTGAGTCCTGCGTCATGTGAAGACGACTGGAAGGAACACGCTGAGTTTGTCCAAGTGCTCAGATCTTTGGAGTAAACACAGAGTTACTGAACTCCACCTCCACCGTCCAACCGAGACACTGACTGGGACTGAAACTCATTTCTTTGGTCCAACGTCTTCCTCCGCTCTCCTTTTCATTTCATCTCGACCTCACGAAGCCGCGCAGGCATCAACAACCGTGACGTGACGGCGCCACATCAAACGTGTTTTGTTTTTTCTCGCTGTTGTTTTTAAAATTTTGGGGGACTCTGCTATAGATTATATCCATTAAGTCAGGGCTCGCTGCCAGGAGGGGGGGTGTGTGTGTGGGGGGGGGGCATGTTCTCATGCTGTTGTGGATTAAAAATGATCTGACACAAAGATGTACAGACGTAACATCACAACAACTGAGATTTATTTCCAGACCAATTTATGGGTTTATATTTCTGACTAACTTCAGTTCCTGGGATCGTGTTTGTTTGTTTGTTATCTTCTGGTTGATTTCTTAGCTGTTTATTTTTATTTATTTATTTACTTTATTTGAGTTTTTTTTTCTGGGCTAATTTACCTTCTTTTTTTTTACTCATTTGCATGAAATTTTGTGGCTAATGTTTAGGGTTTTTGTTCTATTTGTTAGTCATTTCTGAGTGTAACACTGGAGGAGGTGAAGATGAAGATGATGAAGATGATGAAGATGATGAGGTCGGACCAGGAGTTGAAATGAGCAGATCTGAGGACGAGAAGAAGAAGAAGAAGAAGAAGGAGGAGGAGGAGGAGGATGATGATGATGATGAGGAGACACCAGAGGATGTCACACATCATATGATCACATGGAGTGATCCAGGTGTTAAATATAGTATAACTGATACACTTCATATCAGTACCAGGAAAACAGCCCCATGTCCTGCTGGGTGGGGGTGTTCTGTGTGCCAGGGTGGGTGGGAAACAAACGAGGGTGGATGTGAGGACACGAGGTGTGTGTGTGTGTGTGTGTGTGTGTGTAAAAGTATATTTTTCCTGTTTGTTTTGTGCATCTCACCGTGTGCATTTTTCTTGCTTGGTGCATTTTCATGTGCGTGCGTGTGTTTGTTTGTGTGTGTGTTGTGTGTGTGATGTGTGTGTGTTGTGTGTGTGATGTGTGTGTGTTGTGTGCGTGCAGCCCCAGACTCAATGTGTTTCTAATCAGCTGTGCGTGTGAGTGGAGTTAACAGCTGCCATCTGGGGTAGGAACCTCAACCTCTGTGTACTGCACTCAACCTCAATCCTCCAAAAGTTTTGTCGCACACACGCACACACACACACACACACACAAACAAAAGTTTGTGCAGCCATCGTTGTTTGGATTTTGCATCCATTTCCATTCATTTTGGAGGCTGAGCTCCAACTCTGACCGTGCTCTGACAGTCGACGTAACGACGACAGATTTAAAGGAACAGTTCGTCAAGTTGTTGCCATAAAATATTACAGTACTTCCTCCTGCAGCCTTCATCTCTGAAGTCTGTTCATGTGTTTCCCTCAATACCTTCTTCACAGAGAACATTTAACACACCCAGCAGGTCTGAGCCCAGAGTTGGTCACGACAGAACCAACGTAGGTGAAGCTACCTGCCCTGGATCCCAGCATCCTTGATGTAGACCCCCCGTCGCCCAGCAATAAACAAAGACAAAATATTAAAAATGTAAATCTCCCTCCCCTCCCTGGCATTAGCTTCACGCCTCCCAAGAGGGGCCCGCCCCCACCTTTGGGAACTGCTTCATTTAATTGGCTGTGATGCAGGTACAGTTTAACAGTTGAATAAACGAGCTGCCCCCCTCCCCCCACTTCCCCCCACTTCCTACTCTCAGAAACTCATTTGTGGAACAAGGGTATTAAAAAAGAGAGAAAATACAGTAGGGGGCAGTGTTGCTGCCCTCCGTTCTCTCTACCTGTAGTTCAGGCCTCTGAGATGAGGATCTGCGTTGTTAGAACCAAGTTCTAGAAGAGTCAAATACAAACCCACACACATTTCCCATGATGCAATATTATCCACGCTTCCATACGCACCGTCCATGTTCCCATGGAGGTTCCCATGCACTTCAACACTCCAAGAAGAACCTACCCTGACCCAGGCTGCAGCTGCCGTTCCCGTCTCCACCGCCGGTGCAGGAGTCCAGCTGCTGCAGGACTCCCTCAGTCTCCTCCCCGGCTCCGGGACTCTCCTGTTCCACTGTCCGCACCGGCTCTGGTCCCCGGTTCTGCCGCGGCGGCGGATCCTCTTCGAACACTAACTTGAACTCGAACTCGCCCTCCTCCCAGCCCGGGCCCGGCGCGGCCCCCATCGCCTTCCGGCACCAGTGACGGAACCCGGACACTGAGATACGATCTTATCTTCTCCTGTCACTTCAGATTGCTCAGAAAATATTTAAAAATAAAAAGATCTATCTCGTCTCTTTGTGCGTCATTGCGCAAACCATCCCCGCGCCAGGAAAGGGTCTGGGTCGAACTTTTCCACGCCGCTTCCACGCACACGACGGTGCCTGCGCGTCTCGATCGGATCCTTGAAACTTTTCCAGACTGGATGAACTTCAAGGCAAGTCCAGCTCCGGATCTCTGCCCTCAGAGTCCTCTCCAAAGTATAGTTCCCGGGGAGAGGGGGCTTCTTCCTCTGGGCTCCATCCCTGCAGCGTCACCTACAGTAGAGAGAGAAAAACACTGACGGAGGAAAAAGTTGATCAGATATTTTTGTCGTCCTTTACCCTTAATTGCCTTTGGGTGGGTTTCCCAACTCCAGTTGATCCGCTGCTCCTCTCCCATTGGACCCTCGCCCTGTCAGTCATCCTCCCCTGCCCACCTCCTTCCATCCCTCCTTCCTCTGCCCCCTGCTCACTCCCCCTCTCTCCTTCGCTCACTCTGGAGGTTATTCTTTCAGAGCCATCTCCCTCCCTTCCTCCCCCTCCCTCCCTCCATCATCATTTCTGCTCTTGTTTCCTCCACTGTCTCTCCTCTTCTCTCATCAACATTTCCTTCCATCCTCGTGTGATTATTATTCCCATCATGAGCAGCTCTCAGCTCTACACGCTGCCATTAAATGCCCCGTCAGTTTGACCACCAGGGCGGTGATGTTAACTGTCGCTCACTCAACGCAACAGCAACTACTTCCTGTGGCGACAAACACACGACCCCTCTCCCAACCCCAGCCCTCCTGCCCCCTCTCCACTTCTTCTTTCTCCTCCCCTTTATTCTTCTTCTTCACCCCTCCTCCTCCTCCTCCTCCTTCTTCCTCTCTTCCTCCTCCCCTCCCTCCGTTCTCTCCCTCCCCACAGATCTGTTTCTCATTATCCTCTGTAGTCTGCTCTCTGTCTGAGTCAGGAGACCAAAAACTTAAATAAACACACTCTCTCTGGCTCTCTCTACTCCATATTCCTCCCCCTGCCCCCCCTCATCTCCCCCTCCTCCTCCTACTCCTCTTCTCAGCTCTTCCCTCTGTCCTCCTTCCTCCTCCCTCCTCCTCTTCCTCCTCTGGTTCTCACAACCATCAGGCAGAGCCGGTGTGTGTTGTACAGTGAGGCTGGGGGCTGGTTTCCCTCTCCCCGTCGCCCCCTCGGGGGGGTGCGGGCCTGCCCGGGGTCCTGGACCGCTCTCAACATGTTACAGTGTGGTCGGAAAGAGGAAAAAAATGGAACCGGGGGCAAAGACTGGAGGCCTGAAACCAGAGCTGACAAAATGACGGCCGCCGTCGGAACTGAACTCCCAACACGGCTCCAAACGGGGACGATGTTTAAATACCAGTGGTTGAGGGGGAAACGGAAATCTGAGCTTTTCTGGGAATGTTGTTGTGGTTCCTCACTGGTTTCCACTATAACAAATGCATCAAAGACGAGGAAATCAATACTTGGAGCAAAATCGTGAAGTTTGTGCAAACCTTCAACGACAGACACCTGGGAGGAGATCAGCTCTCACGACACATGAACCGCAGTTTTCCACCAAAGGTGTTTTTTTGGGGTAAATGGGGGGGTATACTGCCATATACTGCAATACTATAGGATAAAGGATATTGAAACAATATAATGAGTTTTTTTTTTGTAGCTTCATGAAATATATTGAGACAAATTTGGAAAAATCTGG
This sequence comes from Cynoglossus semilaevis, assembly GCF_000523025.1. Taxonomy (NCBI): domain Eukaryota; kingdom Metazoa; phylum Chordata; class Actinopteri; order Pleuronectiformes; family Cynoglossidae; genus Cynoglossus; species Cynoglossus semilaevis. Next base: position 12,953,912 of record NC_024326.1, read on the forward strand.
AAAAACCAAACTATAAACCAGGTTCTCCTCTCTCCCCTTCCTCCTCCTCCTCCTCCTCACATGCCACCCAGATCACAAGGACAGCAGCCTCGGTGAGGAAGGTCAGAGCTGCCGTGCGTCCAGGAGGATTCCACAGTGTTGGCTGTGCCGGAAAACTCCAGGAAATCTAAACTCACAACAACAACCGTCGCCCTCTCCTCCACTCTGACGCTCTGTTTGAACCACGGCAGATCCCCTTGACCAGGCTACACGTCTGGACACACAAATATCTGACACGTGATTGGCCGAGCAGATGGTAGCATTAGCAAACGGCTAAACATGTGTGTCTAATAAAGTGACCGCTGTTTGTTTGATCAAGGATGGCTTCAAGGATTCGGTCGAATCCGTATTTTGATTTTTAAAAATCTGAAAAAGCAACGCACATGTGTCGCCGCATCTGCAGCCTATTATGGGATGGAGGTCAGAAGAAATGGGAAGAGAGAGAAGGAGGTGACAGAAAGTTGGCGCTCACGGCCCGTGGATGTATACACAGTGTGTCGGCCACAGGGTTGTTTTGGAAAAGCCACACTTTAACATAAAGACCCACGGATCTGAGTTTTCAAAACATCTCGGAGCGGGAATTCTGTTGGGAATGTCGGTCGTTGAGACAGTCGTACTGGAGAAGTTTCCTGACTTCTTTGTGGAAGTGGAAGAAAGTGTAACGCACTCTGGTGAAAACTGAGGACTGTTAGAAGTTTAGGGACATTTAATTCATATAAGAACATCCTCCTTAGGAGGAGGAAGAGGAGGAAGAGGAGGAAGAGGAGAACCTGGAGAGCCAGTCAACTGTTTAAAGGATTTGTTTCTGCAGCGTGATGGATGAGAGCAACACTGAACTGAAGAGGAGGGGGAGCAGAGGAAAAGGCAGATATATCATTTTTGTGAGTGTGCTGCCCTCGTGTGGTAACAAATGGAATGTGTTTTCCAGTAATCTTCCTCAAAAGCGAAACTTCTCCTTTTAGGAAGAAAAAACAAAACAATTCTCCTGCTTTCAGAGCCTGAGGTTGTGGATTTTTACCTCCTGAGTCAGAACCTAGTGAACGGTGACCAGAGAGAGGAAGATGATGAGTTTGAACTTGAAGTCATCTCTAACTTTCTCTCTTCTTTGGTGAAGTCACTTTTCTGGACTGTTTCATTTCACCTGAATTTTTTCTTCTATGGTTTGTTGAAAAAACAGAAACAAATGGACATTTTTACACCTCCATAAAACAGATCACAGTAAAAGTTGTCATCATGTGATGGAGGAGTACTGTGAGGAGTACTGTGAGGAGTACTGTGAGGAGTACTGTGAGGAGTACTGTGAGGAGTACGAGGAGACTGTGAGGAGTACTGTGAGGAGTACTGTGAGGAGTACTGTGAGGAGTACTGTGAGGAGTACTGTGAGGAGTACTGTGAGGAGTACACTGAAGCTCACGTTACAGACCATGAGGAAGTGATGAGGAAACCCACAACTACGTGGTTACAGACAGATGAAGAGGAAGAAAAATGTTGTTTGTGAATATTTGTGTTTATTTGACATCTTTTCTCCTGGTCCGACTCAAACGAAGGCTTTTATTCTGATATGAAGAAGTGGAGGTGATCATGAGTCAGAAAATCATCATTTCTTTTTACCACACCCAAAACGAAACACCCACGGCCTTGTACTGCAGTACTGTGGTACACTTTGTATGCAGTATAAAGTACTTTATGTCAGCGGTCACTGAACTGAACAGTTGCAGCAACAGTAAAGTTGCAGCAACAGTAAAGTTCCAGCAACAGTAAAGTTCCAGCAACAGTAAAGTTGCAGCAACAGTACTGTTGGAGGTCCGTCGCTCCTTCAGTTTCGGGCTGCTCCACCAGGAGGTGTTAGCATTCCTGTGAGTGTCACAGGCTTGTATCAACGTGTGTGTGTGTGTGTGTGAGGTTTGATCTGTTTTCACTCTCTGTGTCAGATCCTGCCCTCGTCTGATTCACCTCAGGTTATGAAACACTTGTTTCCTCACAGATGTCAAAGAATTGTCAGTGGACACGAATCGCCAGGATGTTGCATTATGGGATGTATTATGTTTTACATGTGAGGAACACAATATTATAGCATGTGTGTGTAGGGGTGTGTGTGTGGGGGGGACACGCCTCTGTTTCTGCCCTCCTCTGACTACAGCGTGTCACAGCCTGTGAGGAGGCAGGACGTCATTCACTTTATTATTGGGCAAGACCAGAGACATGACAGAGTGTGGGACGGACGGCAGAGGTGGACAGAGCAGAGACGCCGAGACGCTGAGACATCAGAACATCAGATCCTGGAGCAGGTCAGTTGGTCAACTTTATCACTGAACAAGTACTTCAACATGGAGACGAGAGACTTGTTTATTTGAGTGTCTATAGGAAGGAGGAGGTCCATCAAGGAAATGAACTTTCTGTTTATTATTGTTATTTTCTGGTGTTAGAAAAGGTGAAGGTCGTGATGATGAAACAACAGCAGGAGAGAAAGTGATCCCAGATTTGGGTCTAGGTTTTTGTTTACATTTAAAGTTATTTTCCCTGATGGTAAATATATAAATATATAATAAAAAGACAGAAAACTTAATTATTATGTTTTTCCTTCCAATATTTGATCTGATTTAGTTACTTAGTTTTTGTTTTAAAAATATTTTAAATGTTTTATTCATATTATACTACAGTATATTAGTGCATATATATATACAGTATATACAGTATATATTTATAAATATATATATATATATGCAGAGCTTTATTTTCTGTGAATTGTACTGATTTGATTTACTTCCAGAACAACTGCATTTAAATTGAATTCTGCTCGATTTGAAGTTTTCTGCTTCAGCAGTGTTGTATCATAGATTATTTTATGTGCTTTGTGCTCCTGCCGTGGTCCCTGGTCATTATATTTTTGGTTAATTCCCTCTATTTTTGCCATGTCAAAAATATATATTTTTGGGTCAATTGATCTGATTTCTGTCATTTACGCCAATTAAAAGAGCTTTTTTTAAAAAATAAAAGTCTTAGTGGAACTTCGTCAAAAAGGGGAAGAAAGAGAGAGAGCTTCAAACCCACAGATAGCTGCGATAACACAGGAAGTACTGCAGAGTTGCACTGAGTTGTTTCAAATTAGTTTAACGCCCCCTGGTGTCAGAAGAATAATTGAATTTGACCCAGTGTCCAACAATGTTTCCCCTCTTCATGTCGTAAACCAGATCAGAAAAGAAGAGCAGAACCAGAGGTCCATCCATGGAGATGATGATGAGCTCATTTCCACATATGCCTGACACACACACACACACACACACACAGAGCAGTGCAGTGGTGCATTGTTCTGTCGAGCCGACGACAGGAAGAGAATAAATCATTGTTTGACGCAGATCTGCTGATGCCAGGCGTGTTTTAGCACGCCGCCTCGCTGAGCTACGGCTGATGCTGTGATCGTAGACGGGGCTGTGGCCATTTCCAGTGAAGTCTGTGAGACTGAAAGATGGAAAGTAAAAGAGGATGGAGAGAAAGTATTTTCACTTTAGCCTGAAATAGAAGTGAGAACGGACCTCAGGTCAAAGTTTTATCAAAATCCATCAAAAAAAGAAATCCTGAATAAGATCAATGTTCCTGAGGATAAATGTCCATGAAACCAGTCTGTAGTCGTTGACGTCTTTTGTCGTCCTTCAGCATGACCAACGTCACTGCCGCCCCCCAGCTGCCCACCGACAACAGCACAAACCACGAGAGTGACAGCGTGGTGAGCAATGACTTCTCCACCAGCGTCGGCGCCCTCATCCTCAGCCTGGTCTTCCTCCTGGGAGTTCCTGGAAACTTCTTCATCGTCTGGAGCATCCTGGCCCGCATCCGACGACGCTCAGTCACCACCATCCTCATCCTCAATCTGGCGTTTGCGGACGGCTTCCTAATGATCCTCACCCTCTTCTTCATCGTCTACCTGGCCATGCAGTCGTGGGTCTTCGGGACAGTCCTGTGCAAAGGCCTGTTCTACCTGTGCAACGCCAACATGTACGCCTCCATCTTCCTGATCACGCTGATGAGCGTGCACAGGCTGGTGGCCGTGGTTTACCCCAGGAGACTGAAATTCCTCACCACCAAGAAGATTGTGAGGAGGGTGATTGCGGTCACGTGGCTGTTGGTGATGGTCATCGCCATCCCATCGTTGGTCTTCAGGGACGTGAGGATAGACAAGGATGAACGGAATAAAGTCAGACTGGTGTGTGCGCCCAACCACACCTTGGCTCGTCACGTGAGTGCGAAAAACTAAAACCTTATTTTTGTCCTCAATGTTGAACCCATGTCTGTGATTAACAGTGGCCCACGGTGGATCCATCCATCCATCCATCCATCCATCCAGCCCAGAGACAGTCATGAAAGTTTTCCTCTTTCTTTTCACAGTAATACTCTGTTGTCAAGGTCAAATGTTTTTTTTAAAGAAAATCATCAGCAGTTCTGACCTTGACCTTTGACCCACATCAGCAACTCTTTTGTCTTTAACAGAAAAGTCCCAGATTTTGGCTCTAATTTAATCAGATTATCGTCAGACTCTGTTGTTTCTTCTATCGTTTTGGTAAAAATGGAAGCAGATCATTCCCTGAAGAGGAAAAATATTTCTGCTCTGATCTCATCCCGTTCCTCCTTGTCGTGACAGATCCATTCATGTCTACTGAAGTATGTGTAATTATCAACTTTTTTTTTTCCCCTCCCTGCGCAGGTACGCTTCCAGTACACCCTGGAGACGGTGTCAGGATTCATCCTTCCTTACGCCATCATCATAACCAGCTACGTCCTCATCCTCAGACGCATCAGGCAGACCAAGTTCCAGAGGAGGATCCGCAGCGAGAAGCTCATCCTGACCATCGTGGTCATGTTCGGCCTCTTCTGGCTGCCGTACCACATCATCAACATGATACAGGTGTGTGACGGCGAGCGGTCACCACGACTCAGTGATGGAATAACTGGAGTAAAAACGGGTTTTTTTTTTGTTTCCCAGGTTGCAGCAGAGTGGTATCCAGAAAATTCTTCCACCAGAGAAGTGTGAGTGGATTGATGATGAACATCAGAGCAGAGACGACATACAGTCCTTTAACTTTAACATCACATGACAAACACAGTCTGATCTTAGATCCATGAACTGACAAGTTAAAGTTCATCAACAAAATATCTGCAGAAACACGTTCAAGTTTAAAGTCTGTCAACTTCTGCTGAAATGCACCTGAACGTCATAATCAACCAAAAATTGATCAGAATTTATGAAAATCCCATTGTTATAATCCCTGAAAGACCCCGACAGATTGACTGACAGCCGTCCTCATTGTTTCTATGTCTCTCCTCAGCTTGGAGCGCATCTATCAGTCCAGCCGTGCGGTCACCTCAGCTCTGGCCTTCATCAGCAGCTGTGCTAACCCTGTGCTCTACACATTTGCCGGAAAATCCTACATAAAGAAGAACGGCCTGGCCTTCATGGCCAAGCTCTTCGAGGGGATAACGTCAGACCAGACGGGGATCAAGAAGAGTCGATCGGCGGGAAACACCAACGACATCAGCAACGTCTCCTCGACCAGCACGACTCTACAGAACGGAAGATGAGACTCTGACGGCGTTCAGGTCACGACTGTGCGTTTTTAAAAAACACACATAAAACCAAAAGCACTGGCCCAAACACATTTAGTATTTTAATCTGTGGAAAAGTTTAAGTCCAGCATTAATGTTTGTCCTGTAAATACTTTATTTTGTAACAAAATTGTTCACGGTACTTCACGGAAAATACATATTACAGCACGTTAGTGCCAGCACACAGGGGTCTCCAACGTGCCGCCCTTTTCCAAGTAGCTCTAAAGGCTAATGAATCTAACATTTATATTTATATTTATTTATGATTAACCAACAGGGGATTCAATAGACAAAACTTACTGACCACAGAGCAGTCATTTCAGGAACAATGTTGGCAATAACACAAAAAATAACTAGAGAATATTATTTATATTTTGTCACTTTGTTTTAATTTATTTTTTGTTACTTTTAATTTATAATAAAGTTTAACAGCAGAATAGCAAATTCTCAAACCAGTCAAATCAAAACTCTCCAAGTCTTTCCTCTGTTCCTCAAAAGAGTTTATATTTTTTTCACAAACAGGTTTTTTTAGTCCATTTTTGACTAAACAAATAGATGATGGGGGTGTTGTGTCACAAATTACATGAGTGCAAAGGAAAGTATGAAAAACACACAAAAGAGTTACATTTTACTCATTTAATTATTTTGATAATTCTATAATGACTTAATGAAGTGATACCTGATCTGGTGGTAAGAGAATTAGTGAAGAAACCCGGGTTTAATAGTGGTCTCTTTTGCATTTTTAAAACGTTGACTAAATAAGCTATTTTTAATTATTAATTATTTTCTGCAGAATGTCGCCGTCTTGTGGCCACAAGTAGCACAACTGACTGCAGTGACATTGTAAATGTTCAACACAAAAATAAGTAGCTTTTAGCCATTTTTATTTTGTAAAAGTAGCTCTTGGAGAACGAGAGGTTGGAGACCCCTGACTTAGCCTGAAAGAAAAGGTGGCTCATGATTGAAAAAAAACTGTTGTATACGAGGTTATTTTTTATACTTTTTAATGTTCAAATCAAGTAAAATAAAAACTGTCCAAGACTTTCCTCTGTTTCTCAAAAGAGTTTATATTTTTTTCACAAACTGTTGTTTTTAGTTAATTTCTGACTAAACAAAATATGATGTTGGGGGGTGTCCAGTTGTGTTACAAATTACATGAGTGCAAAGGAAAGTATGAAAAACACACAAAAGAGTTACATTTTACTCATTTAATTATTTTGATAATTCTATAATGACTTAATGAAGTGATACCTGATCTGGTGGTAAGAGAATTAGTGAAGAAACCCGGGTTTAATAGTGGTCTCTTTTGCATTTTTAAAACGTTGACTAAATAAGCTATTTTTAATTATTAATTTATTTTCTGCAGAATGTCGCCGTCTTGTGGCCACAAGTAGCACAACTGACTGCATTCTACAAGTGTTTGGTAATAGTCATATACTGTATATATAAACGCAGCATTGACGCTGTGTGGTTGCGAACTTAACTTTAGCTTGTTGTGCTACTTGTGGCCACAAGACGGCGACATTCTGCAGAAAATAAAATTAAAAATTAAAACAGGTTATTTGGACAAAATGGAGGAACAATACTGGGCATTGAATACACACATTTTTGAGGACTGCCACGCAGCCAAACAATAACATTAATAATAATTATACTTTGGTGATGTTTTAATAAAAAATGTGACATGTCAACAGTGACATTGTAAATGTTCAACACAAATAAGCATCTTTTAGCCATTTTTATTTTGTTAAAGTAGCTCTTGGAGAACGAGGTTGGAGACCCCTGACTTAGACTGAAAGAAAAGGTGGTTCATGATTGAAAAAAAAAAACCTGTTGTATACGATGTTATGTTTTATACTTTTTACTGCTTTGTTAAAAAATTTTAACCATTCACTCGTACTGTTCTCAGACTCGTTTGTCAGCAGGACAAACGTGCTATATACACATATATGCACATTAGCACATACAAGTCCACATTTTTCAATGAAATTAAATCACAATTTCATCTGCATTTATCACCACAGCACTGACAAT
>NC_024326.1:12961614-12963971 GCF_000523025.1 Cynoglossus semilaevis
ACCTGTTAGAAAACGTCACGTTGAATAATTGAACAAAATATTCCCGGTTCTCAGTTGCCTGGTCGACGTCGCGAGACCAAAAGCATCTCATCTGTGGCCGCAAGGCGGCAGCGTTTGCACTCGTGAAAACTTCAATGGGAATTAAGTCATCCCACTTCCACCAAGAGACAATTGTGACTAGAAGAAACGCTTTACAACACTACACTGCATGTTCTGTGCGCGAATATTGAGTATCCAGTTCCCTACCTGGCCCTGTAGTGTCATCTTATACCACAAGAGGGCGGGAGCCGCCATTCCTGTGGGCTTTGCAGTTAGTTCGTCGGCATCGTTAAACATAACTATCTCGTAACTCAAACAATAATGTCTTTATTAAATTAAACAGGGAGTCAGGTTTCAGAGAGATTTTCTTTTTATTTCCAACAAGTCATTAAATACATTCAACTCTACTATGTTTTTATCTCTTTACCAAACAATACCAGGTTGTCGAGTAGTCACAGTACCTTTAATAAAGTTAAGATGTAGTCATTGTAATGGGGATAACCTTGATAGAAAAAGATGTTTGGTGCAGTCACTTCGAGCTCTGGATGGAATAGAAAAAAACAAACGCGAAACCATGTTAGTTTTATACCGCAGTAAGAAAACGTGCCATCAATATACTCTGTCAAACCCATCAGTGCAGTGAAAGAATAATCATGAGGTTCAGCTGAAACACGGACTCACATGCAATTCATCATCAAGGTTTGACTTTCGAAATGTGACATGATAAACGTTGACATTTTGAACACATGATCCACGTGGTCAGGAGAGGCAATACATTTCATAGATATTAAATAAATCTACTAAATCTATCTATTATATAAATCTATTAAATAAAAACTACTGATATTTACCAAAATTGTTATCTGAAGTGTGTCACGTTCAAATATCCCTCTCTATGCAAGTTATTTTAAGGGAAATATTCATTATTTTAATTATACTATGTATTAAAACATTTTCTGGACACACCTGGTTATTGTCTCAAAATCAACCTCAAAAACACATTTTATTGGTCGTTCGTTGTCGGTTTACTTTAGGACCACGAGGTCGATATGAACTAGGAAGTGGCGCGGAATTAAACCACAACAAACAAAGCAGTGAAAAGCATCACGTTTGATCGATCAACATTGTAACCTGACACAAACATGAAAACCGTAAATACATACCAAATATGTTTGTGGTTTCAGCAGGCCTTCGTGTTTCTGTCGTCCTCACCCGACCGCACGCGTTCACCGCAACAAGGAAGAAAGAACGTTAATGAGGTCGCTGAGCAATTTATCTCTTTATCTCGTACCACGTGACGCCTTCCTGAGCTTCGTCATTGGACAGGAACCTGACGACTTCCGGTTGTTCCCATGTCTTAGAAAAAAATATATATATAGAGGGGCCATAGGTTGAAATTTAAATGTTATTGTTTTATTCTTTTTCTAATAGCACAGCTATTTGTGTTGTTACTACATTGTGGTGTATTTGCATCTCCCCATTTAACGACATATTTCTACGGACTATTTCAGCTTTTCTTATTTATTGAAGAAACAAAAAATATGTTACTCTCGGCTAAAATACCATTTTTATATACAAATTATCGCCAGTAAATAAACAGACAATGCTTTACAGTTACGCATACATAAATAATAAACTTTGCAGAAAAATAGAATAGGCCAAAAAAAAACACACACAAGAAAATGACTTTTGAACTTATGCGCGGATTTACGGAAGCCGTGCGGATCCAAAAATGCTTAAAGCGTCTCACTGACAACCCCGAAGCTGCGACTCTGACAAGGATAGTAAAGAGGTCGACGTCCGGCTGTTCGACTCAGGAGTGGACTGCGATTTTGCATCATGAAAATATTAATAGGTGTGTTTGTAACTTGACATAAATTAGCTCAACTTTCTTTAATTTGCGGTTAAGGTCAGTGACATAATAGCTAGTAGTTAGCCACTGATAGCATCGCAGGCATAACTTCGTCATTTGTCTCATCTGTGGTCAATTTGTATTTGTAAACTTATTGCCCAAATACAACTTGCAAAGATGAAATGTGAGTTTAATTCCGGAGTTTTTATTTACATGCAGACAGACTATGTTTGTTGAAGAAGTCCTTGTTTTCAGGCATGGGCACTGGGCATGCGCAGTAAGCTGAGCTTTACAAACTACTTTTTTGTCCCCTTAGTTTAGTTTCAAAACATCATAGTTTTTCAGAATGTAGCAATTCAAATGCAGGGTTATTTTTTTAAATATTACAAAAACAATTATTCTGTTTAACTCAAACGAGATGAGTTTGTTTTGTAATTAAAATTCTGAATTTAAATGCTAGAAAAAA